>NC_064891.1:30754765-31063593 GCF_929443795.1 Astur gentilis
TTGCAGCATATGCTTCAACTCCAAAGAGCACACCAAGGCACCCACATCATTTATTCTCCTTCGCCATTCATGCTTTCTGGCAAAGTAATGTCAGTAGAAATGTCAACACATCATGGTGTGTTACTCATGAGATTCCCTTTGAGAAGCAGGACTGACTACCTCACAAACTAGAGATCAGAAGGGAAGGAATGCAGCCCAATACACCCTTTGGCAGTAATGGTGGATCAGAGATGGTATCTAATTTGTTGAGAAAAGGGTCCAGGAAACCTGTTATATAAAGACCGCATTAGTTTATTATACTGCCTAATTTTAAGGTTTTTAAGGCACATTCAACTTGAGATAACTTCAACAGCAGTGAATAAGCTGCACTTTTTTTTTTTTGACAGTAGAAAACAAGTTGCAGACATAAGTTGTGTATTTGCCCTGTGACAGGATATGCATTTATAACTCCCCAAAATAAGATGACAGAAAATTATAAGAAGATTTGGTGTGATGTTGATTAAAGAAAGTTAGGCCTCAATGGGTTTTAAAACCACCTTTTAATGAATTTATTAATTTGAGTATTATAAATGCTTATAGTAGTAAATATTTTTGCTCTGTAAGATTAAAAATAGTTCACTGCAGCTTTGTAACTCTACCCTGTATCATTCCCTACCCCATCCCAAGTGAAAAGCTTCTCAACAAACCGCTAAAAGACAGATCTCTTGAATGGAGCCAACACTATTTGGAATTCAAACAGCAAACAGTTTCAGAGATGTGAGGAGCCAAACAAGATAAATTTAGAACATTTTTCTAAATTAAAAATATTTCTGGACCTGCAGTAGAGCATGTCTGCCTTAAAACATGCTTCCCCTTAGAAGTCACAAAGATTCAGATGGATTGATTTAAATAAGAATAACATTATAGAAAACATGTCAAAATCTTGAATTATATAAACTGTAACCTTGCTAGAGAAAAGGGTAAAAGAAAAAATTAATCTCCCTCAAATGGTAAATTCTTAAATTGCTTGAAAAGAAACATAAACAAGAAGTAGTATTTTCTAATTCCCCAGACACTAATCACAATTCACCAACAGTGGTATCCCATACAAAATCTATTTTCAATGCAGTTGCATATGGCCAGTATTGCAGTGACACCTTTCAGCTGTACTGATCCTCATAAATAATGATTCAACCTTTCAAAGGTATATACTTCCCATAACAGGCAGCATTAAGTGGAGAAGGAAATAAACAGTCTGATATGAATCATTATTTTTCTATTTCATTTTGGAGTGCTGTTAAAAAAAGCATACACCAAAAATGCACTGTATATGTTTGAAAACAATTCTACTCAAGTTAAACATTACCATAAAAGTCATCATCTTACAAGGAAAGTGATTCACAGTGGAAACAATTTGTAACTCAGTTTTACAAAGTTTGCATAAGCATTGCCTACCCAGGGTAAGAAATCCACTCACTCACACACTTAATGTGATAATAATAGAGGAGAAAACCGAATCAATTACAAAAATGATCTGTCATTCATCTAGGGTACAAGAGCTATAGAAACATGTAGATATGTACTAGATATTGTTGAAATAAAAATACAGGATTTTAAGCATCACAGACAAGGACAAGCTTTGTGACAAATATATTCACATTTTATCAACAAGAAAAACAAATAACAACAGGATAATCTTAGTAACTACATATGGAAGAAATACTGCATCTACTTCATATTCTAATTTCAGAGATAGGGAAATAAGATTGCCTTACCTCAAATACAGCTTGAAGAGAGACATTAACAATATGTCTACATCCTTTCTTAGTTCCCTTGATAGCAATCTAAGAAGAAATACAAAATAGCAAATAACTATCTTCCCTGCAGACAGCGTGTGCCCAGGAGTAACATGCTTCCCAGTAAAGTGTGCTGAAAAGAAGTGAAAAAAACATTATAATTCAAAAAGACAATCCTTGCAAAATAAAAAGGCAAAAACTTTATACTTGAAATTCACAGTAAGGTTTATTGCATTTTGAGGAAGCAGAGACATTCTGGAATTAAATAATATAGACATAACTGTGATGTCACCTCAATTCTCAATAAAATATTAATTCGGTATATTTGTCTACAAAAGAAAGATGGTAAATTCATCTGCGCAGGGCTCAGTCACTGAAGACCTGAAAAGATTCCTATTCCAGTAGTAGGCACACATGGGCTCACATGATACAACCTTGTTAACTTGCTTTTTCCTCCCAAACTACAGTGCTTGCTAAAGCTACACTCAAATGTTAAATGCTTTGGTCAAGAGTTCATCCACTGACCTGCAATGAAAGCCTTGTGTTCAGCTCCAACATTTTCTAACAGCAAACAAGAAAAAAATGGTTTCACAGAATGAACTGTTAAAAAAGAAAATCCTCACATAAGCTTTCCCCGAGGGGGAAGAAATATCCACAAGCTTTAAATTGGCCAGGCGGATTTAAGAGGAAGCAAAAAAAAAAAAAAGCAGCTCTTTCTGTTGCGTCAAAGAGCCCACTGTGCAATAGGAACAGTGAACAGAGTTGTTAAACTGGCAAGCTTTTGCTGAAGACAGCTTTTCAATATGCTCTCAGCATCGTCTCCCAGGGCTGGCTGGAGACAGTCCCACTCCTCTTATATGAGCTATGCTCCTTCAAGAGGCAATCACTCTTAAGGACAGTTTCTATAAACATGCTGTTCAGCTGGTTTTGCTGCACATGATGAGGGTAATTACATACATATACATATCTGCATTCACATATCAGAACTGCATGCTCTTGGGGAAAATGCAGGCATATTCAAACTAGTGATCATTACCTCAGGTTAAGAGCAGGATGCTATTGATGACTGACTGACTGCTAAAACTCTGCTCTCTGCTTACACCATTCAGCATGCTGTTGGAAAGCAATTTTGAAAGGCACCGTACTTACAGAGGAAACCTCTAATGCAATTCCATCGGGATGTTGTAGTCCAAGCAGCACTCAGTGATTAAAGGAAATCAGTAGTCACATGCTGCTGACTAGCTTTGTGTTTAGTGCAGAGAGCTTGGAGAGCCACCAGAGACTGTAGCTACAAAGGATGAGTTAACTGTCCCTCCCGGGAATGACCACTATATGACTGAAGACATCTTCAGAGGCTGAAGCAGTGTACTTACTGTGAATAGAGCAAGGAAACTGAGCAACCTGATTAAACGTGAATAAAGCCACATTCATCACCACATACAGGGAATTACTACACAGATCTCTGCAGCTGAGACCACCCTGCATCCTTTTTACAAGCTGAGACCTAAGCAAAGGCATTCAGAACACAGTTCAACCCACTCCAATCCGTATCTGGTCAGCTGAATGCCTTCTGGGCTTCACTGCCTACAAAGGGAACACACTATGGCTTTCTCAAAAGAAGGCTGCAGACACCAATATTTTTTGAGATGAGTGGCAAGGCAATGCACACCTGCAAGATGTGCACAGAAAGAACCTGCAAGGAAGAATGGAATTGGTAAGAGACAGGAATGAAAAAGGGGAAGTATAAACTGTGGAATGCACTTTTCGACGTGACTGCAGGATTAAAAGCAGGGAGAAACATATGCAGCTGGTTAATTTAGAATTTCTTTTCTATTTCTGCATCTTTCAGAGTTGCCACAGGGACATGATGAGCTTGAATACGTGGGAAGGCAGCAGGAGGAAAGGAGGTATATCTAGGAGATAAATTCTCCCTATCCATGTTCTTTCTCTACTAAGAAAACTTTTACAGGGAAAAATTATTTCTTTTACTGCTTCTCTTCAAATCCTTCCAGGTGAAAATGAATTTATCTCCTAAAAAGTCCTTTCATAAATGGCAGAATAAGTTTCTGGATAAAGTACACCCAATTTACAAGTGAAATATGGCATTTTCTAAGCTTTTAGCACCATAAACTGAATGCAAGGTCCTATTTGTGCACCAAGCAGTGTGCTGCTCTATTATGCTCTCACCACACTGGACAACTCATTGTGTTCAAGGCTCCAGCTGTAGTGTCACTGGAGTCATATGAGCATAGCTTTGGCCATATGAGAGTATGGTGATTAATAATTCTGTCCCTGCTGCATGGAAGATAATTACAACCTGGTTCAGTTTCCCAGACCTAAAAGTTAGGCAAGTATTTTAACACATCTCATAACAATAACACCTGCTCATAAGACTACCTAAATGTTTCCCCCTATAAATGCTGACTCCCCACAGCTCATCACTGTCAAACTGCAGGCTGAAGGAAACTTGACACTTCTGCTCTTTGCTTGAAATGGATTTTTGGCTTTATCTTAGGACCATAGAAGAACAGTTATTTGCACTTTGAGCAGGTGGCTGGACCAGATGATCTCCTGAGGTCCCTTTCAACCTAAATTATTTTGTGATTCTGTGAAAATGAGGTCAATTATTAAAAGCTGCCTTAGGCTATTACAGAAATGAAGTGGATTGTGGCCAACTCTAGTGTTTTGAAGCCAGAATTTGGATTCAACTGTGAAGACTATAGACAAATCCAGAGTCAAAGATCTCCATTCTGACATTTCATGAGAAGCTGCCAGATCTGCTGAAACGTGTGCATTTCTACTGACATTGCCACCTGTGAGGTCATTAACAGATACCATTCTATGGAGAGGGCTGTGTTGGATCTCACACATCCCATGCTGTTCCACTCTTGGATTCGCAACCTCCTTTTGTTTTTCCTTCTGGTCTGTCACCCAGATGCCCAATCTACTGTCCTTCAACTCCAAGGGACAAACAAGACACTTGGTCTCAGCCTCAGATTCTCAGTGGCTGGCAGCCCAGACAACTCAGCTGTAGAAATTGCTCTGCACAAAGCCTAAGGACACAGAATCGGTATAAAAATCCACAAACCAACAAAACCTTCTACAAGATCACTAGTTTTTGTGTAGACCACACTGCTAGCTCAACATAGACTCTCTTCTCCAAGGCCTCACTCATAAGATACTGAGGTGATTGATCCTTTTCAGACCTTTTCAGTATGTATGCAAAGCTTTAGAAAAGAGAGCATTGTTATCCATGCTGGACAGCAACTCCTGGTCCCCAGACCTAAGGAATGGCTAGCAAGTCAGGCTCACATCATGCAGCAGAGCAGTTATCCTAACCTTTGCACCTCCACATCATAGACTGCTTTATCCCATACCACAAACCCCAGTTACCTGCCCCTAGCACTTGTTAATACACCAGTGCTGTGCAAGTGATAACAGCCTATGGGACCAAGTCAGGAAAGCCAACACAGAATGGATGCTACCTGCTAGGATTATACCAATCCAGATATTTAGAAGGTGGAGAATGACATCCAAAGACCTCTGCCACTGTTCCGTGCCAACCTAATGCATTCCAAACACTCTGTATTGGCTAGTCACAGCTGCCCTAATGCAGCCCCTCAGCTGTGGTCCAGATACGATCTGGTGCACTACAGCCAAGGTCTGCAATATTGCCTTTGCGTGCATCCTGTGTCTCTGTCCCTATGCTGCATCAACTATACTGCCTGAATCTACCACATGCATTATCTCTGTGTGGTGGGTTGACCCTAGCTGGATGCCAGGTGCCCACCAAAGCCGTTCTATCACTCCCCCTCCTCAGCTGGACAGGGGAGAGAAAATATAACAAAGAGTTTGTGGGTCGAGATAAGGACAGGAGAGATCACTCGCCAATTACCATCATGGGCAAAACAGACTCAACTTGGGGAAAACTAACTCAATTTATTACAAATCAACCAGAGTAGGGTAATGAGAAATAACCCCAAATCTCAGAACACCTTTCCTCCACCCCTCCCTTCTTCCCGGGCACAACTTCACTCACGGATTCTCTACCAAGCCCCCCACAGCGGCACAAGGGGGATGGGGAATGGGGTTTACGGTCAGTTCAACACACGTTATTTTCTGCCACTTCATCCTCCTCAGGGGCAGGACTCATCACACTCTTCCACTGCTCCAGCGTTGGGTCCCACCCATGGGAGACAGTCCTCCACGAACTTCTCCAACGTGGGTCCCTCCCATGGGAGACAGTTCTCCATGAACTGCTCCAGCATGGGTCCTTTCCACGGTGTGCAGTCCTTCAGGAGCACACTGCTCCAGCATGGGTCCCCCACAGGGTCACAAGTCCTGCCAGAAAACCTGCTCTGTGGGCTCCTCTCTCCACAGATCCGCAGGTCCTGCCAGGAGCCTGCTCCAGCATGGGGTTCCCACGGGGTCACAGCCTCCTTCGGAAACCCACCTGCTCCAGCGTGGGGTCCTCCATGGGCTGCAGGTG
Organism: Astur gentilis; assembly: GCF_929443795.1. Lineage (NCBI taxonomy): Eukaryota > Metazoa > Chordata > Aves > Accipitriformes > Accipitridae > Astur > Astur gentilis. The sequence continues at coordinate 30,761,030 of NC_064891.1, forward strand.
GATGTCTGCTCCACCATGGACCTCCATGGACTGCAGGGGGACAGCCTGCCTCACCATGGTCTTCACCACGGGCCGCAGGGGAATCTCTGCTCTGGCACCTGGAGCACCTACCTCCTCCCACTCCTTCTTCACTGACCTTGCTGTCCGCAGGGTTGTTTCTCTTACATGTTCTCACTCCTCTCTCCGGCTGCCGTTTTTGTCTGTCCCAACTTTTTTTCCTTCTTAAAAATGTTATCACAGAGGCGTTACCACTATTGCTGATTGGCTCGGCCTTGGCCGGCGGCGGGTCCGTCTTAGAGCAGCTGGTATGGGCTCTCTCTCAAACACAGGGGAAGCTTCCAGCAGCTTCTTACTGAAGCCACCCCTGTAACCCCCCCCCAAAAACCTTGCCACACAAAGCCAATACACTCTGTTACTCAGAAGCCTTCCTCAAAATGGGACAACCTTCCCAGAATAAAATCAACCTTCACAGCATCAGATGACTAAACTGCCTTGAGGTCAATGCTGCCTATTTCCTGCCACAGAAAGTTACAAAGCCTCTTCCTGATAAACAAGGCTCATGTAGGCATTTCAGCTGGGTTCTGAATTCCTGCAGGAAGGAGGCTGTGTGCACTTCTAGTTGGCTGGCTAAAACATTGAGACCTTCAGGATGCCCTGCACTGTGGAAATCAAAACAGCACAATCTGTGCAAGAACTCGGGAAAGCCACTTTAGGTGGAGAGCAAGCTTCAGACCCTGATGTAACTAGCCCAGCCCCACCCCCACCTATAGGTTTGGCTCCTGAGTTGGGAGATGAGTACACAGTGGTTCAGGTTTAGTACAGTAACAGCTCTAAACAGAGCACATTGACCTGCTCAGCTAAAACCTTTAGTTTATGTTCCCAGCACGTTCAAATACTACTCCTATCTCACCTGATAGAGACTCAGTACCCATATTCTCAAAAGCCACAGTGCTCCCCTTCCTCTCATCCACAAATAAAACATAAGCGGTGTTTCCTGCTCTCTCACTGACATTACTTGCCCCAGGCCCCTGCAATTCTTTTGATCCTGCTACCTGTCCCGTATCTATGAGATTATCACAGAGCAAACAGTTTCACTGCCTAAATCCAGGAGTCTGGCACCCTTGATGTAGAGTCCTCCGTTAGGTCTTCTTCCAGGCCTGAACACTCCTCAGGTGTCTCCTACCTTCATCTATGTCCCCTTCAGACTTCTGGCCTGGTGTTAAGTTATGCTGTTTGTACGATGAAAAACTTGGACTCTCATCTCCTCCTTGCCTGGAGGGGCTGAGCAGACTGGCAAACAGGCGTAGCTTTAGAAATAAATGCAGAGGCAAGGATTTGGCAAATCTCTGCAAGAGGCAGCAGAGTACTTAATTTGAAAAGAGATTATTCACAGCTTTAAATGAAACCAAAACACCCAAAGTGTCCAGCTAACAGAGCCACCACCCCAAGAAAATAAAGAAAAAAAAAGGGGGGGTGTTCCTAATTCACTAGCGGTATTCCCCTTTGCCTAGTGGCTTAAATACAGCTACATCTTGCTTTCAGGACACCTTGTCAAACCGGTTCAAAACCTGCCATCTCTCTGCCTAGCTGGTGACTTAGGGTTGATTCTGCACCAGAAATTTTGCAGGGACTCCTCACACATCCATTCCTCTTCAAAAGCAACTTCTGATAACCCACTGCCATCCGTTTCACTCTTGTAGCATCCTGATCCTGGCCTCACAAGCAGCATAATGGGAGTGACAACCAGCCTGTCAGTCCTTGCTGGGCAGTTTCTAAAGAGACAGAATACACAACCTTGTTACCATATTCAGCCCCACAATGCAAAACTCTAAAAATTTGGGGTTTTTAACTCAACTTTGGATGCATGCATCTGCACAAGTATACAGGGAAGAGCTCTGGGTAGACCTACACACCAGCCAGTGATTAACATTGCTGCATTTGTATGGGATTGCAGGGCTGTGAAGTCATTTCTAAAGACCTGTGCCATCCTACAGCAGTTTGTAGATTTGATAGCAGGGGCAGGAGAGGAAGAAGAGGAGAAACAGCTGACTTTCTGCTGTGGCTTTGTCACCTCTCTGAATGGCAAATTAATCACATACTTTGTGCTCCTTCAAGTTGCAACTGACCAGTGTTACAGTCAGAGCCCTGAGAAAGGGGGCAATGAACAGGATTGTGTCACAGCCAGCATGCGCTGCTGGCTATTGATAGATAGGGTCAACCGCTTTCAGTGAGGCACTTGTGCAATAGTTGTTACTGCCATAATTTGTCATGGATCCCCAGTTAGGATTTGTTAGTACAGCAGCAGGAAAACAAAGCAGGACATGGAATAATGACAGTTCAAAGTAAGTCTGAACTCAGCCCCTTCCCTCAGAGGGCAGAGCCTTTGCAAGCACACCTCTTGCTAAGTCTGCCAATTTTCACACAGCATCTCTCCCTGCAAGCACAGCCCAATGTTGCAGCCACAGAGTGAAATCAAAGCAAGATTCCCACCAAAAGAGCATGGGAAGTTGCTCACATAGCACTGCTGGTAGTTTTAGAATAGGACGAATTGACAATAGTATGGAGAAGAGTTGCTGAGAAGCCAGTTCGCAGCCCTCACAGGGACTCTACAGCTAAAAATCTGTGGCAGCCTAGCACCATAACACATTTTCACTTGCACCAGGATAATGAGAGGCATCTGTGGGCCTTGTGCAGTAACTGAGAAAGAGCAAGGCAAAACTATACCACAGTCACTTCAGCAAGAAAACAGGGACCTTGCCCCTTACCTATAACAGAGATTAAGAGTCTGTTAAAACTATTTGCTAATTGGGTTATTACACTGACTCCTAGACACGGAGATTTACAGATTAGATCAGTGGAAACTCCCAAGTGCAAAGTCGGTAAGGCCTGTTGCTACATCAGAAAGGAACGGCCTGCTTGAAAGGAGCAAAGGAAGTGACAAGGAAAAACCCCAATAAATTTATATTTTAGGTAAGTAACAGAAAGAGACAGGCTTGCAATCCAGCATCTTAATGCTGAAAACTAATGATAACAAGCAAGCCTCAGTTCCAAGTTGTTGAAACCTAGGTGAATTTCTGTGATGAAAGGTCCTGTTTTTTCCCTGGTATCTGCTGTTGGTGACCTTGGTACAGGCTTATAAGAACCTCTGAGAAGCACAAGCCCAGGCAGTAGTGCTACGGCCTTGGACTTTTAAAGTGGGGTTTGATTTGCAGCAACGCCAACTTTAGGAAGTCAGTGCTCCACTGCAACCAACATCAGCGATTTTAACTCGGTTGCCTCTAAGTGCCATTATACCCATGATGCTGCCTACAGGGCCAAAAGGACAGGCTTCTTGAGAGCAGCTTGGCAAGTCTCCTACCAGCTACCACGCTAGCTACCAAAGGCTGAAGAGCAAGCCCCCTGTCACCTTTGGTCCCAAAACCCCCTATAGTCAGTCACAAGCTTCAGTAGCCCAAACTATTGCCTTGGGCTACACGAAAACGCTGTAGACCTCCCTGCCCACAGGAGCCCTCCTAACTCCCAAACATCCTGCTCCACAGGCCCTCCCCAGCCTCAAAGTCCTTGCACCCCCTTGCCACTCTGGGCTCCTTGTCCCTCACTAGCTCCGGCCCAGCAGCCGCCACAGAGAAGACACATCCCGGGACTGACAGAGAGGCAGAAGGGAGGGAGATGGAGAACGACGGCCCGGCGTGTAATCGACAGGGAACCAAATTGTTCCCTGACATTGTGTAATTCATGTTGAATTAAAAGAAGACAATAAGGCTTACATACCAATCAGGAAGGGGGAAGAGACATACTGAGATTTAGCAGATGCTTTGTGTAAATAACAAGGCTTGCTTAAATGTTGTGTGAAGGTCACAGGAAAAGGACAACGGCTATAACTTACTAAATAAGGAGGGAAAAAAGACAACAACTATAACTTACTAGATAAGGAGGGAAAAGACAACAGTTATGATTTAGCAGATAAGGGGATTAGCTCTGCCATGACTGCACTTCTCCACATCAGAAGACATTCTACATCAAAAGACACTCTCCCTTGAGAAGATTGACCGAATCTGCCTAGTAACAAACCTGCACGAGTGAAGAAAGAGGAAGCAGGACAAGGCAAAGACTTACAAGAAAGGGGTGCATGAACTGTATATAAGGAATGTAACTATAACATAAAGTTGCCAGCTTTTGGCAGAGCACTGTCTCCCCGGCCGCCCAGCGCTGTTTTGCTCTCTTATCACTTGCTAATAAATTCGATCTTTTTATTTAATACGGATTGGCTCCTCCAATTTGTCACAAGCGTCAATAACAGGCGGAGCCGCCCCGCCAACGCCAAAGACCGAGACCTCTCCCGCCTGCTTCCAAAATGGCGGCAGTCGCACCTCTCCTCAGCCGCGCGCCGCCCGGGAGGGGCGGGCGAGCGGGACAGACCGCCCCGGGGCAGCGGGGCGCATGCGCGCCGCCCGGCGGCAAGATGTCGGCGCAGGGGGACTGCGAGTTCCTGGTGAAGCGGGCCCGGGAGCTGGTGCCGGGGGACCTGTGGGCGGCCAAGGCCTGGCTCATCACGGCGCGGAGCCTCTACCCCGCCGACTTCAACATACAGGTAAACGCCGCCGCACCGGCGCAATGTAAAGGAGCGCTGCGCCCCTGCACGGCCTTGCGGCGGGTGCTGCCTGCCTGCCTGCTGCTTCGGTCAATGGGGGCGGAGGGGAGCGGCGGTCGGTTGCCGTGGTGACGGGGACCCGGCTGCGTCTGCAACGACGCCGTCTCGTCCGTGACTCGCCGTGGCGACCGCGGCCGGGCCCAGCACCCGCGGCAGGGGCCAGGCCTAGCGCCCAGCTAGAGGCCTGGCCTAGCGCCCAGCTAGAGGCCTTGGCCGAGCATCCCCAGAGGCGTCCGAGCCAGTGATAGCTTGCAACTGCTTCCCCGCAAAAAAACCCCAAAACGCCCCTTGCGAAATTTGCAGAGATAAGATGCTCGCTGAAGGATTTAGTGTGGCCTTGCTTAGGCTATAAAGTACAGGCTTGGTGACTCTGTAATAGATAAGAAAGAGGGTAAAGGGAAGCAGGCTGCTTGTAAGTGGTTCCTCAGGGTCTAGCTTAGATAAACGGCGTCTGCTTAGAAGGGTGCATCCTCAAAGGCCTGGGCTTATCCAGGGGACAGCCTGTGGAGACTGCTGACAGCCACCCGGAACCCTCAGAAGACCACTGACTCTTCTCCTGGAATAAGAAAGAGCATGCGCCAAATAGATTAGCATATGTTAAGTAGTTCTCGGAAATCTGATGAATATGTATATAATGTAAAGATAAAAACTGTAGTTTTTGAACACGGGGCGCCACCTTGGCGAAACGATTCGTGTGTGCGCCCAGCGCTGCAATAAATGATGCCTGCTTTCTAAAACCTCAAACGGGTCTTGGAGAGTTTTTGTAACCAGATTTTTGGTAACACCAGAATCCGTGACAGAGGCAGCCGTGTTTTGCAGCCCAACACTCCTTTGCAGACTTTCTTCGTGGTGTTTCACTCCCCTCTGAAGAATGGACAGGGTGGCTGTTGGGAAACAGCTGGGCAGCAGTGGTGCTGCAGGTGCTGAGCCTCTCACTGTGGTGTCCAGTGGTTAAAAATAAAGTGGCAAGCTTGTAACTGCTTGTTGTGTTTCACTGCAGTAAAATCCACTCCTATGAGTGCTTTGCGAAAGAGGTGAAAGTGTTGGTTTTTTAATAACTGAGGGGTAGGTCCCTTTCTGCTTCATGTGTTTGCACGTGATGAAACATTTGGGTTTGCTGTTGCAAGAAAATAGCAATTTCTAACAGGGATTTAAAGTACCTCTCTTGCCTATGGCACTGGTAACAGCTTGGGGTTTTTGCATTGCCTTTGACTGGAAATAAACCCTGGTCGAAGAACTCTTTAAATTCTCACTAAGTTTTCTACTTGTATAAAAATAAAGCCAGCATGTTGATATCAGAGTACTTATCACACAGAAGTTTGTGCCTAATTTAATGTGTGATTACATAGTCTAAAGTTGGCTCCTAATTTCTACAGCAAATGTTGCAATCCTTTCGTTTTCTGTTATTCAGACTGCTCTGGCAACTTGGGGACAGCTTTTTAGAGTGGAAGGACTGATGTGATTCATAAATGTATTCAAGAAAGCTAATGTTCTGTTTTTTCCATCTTGCAGTATGAGATGTACACTATTGAGAGGAATGCTGAAAGGACAGCGTCTGCAGGCAGGCTGCTCTACGACATGTAAGTAATCAGAGCTGAAACTCTACAGTTATGCCAGGTGCTTGTTTCCATAAATGTCAGAGTTTCCAAAAATATAATGTGAGTGTTCTTGGAAATCTGTGTGCATAAATTAAACAGAAAAGGTCTGATTAATTAAAAATAAACAGTAAAAAGGAAGGTTTTGTCTTTGAAACAGGTTTTGAGATCACTATGCGTTCCTTGTCTCAAACTTTATTACAGGTTTGTGAATTTTCCAGACCAACCTGCTGTATGGAGGGAAATTAGCGTTATTACATCAGCATTAAGGAATGACTCGCAGGACAAGCAGACACAATTTTTAAGAGGTAAGGATTCTATTCCGTGAATAGGGAGAGTCTTGAAGGAATCTAAAGATACATATCTGGTTACATATCTAGTATGACAAGTAAATGTCAGTCTTTTTAACTTTGCTTGTGGGCTGCAGATTTTTTTGCTCAATTCAGCCTTAGAGACCTTATTCGGTGTGTTAGGCTTTGGAAACACAAAGGGACATGAGAAGCTGATTCTCACTGCTTTGTCTCTGATATGGGTAGACTAAGTCTGCCAGAACAACAAGCACTTAGAAAAGAGATTGCGTAGGGAACAAGTGGAATGGGACTTAGGAATCATTGTCCCACCAATTGCAGAGAACAATGAATGATCTTAAAAATGGGGTGAATTCATACGTATGAAATGAGGATTATGAAAATGAACAGTGACCAGAAGGGCTTGGCGTTCACTGCTGGCAACCACAGGCAGTTTTGAAAGCAGGATTTACATCTGACAAATTATAATCTGCTGTTTGATTACATGCTTCAGAAGCTCTAAGGATAAGCAGTGTGTAACTCTGTATACAGGCTATTCCAGTTAAGGAAACGTTTGCTTTTTCATGGGGTCTGTTTATTTTTCAGAGAGAATACATAAAACTTACAGGGAGAATATGTTGGTTTCTTTTAGTGTCTCATTGGAATTTTAAATTGAAAAATCTACCTTTTAATAATGAAAGCATTAATTGTAGAAGTGGAATGTAGGTAAAAAAAATAAATGAACATTCTTGAAAAATCATCTTAAAATGTCAAATATTTAAGTATTAGGTTTTTAAGTATTCCACTCATTAGCACTCTTACTTGCTATTTCAAGTTCTGTGCACCCGAATAAACACAGATAACTATTCATATGGACTTATCTGAAAGAAACAGATGGGGTTTTTTTTCCAGGCTTAGATATTAAAGGCAGAAAAAAAGTATAAGGAAATCTCTTTCACTCTGCACGGCAAGGTGATGTTGACTAGTTTTTTACCCATTGTCAGTCACCTTTACAACTCAGACATAGCAAGTTTAACATTTTGAATTTTTTTTTTTAAGGATTATTTGAAACCCTTCCTGGTCGGGTCCAGTGTGAAATGTTACTGAAGGCCACAGAGCAGTGTTTTAACACGTTAGAAAGGGCAGAAATGCTACTACTACTGCTGCGACGTTTCCCAGAGACCGTGGTGCAACATGGGGTAAGAGAAGAGAAGCTGATAGTAGCTATTCAGGAGATTGGCGTTCTGTTTCTTGAGATTTTGTTGAAATGTATTTTCCTTTGCTTAGTGAGAGGGTGAGTCTTTTTATTCATGTTTAATTGTGACTAATAGTTCAGATTGTGGTATCTTGAGGTTACCACTAGGAAAGAATTGGGCAGAAAACAAATGGAAGCAAATAAAACAAATTTTTGTTTTGTAAATACAAAGAATATTCCATGGGTTTTGAAAAAGCAGAATGGCACAAAAAAGAGTGTAGAGGAGTATTATAGTCTAAGAAAGAATATTGCTTCAGCTTTTTGTCAGTAAACTCTCACTGAGGGCAGAGTGCTTTGAGGTTACGACTAGACTCTAACAAGCAGTGTGTTTGCTTTGACTTAGGAAACTACATCTGGAGCTCTTCAAATGGTGACCTACTTTATTTAAGGACAGTTTAAGGATAGTTTAAAAATAGTTTAAAGAGTATAAAACCTGTTAGTTCTGAGACTGACTTACGCTAACATGTTCTAGCTGGTACTAGCATCAGGCACAGTGCACACTTACTACAGCTCAGGTGACAAGTTGCAGCTTCAAGGCCTGGTACCTCTATTGCTTCACCCTGTCTGTGCACGTCTTTACCGATACCGTTGCATGCACGGTTTTTCTCTTGGTCTTGTTCTGCTATCTTCTGGCATTGCTTTTCACCTGTTACTAAGTAGAGCTAGTTTAAGAGACTAGCACATGAAATTGCCATATAGTGAATTGCTACTCGTGCATCCACTGAATTATTGTTCAACTCCATTGAATTGCAGCTCAATAAGTTCCTAAACCCACTGGTCCAGTGTTTGATTTTCACCTCTGCTTAACAGGTGGGCCTTGGAGAAACATTATTAGATGCTGAAAGTATTGAAGACCAAGAATCCCCAGTGAATTGTTTTAGGAAATTATTTGGTAAGAAAATATTAATGTTCTTGTTTTCCTAGATTCTGAGTTCAGTAAACTACCGTCAAGATACTAAGATTAGAAAACTTCTTTAGTCAGAAGAGGCTCAGGCCACATTAGGCCAGGCAGACCATATGGTACAAATTGGTATTACACTCATTCATGTGAGGTTTTTTGTGATCCTTTGTGGTGTATGGTCAGCCAGAGATGGAGGCTTACACTGCTGATTGAGAAACCTTACTTAGGACAGATAGAACAAAAAAACCCACAAACCTAAAGAATTTTTTGCTTTGTTTTCTATTTTAGTTTGTGATGTTCTTCCTCTAATAATTAACAACCCTGATGTTCGACTTCCTGCCAGCCTGTTATATAAATACCTGAATAAAGCAGCAGAATTTTATATTAACTATGTAACTAGATCTACGCAGACAGAAAGCCAATATCAAGGTAAGAATATTTTTACAAAACTAACCTTTCTTAGGATGTATTTCAGTATTACTGAAGTGACATCCATAAATGAAGAATGCATTACTTTTATGTAATGTATCCCATAGATAAGGATTAATAATTAATAATTAAAATTTGATGTTTATTCGTTCTTTGGTACCAAAATACCTCATGATGCTTCAACTACTTAGTCGTGATGCTCATGAAGCTTCAACATATGTACTGAGAGGTAGGACAAAATGTCCAAGATCTCCTTATCCAGCCTATCAGCTTTCTTGTACGAGGAGGCAGAAATGCCTCCTGCTCCCTGTTAGCCTTCTCAGTAAAGAATGGTTACCCTGAAAGCTCTGATGTACATTTTGATATGTCTCCTTGAAAATAGATCGGTTTATGAAGAGAAAAATGTGCTGGTTTTCCTAGGTTCGCAAGATTCCTCTGATATTATGTCTCCAAGCAAGCGTAGCTCCCAGAAATATGTAATAGATGGTCTCACAGAGAAATCATCCCAGATTACAGACCCTTGGGAGAGGCTATTTAAAATATTGTCTGTGGTGGGAATGAGGTGTGAATGGCAAATGGATAAGGGAAGAAGGTGAGAAATGTGTACTTTTCTGGGTATTTCTTCTCAAGGAGAATTTAACTTTTTAATTCTTCAGGAGATGGTTTGAAGAAGGATTTTAACGTGAGGACATTTTGTGTAAATTCAGTGCAGCTTTTCCTTCTAGACTGTACAATGTAAAGCAAAAAGTGTGGATCCAGGGAGCACTTTCAAATTGGTCTCTAAACTAAGTCTTTGTTGATGAAAGTCATGCGTAAGAGCTGTAGAACTGTGGGGTATCCTTCCCTAGGTGCCCCCACAAAGAGAAACATGGTAAATGTTTAGTGAAGTTTCAGTGGTGTGCATTCCCAGCCTCCACTGACTTGCAGCTGCGTGATTTCCTCAGCCAAAACATTAAGTTTTTCATATTCACTATGCATCCTTTCCTTTAGTTTTGGAGTCTGTGTAACATTCTGAATTCTTTTTGTCTCTCTTCCTCAGAAGTTTTGGTGATATTTTGCATCGAATGAAAGACCTCTGCAGGTACATCAGTAACTTTGATAGCGATGCACATGCTAAATATAAGAATCAAGTAGTGTATTCCACAATGTTGGTCTTCTTTAAAAATGCATTCCAGTATGTCAGCAACATCCAGCCATCGCTCTTTCAAGGTTAGTTTCTAATGTTTCAACTTTTGTAAAGAGTTCTTTGTGGTTTCATTGCTAATGTCTGAAAGATCTTTTCTCATTAGTCTTTTGAAACTATCACCTTACAAAGTGACGTGGGTCTTTTTTAAAATGCTCCCAAGCCATTACTCTTACCAGCAGGAGTGGTTCATGACAACTGCTGTAGTGGATCAGACCAAAGATCGATCTAACTTGGCATTGTGGTTTCAACCTTGGCCAGCAGCAGTTAGTTGTCTAGCAAAGAGAAAAGTAACAGACCAGATGTTATGGGAAACATCCCTAGGATTGATTCCTACTCTTCATCAGCATCATGTTTGTTTCATTTTCTTCTCTGATTCTGTTTCTTTGAAGCTCACATTTTCCTGGATTCCTTCAGTCAAAAGATTGTACAAAAAGCTTCCACAAAATAAGTGAAGATTAATTTTTGCATTAGGAACACACAACAAATCTATAATTAATCAAATAAAAAGTGAATAGGAAAAGATTTCCTGAAATTCACAAGCTTCCAACTTGGCTTTCTTTGTATAGTTTAAGCATAATCTTTAAGGTGTGCTTTGCACATTAATCCTAATGTGTAATTAATTTGTAAGTTGAACATTTAAAGCATGAAATGTTACCTGTGCTTTTTCCTACCTGCTCAAATCTGCATTTGGGGCATATCAGATTCCTTGGAACACCTTGGACTGCTTCTTCAGGGATTGACTGGACTTTTCAGGGTGGCCCAGAAGCCGAGGGAAGTTCTTTAACCTCCAGCTTGTTTAGAACTTACTGAAATAAACTGCATCGCAAAGAGGAATTTTCAGCTCTTAACAATGTGCACTTCCTGCTTCTTCACTCACTGCTAGGGAATCCCTTACAACAATAACAATTGTCACCATAGGTAATTAGTACTTACTAACACTACAATGACTGATTAATGAGAAAAATTACGGTTTTAATACTGTGTGTTGTGTTCATAAGTTTCATCACAGTTTCCTGCAAGGCGGAAGCAATCATTTGAGTGATGAAACAATACAAATGATGGGCTTTAAACAACTTTTACAGAAAGCTGGCTAATCAGTTGAACAATGTCAGTAGATAGCTAAGCTCAGAAGAAAAATGACATGGCAACTTGTATGCAAAGAACATGTAGTCACTTTAACAAATATGGGAACTAACTTGAGTTGAGCTTTTTGTTCTATCCAGAGGAAAGAAGAGTTACGTTGGGGCAGTGAGATACTTCAGTTGTGCATATAGTTTTAGCTGCTTGATTTTGAGTTGAGGAGGAAAGGAAGTAAAGCACTGGTGAAAATGTTCCTTTCTAAGTTGTACAACTGAGTATGTTAAAGCTCATGTTTTCAGAGTGAACCACCAAATAAAGAATGTATACTGAGATAGCAGAAGGCAGTCCCTTTGGTGCAGCATTTCTGGTACCCTCTGTCATTTCCTGACATCAGGAAAATATTTCCAAGACATCTTTTACTGAGTTCTACTTTAGCATTAAAGTCCAGTGGTATTCAGTGCCTTTCATATCCTTTCTATCATTAGGGTTTTTCCTCCTTCTTTTCAGAAGGCTCACTGTAGAAATGTAGAATCGGACATATTTTGGAGGGTAGTGGTAGGGGAAAAAAGCTGTCTCTTCCTTAATCCAGTAGCTCTGAGCTTTGATCTGTGACTTTATTTTCATGTGCATGGACTTGCAAGGAACCTCTTGAGTGAAAACTTTTCAATGCATTTTTCTTACATAATTTGTATCTGCCATGCTGGAGACTTGAGAAATGAATGAGGCAATTCACACCTCTCATAACTTTCAGGCTGCCTGCAGGCTTGGCAGGAGTTGCTATTTGGGCTGATGCTTTTAGGGGTTTATTTATAACACTCTGCTAGAAATCAATTAAAACTCTGTAAGCTTAGATTCTAGAGCTCGATTAGACAGAAAAAGACAACATTTCTCTTTGTATGGTTGTGTAACTTTCAGTAATGTAAGAGGTTTCCAGCGCAAGTCCAGGGTGAGGTTAGGTTTTGGTTTGGTTTAGGACTGGAGGTTTTGGAGTAAAGGCTGCAGTGTGCTTGCCTGATACTGAGAAGAGAACATTTCTTTAGAAAGCAAAGCACTTGTACTGATTTGAATGAATACCAGTTGAGTAAAAGAAAAGCCCACTCTTTTCTTCTCAAGTGTTAGAAGTAGGCAGCTCTTGAGATTCTAGTAATAAAACTCTTCCAGCATCACACCTGTGGTACTTTCATATCTGTCTCTCCTGGATGCTGTTTCCTACATTATGGCTTGTCTGTATTTTCAGTTAACACAGGTTAGATTCCAACACAGTGGAATACATGATGTTACAGGAGAGGTGATTTCAATGTGTTGTAGCCTTTGTGTAGGGGACATTTCAATGGTAGTATTTAGTTTGAATCTAGTCAAGGGAGATAACATTATTCGTTAAGCAAACCAGGTTGTTTTTTTCTTGTAACATTAACTTCTGTTGTAGTGGACTCCTTACACATCACTTTTGAGTAGATGGGAAAAGCTTAATATAGGCTCTTTTATGCCAAGAGATTAAATGGATTGTCCTTAAACTAAGCTCTCAAATTAGTTCTTTGCAATTATGAATGAGGCCTTAGCCTCATACCTCTCTGCAAATAGAAACAGAAGAAATGCACATACTGAAAATACTCGTCTGCACTGCTGTCTTGTCTGGTGGAGATTTCAAAAAGGGAAAACAGGTTAATGGATTTCCCCTTTCCTTTATATTTCTCTTTGTCTGAGCTTTGCACATCTATGTATAACTTGATTGTGCAAAAGGAGAAAATGTTATTGGAAGGAAAGCTTTCTCGGTAGGGGCCATGTACCAATGTTGTTTGAGATTTAAGAAGTGTTTCTGTTTTATATCTAATGAAACTTAAACACTGAGGTCTGAAATAACAGGTACCAGATCCCACTGGATGTTCTGTGACACCAGTGAAAGTAGAAATTATGTCTTTAAAATGAGGCTTCTCTAGAGGCTTTGGGGAGTGATGAAGGGCTCTGGCAGTCAATTAAAGGTTTAATTCTGTACACTGAAATCAGTGGGGGCAAAGCTGACACTGAGTGATCCTACTAGGGAAATCTTGTGATAAAATACACTCACTTCTTTGAGGCGTCAGTCCCTGTCAGCATATTGCTTTGGTTTCTTATGAGAATGTTTTGAGAATATTGCTGTGCTTTGCCATGTTTGTGGCTGTTAACTTCAGAGCCATTTGTTCTGTTCGCCTGTCAAATAGTTGTGCTTTTATAGAAGCAATTAATGCTTGATGAGAGAACACCTGCTGCCTGAGTATATCTTGTGACTGCGCCATAAGAAAAGGATTCAAAGATATTCTGAAGCTCTCAAGCAAACTCTTGTGACATCTGGTAAATGCATTCAGACCTTTATCATAAGGCTACTTTGAGAAAACCATAGCTTTACCAGCAGAGTTTAAGCTCATGCAACTTAAGTGAATTAATTTCAGATTGTTTTCTCTAGCATTATATTTGTTACTTGTGAAGGAAACAAAGCCAGCTTAATGTAGGCATGAGACCTTTCAGATCAGTTTAGAGCAATCTTGAATTAATTTATCTTTAAATCCAGGTCCAAATGCTCCAAACCAAGCCCCACTGGTTCTTCTCGAGGATGTGACCAACATCTATGGTGATACTGATATTGATCGTAACAAACACATACACAAAAAGAGGAAACTTGCTGAAGGAAGAGAAAAAACAATGGTAACTTTTCTAGACTTCTCGTTTCTAACAAGAACGGCATTGGTACTGGGATTTAGACAATAGTGGTTTTGACACAGATGTCATAGACGTATTTTTAGAGCTACCCTTGAATAGCTGTTTGTGACCACAATTTGCAAACAGATTTTTTTTTTGGCTAAAGCCAGCAAGAATAAAATGATTTTTGTAGCAATTGCTGTAGACATGTATGTGCTGATGTGAATACTTTTAACTTGAAGGAGTTCAGCAGAGACTTAAGAAGCTGTTAAAAATGGTAGCTATAGCAGTCAGATGTTCTACAGCTAAACCTCCAAATTAGTTGACTTTTCATGATTGGAATTGTGAATACATCTATTTATTTAATAGTAGAAAACCACTCTTTTATAGAATTTCTCTGCTGGTAGAAGTACACACTTATACAAGAACTATGTTTCCTTTGCATTATGCCACTGTAGGCTTAAACTGAATGATAAAGTGCAAAGTATGTACGTACTTTAACAGATAATTTGGCTGAAGCTCAGTGGTGGTACGCTGTGTTTAACAGAGTGAATTCTTTTGGGATACTGTTTATCACACTGTACCACTGAGTTTCTTGGTAGCAAAACAGATTGTTCTAATATTAAAACAATTTAAGTGAAAAGTTACTTAAAAGCACTTCAACTAGAACTTTGGCATCCCTAGTACAGAATTGTTTTCCTGTGTTCAGTGGAACTTCTGTGACTTTAGAGTCCTTTGAAATAAGTATAAATTAAGAAGTGAATCTTCTTGTTTTATGCTGACTCTTAAGCAGAGCTCAGATGATGAGGATCCTTCTGGGAAGGCACGAAGTCGCCATATTACAGTAAACAAGGCAGATCTTGCAAACTCTATTGAAGTATTAGAGAGCTTTAAACTGGCAAGAGAGAGCTGGGAGCTGCTCTATTCTCTGGAATCACTCGACAAAGGTAAGGCTAACTGCAGGCAGAGTTGCACTTAGGCTTCATTGCTGTGCATAGAAGTCATTTTACTGTTGTTAAAATAGAATTCCTGTCATTGTGAGTCCTTAAAATTGAATTTACTTTGGGTCCTGAGTATTTTCTACCTAAGTTCCAATAAGAAGCTTTATCAGTTGTTGCATTTCTCATTATTTTGTTCCTGGATTTCGTTTCATCCTTCATGCATCTTTGCTTATTCACCCCCACTTCTCTTGGAAGCAGCTTTTGCTGAACGAGCAGTTGGTTAGTAGTAATGCTGACAATACTTGGTAAGAATGTGCTGCTAATGGCTGCTTTAGTTCATGTCTTTACTGTGTCTTCTCTCCCTTTCTGATAATACCTGGTGTGATAATTTTGAAAACAAATTTCTCTTCTAAAAAGCAGGCAAGTAGTACCACCTACCTGCTTTTAGATTTGCTGGGTGCTGTGAAGAAAAGTATAATCAAAACATGATTGTATAGGAGGACAGTATCCTAGATTTGAAAGATTTCACACTCTTACTGTTTTGGCTTTTCATTTTTAAGTTCAGCTTCTTTTTTTTCCCTAGATAACTGATTTTTAACCCAAAGCTGTGAAATGCTTCATTTTGTCTTCTACTTTTTCTTCTCTGACCACTTACACAGAGTTCACCAGAATTTGTTTGTCATGGAAGACAGACACCTGGCTTTGGTTGAGAATCTTTCTTACAGACATGATCATCTACCAGGTAAAAAAAATAAAGTAAAAACTAGTAAAAATGACACCATTACGTTGATCTTCCTTCTAGTGAATAGCTGTTCTGATTAGCCAGTTTCGCTGCTTTAAGTGTCTACCAATTTTATCCTTTAAAGCATGACCTTTTGGGGGTGGAATCATAGCATTGTTACCACAAGCTAGGCACCCTACTTAGGATATTCCTGTCCCAATAGCAGTTTGTTGAGTCCAGCTAATTTTGGCATATGGAAAAGGCCTCTGCGTTGGCATTTTCACCAGTAGATATACGTAGTGTTGTGGAAGAAGAGTGCATTTTTTTCATCTGTCAGTGCATTATATTGGAACACAATCAGAGAGAATAATCTTCAAACAGCAGAAGATTTTAACATGTCTTAGTTAAAATTTATCATTCTCCTCAGAAATTAGGTTGGCAGTACTCATTCCAACTGCCATCTACAGAACAAAGCTTGCTCTTTTATATTTTTCTCTGGGTGTCTTTTATTTTTGCCTGCACTTGTGCCTGAACAAGAGCTATTTCAAACTTTATTAGTCTAAATAAAGTAATGATTAACTGTGAAGAGCATGATTATTTGTTTGTTATAAATGCAATTTTGTAAACAGGCTTTTTAAAGCAGAATTCTGTTTGTCTTCTTGCTGCCTTGCAAGGGATTGATTACACTCCTGTACACAGCACGTCACTGGGGAATGTTCTGCTAGATTAAAATTTTGAAGCCCTGTTACTTGGATATGCTCTGTTTTGAAAGCTTTCTGTAAGGGAATTTTTATTTCTGTCTTTCTACCTGTTGTATACAGAAGTCCCTAACACTGTGTTTTTATATCTTTTTTTTTTAAAGGGGCAGTACAAAAAAGCAATTAGCAGCCTACATCACTTGGCAGCTCTTCAGGGCTCTCATTCTCCACAGCAAATTACAGGACAAGGATCACTAGAAAGTCAGAGAGCACTAATCCAGTTAGCAACATGCCACTTTGCCCTTGGAGAATATCGGGTATGTATAGAATTCCACACACTGGTCTTCCATCATCTGGCCCTGTGGTTCTCATTTGTTGTCTTCCCTTGAATTTTCCCGTTAGCCTGCTTTCAACAGGGTAGCAAACATAAGCCAGCGTCTACTGAAAAATCCACACTTCACGGGGAGCAGAATTGCACTTCGTGGCACATTGACTGTTAGCATCTCTCTTATATACTCTATTTGGTGGTTATGATTTGGGGGGT
Organism: Astur gentilis; assembly: GCF_929443795.1. Classification (NCBI taxonomy): domain Eukaryota; kingdom Metazoa; phylum Chordata; class Aves; order Accipitriformes; family Accipitridae; genus Astur; species Astur gentilis. Next base: position 30,777,991 of record NC_064891.1, read on the forward strand.
TTAGTTAGGATTTTCCATAGCTACAAGTGTTTGAATCGTCTATAAAGGTAACGTTAAATTTGAATTCCTTAACTTTACTGAAACAGTTTTAAATATTGAGGGAAAATTCTTAGGTTATAGGCTTTCTGAGGCAGGGGAAAGAAAAGGTTTATAGAAAAGAAACTTCTGTGATCATCTTAGAAAAGAATTAGTTATCAAGTGATAGTATAAGAGACTCTAGAACAAGATTGTCTAGCCTGACCTCTGAACTTGCTTTGCGTTTGCAATACATATTTTGTGGTTTTAGTATTACAGGAGTGCATGGTGGTCTGAGGTCAGTCAGTGTCAGCGCTAATAGTAAAGGCTGGGTCTCTTAGGATCTAACATAATCCTGGTACTATTGGACAAGTCTTTTTGTCCTTTCCAGTTTACTACTTTTTCATTGGAAATGTGGTAATACATGCCCACAGACCTCTTATTGTCTCCAAGAAATAGCATTAAAAATTCACTGCATTCCTGTCATGCTGTCAGATTGCCATTCTATTTTTACCATAGTATCATGGTTTAAGCCCAGCCAGCAGCAAAGCACAACGAGGCCGCTTGCTCACTCCTCCCCGCCGATGGCATGGGGAGGAGAAAATATAAAGAAAAGCTCGTGTGTCGAGACAAGGACAGGGAGGGATCACTCACCACTTATGCTCATGGGCAAAAGACAGGCTCAACTTGGGGAAGAACCAAAATCAATTTAATTTACTACCAAACAAATCAAAACAAGGATAATGAGAAGTAAAACCAAACCTTAGAACACCTTCCCCCACCCCTCCCTCCTTCCTGGCTCAACTCCACTCATTATTTTCTCTGCCACCTCCTCTTCTCAGTAGCACAGGGGGACGGGGAATGGGGGTTGGGGTCAGTTCATCACACCTTGTCTCTGCTACTCCTTCCTCATCAGGGGGAGGACTCCTCACTCTTCCCCTGCTCCAGCATGGGGTCTCTTCCCACAGGAGACAGTCCTTCACAAAATTTTCCAGTATCGGTCCTTTCCGCAGGCCGATCTTCAGTCACAGACTGCTCCAGTGCAGGCTTTCCCATGGAGTCATAGCCGTTTCCGGGGACATCCCCCTGCTTCGGCATGGCATCCTCCCCGGGCTGCAGGTGGGCATCTGCTCCCCCGCTCCCCTCCGTGGGCTGGGGGCACACAGCCTGCCGTCTCACCACGGGCTGCAGGGGCATCCCCTCCTCTGGCGTACCTCCTCCCCTCCTTCTGCACTGACCTCGGGGTCTGCACAGGTGTTCCTCTCACATTCCAATCTTCTCCCCCACTGTAGGTTCTTCTTAAATACATTAACCCAGAGGTACTACCCCCATCACTAATGAGGTTGGCCTTGGCCAGAGGCAGGTCTGACTTGGAGCTGGGGAAGCTTCTAGCAGCTTCTCACAGGAGCCACCCCTGCAGCCCCTCCCCTGCTACCAAAATCCTGCCACACAAACCCAATACACATGGACAGAACATGCTTTTAAAAACTATTCTAAGAATTAATCTTTCAAAATAAAATAGTTTTTGATTGTAGTTGTATTGATCTTAACGCTCTTGAAATGAAGCATGCCAATACATATTTTTTCACAATTAAAATGACTTATGTAGGCCCTCGGAGATTGTTTAATGACAGTTTGGCTGAGCAAAAAGGTGTAGCTAAGTCACACATTAAGTCCACTCAAGTTCTAGCGGAGAATTTTTGTGATTATTTTTTTCTTTTGCAATGTCAAAGTTTTTAATCATTATTAACATATCTGAATTTTAAGAACTTTAATTCAGACTTAGCATTATCACAGCTCTCTTCTTTTTATAGCAAACATGTGAAAAAGTGCTTGACCTTGTGTGCTGTATTTCACTTCCAATACAAGAAGGAGGTAAAGTACAAGAGGAGCAACCTAAAGTGAAGTCTAAATTCAGGAAAGGTATGGAGTTGCTACTGCCCTAAACTCAGTATCAGTTCAATTTTAGTTCATGTGTTTCAGTTGAGTATGTAATTCTTCTCTTTTTGTGTTATGAAAAGGGAGGAAGTTCTTTATCCCCTCTTGTTTTTGTGAGTCGTTTTCCTGCTGGTACCTGTTAAATTATATTGGTGGCAAAGTCCTACCACAGGAAAAGAGAAATGAAGAAAAAATTTTAAAATGTGTAACTTCATGTTTTGAATCATTAATTTACCTTCAAAGTTTTCCCCCCTACCTGAGATTTGACAACTGTAGATTTGTTTTGCTCCATTCTAATTTCATTCAAACTTAGATAAACATGAGACCCCTAAAGAAGTGTATGATAAACTGTTCTGTTGCAGGGTCTGATTTGAAGCTTTGGCCATGTACCAGTAGAGCTATCATGCCTTACTGCCTTCATCTATTGTTAGCTTGTTTCAAGGTAAGCTGTAGTCAAGGCTTGAAATTCTCTTGTGTCTTTAAGGCCTAGTTTATGTATCTGGGGTCCTGAGACTGCATAGCCTTATCCCCGTGGTGTGACTAGGAGTAAAGGGCTGTTCTTGATTCAAGTGCTTCTTACCTAAATGGGTTTGTGACGGGGGGCTCTGTTTGCAGGGGGAGGGAGTGTTGGTGGAGGAGCGTTTTTGTTCTCTCTTTTTTCTCTTCTATTCATTTTAGTTTTGGGCAGAGGAGATAGAATTAATCTCAAAATATTTTTGTCTGTATTCAGACTTCTTTTATAGGTCAGTGGAGAGAATGGGGTATTTTGGCTGGAAATCTCCAGCCTATTTTAAATGTATATACTAGTGCAGAATGAATTATGCTCCTGAAGAACTTTTGTATTTGCACAGATGTAGGTGAGATGAATCCCATATATTTTTAAAAGCAACATGTGTTTCCTGGTTGTCTCAATGTCATTTTTTTCCCTGAAGCTCAGAGCTTTCACAGACAGCAGAGATGATATGGCGCTGGGCCACGTAGTTGTTCTGCTTCAACATGAATGGCCAAGGGGTGAGAATTTGTTCCTGAAAGCCATCAACAAAATCTGCCAACAAGGAAACTTCCAGTATGAAAATTTTTTCAACTACGTCACAAGTATCCTTTCTCTAACCAACAATGTCTTTGACATCAAAAACTGCGTGCTGGGGTGTTGAAAAAGCTGTTATCTCTCTCCGTGAATCATATTCTGTTTTTATTTCTGTACCATGCAAGCCTCTTGTAATATGTGGTAGCGGACAATGGACTATAAATATGCCTCCTGTCACCTGTTCCGGCACATCAGAGTATCCTTAAGTACACTGCAATTGCACTTCCATTCAGAAAAACAGAAGCAGCTTGGGTTTCTCGTGCAAGTGATGGCAGTCTTTTTCAGTAAGATATGTAGGGCATTGTACTACAAGGTTGTTAACAAAAATGATAAAGTGGTACCTATGCTTCAAAGAGTTGAATGATTTTGGCTATTGTTTATGAAATGCTTTGTGTGGTTAAGATTTCTTGGTTACGACAATGAGCTATGTCAAAGTTCACGCAAAGCACATCTAATTTCTATATTTAGGTTATCTGACATACGCTTTCATCAGCATACACACATGCGGACAATTTAGTGTTTAACCTAGAGAGACAGCCAGTCATGGTCCCCAGGAAGCAAGGGGTCTAACTCCTGTCTGAGACAACTAAAAAAGCCCTGGTGTTAAAGGAAGGGAAAAAAAAAAGAAGAGAAGCTAAATAAGGGACCAAAATAGAAACCTAAAAACGGTGGTATGTGCCACCATGGTGGCATTTCCTTCAGTCCCAGCCTCCGTATGCACTGCTTTGATAATCTGCAATGCAGGAAAAAGAAGTAAAAACAACCAGGGAATTTGTTTGGAGAGGTGTGCTTTCTTTACCTCTGTCTAGCTATACATAAGAAGAAATGAAGAAAGGAAAGAAATTGACTGATATGTGTATTTTGCACTTTAAAAAGCCATTTCTCATGAATTTGTGGAGGATTAGGAATACATGCTGTGATTATCTTTATCAATTTTGAGATACTTCATTAGTTGTTCATTCTGACTGTCCTTTCAGCAATGTGGCTTCAGATGTGAGGGGTAAGAAGGAATGTTCTCTATCATTTTTTCCCTACTCAAATCTTTAACGTTTTCTTCAGATATTGATATGTTGGAGGAATTTGCCTATTTAAGAACACAGGAAGGAGGGAAAATCCATCTGGAACTGCTGCCAAATCAAGCAATGTTGATCAAGTAAGCATAAAAAAGCATTTACTGGTTGTTTTTGCTCTCATGTAATCTTCTGGACAGTAAGTTTGTCATGTCTTTCAGTTTAAATTTAAAGAGTTGGCTAAGGAGTTCAAACAAGGCTGTGAGTTTCTTTTTCTGACTTTCCTGCTGATCTGTGAATGCTTTTTGGGGGTTCTTCAACTTTAAACTCCTTTTACAGAACTTTATTTTTAAGTGTGGCATTTGCTTTAGAATGATTCAGACACTTGCACTTTGCAGGAATTCTTTAAATAATTAGGCATGAGTGCAAGGTGGTGTTAATAATTTTGCTGAACAGTAATGCTGAACAGAAAGCACTATTTGTTGTAAACAAAGTTATGAAAGGCCACTGAATGATGGAAAAACAAGTATAAGACATAAATTAAATTACACTCCAGGTAAACTCTAATAACCTTTCTGTCAGAACTAGCAGGTCATCTCTTGCTATGTACTGAACAAGCTTACTCTGCTTAGCTTATTACGAGATGCTGAAGGAAATTAATAATTTGGATTAACTTCCTAGGTGTTCTTAGTTTTGGGTCAAGACTGAACAAGTATCTGCTGTAGGGTTTTAGTGGCAGAATGTTTTGGAATATCCTGGTTGTTTATTAGAACTTGTGGTATTTTGCTTTGTAGGAGGGGGACTGCTAAAGTTTGTTGAAATTCCAGTTTGGGTCAATGTATTCTAGCTATTCATTAACTAGAAATGGGCTAAAGCTTTCAAAAAAATGGGAGCCTAACATTAGACAACTGGATCCAAATCTGGACTAGTAAATAGATTTTCCAGAGTTCTAGGTAACCAACACAAATGCTTAATTATGTGACAGAATTTTCTCTTTTAAGCTCTAGATTTTCAAACTCTTACCCTTGCTATATCTCACTGCTTGTAACCAGCTGTATGAAAACAAGTCAGGGTATGCTGCACTATGTATGATATTAAGTAAAGTTTTGTCAGCTGGAGGGCTTAGCACTGAAGACTACGCCTGGTAACTTCTTAGCTGCTATCTCAAGTTAGTTGCAATAATTCAGTGCCATTTCTCTGTGTCATGGCTTTTAGTTTGATTGGTGGGGTAGCTGTTACTTACTGTTCTGACTCCACCAGTCAGGAAGTAGGTAGCGAGCAGTATTTCTAGCAAGACAGGAATATGTCTTTGACCTCCTTTTGACCAGTGTTATGTTTCCTGAATGATGGAAATGCTTGTAGAAGAGCGGTCCATTTCTTTCTGCTTATTCAGCCAAAACTGCCAAATATCCCATCCAGCTGGAAAAGCTGTGTACAGTGTCTGTGTCTCTTATGTGGCCGAGATGTGTAGGACAGGAACCACTTCATCAGAGAGCTCATGGGAGGGAAAGTTCAGGGTGTAGTCCATTAATTGGAGATGACATCTATTCCCCTAGTACCCCAGATATTTTTTTAGCTGGACTAGGTATGAGGCTCAGGGATGGTGTCACTCAACAGTGTTGACCTCAGCAGCACTAGTTAGCTCATGGTCTCCCCCAGCTAGGGTTTTAGATAAAGTGCACCAGCACAGTTCCGTTTCCTGGGTCAGTGGTTGGTAGTCTCAAAATCTGCAGACTGGCTTTCATCTTTCAAAACTACCACTAGTTCTGGTTGTATGAGCTGCTGCACTATCCCAATAATGAGCTGAGGCACCTTAGATACTGTTCAGTCATGCACAGGAAGACTCTCTGAGTTTGCCACAGCAGTCCAAAGATGAAGCTATTGCTCCTTTGCCTGATCTTTCCTCAGCATAAATGTACGTAGCAATCCTGCCTCTTAATTGATGGGAAATGTATTACAGATATTACATGGTTTTTATAAGGACAGCTTTTTGTTTTGTGGCTTAGAGGACTTTGTCTCCCCAGGTGAATTCCACATTTTTCCAGTACTTTTCCTCAGTACCTTATACTTTATAGGAAATTATATTCATTTTTCTGAACCCAGGAAAGCAAACTGCAATGTGGTTTTCAAAAGCTGAAGGAATATCTTGGCAGCCTGCAGACTTACAATTGGGTCCTGCAAAATATATATACATATAGCTTTGTATATACAAGCTTGTAAGCTTTCCCTTTGCTTGTATCCATTGTGGGAATATGAAGGTCCGTGGTTTTGGTTTTAACTGGTGACATAGCCAGCTCATTCTGTTTGCACTGTCAACAAGACTTCTACGATGAGCTTGGAATGCAACCACTAAGTGCCTCTGAACTCCATTCTAGACAAGCCAAGTTTCATAGTTTTACTGATTACACATGTCAGTAGTGGCAGTGTTAACTAGTGAGGTTAAAGAGGAAAAGAACAACATGCAAGGAATGACTGATTAATATCACGCTCCACTTTTTGATGAGTCTTACTCTAATTAGTCTAATCTTAGCCTACCAAACTGTGTAAACTTGATGTGAAAGCTGTTGAGTGTTCTGCCTCTACTCACATTCCCATCACATCTCCCCTTGGGGACAGAGAAGGAAAAGCTCAATTGGTTTGAAGTGGAACAGTATCTTGAAAGTGTGATTTTTATTCTGATTGTGCACTTGGGTATGTTTAGTTCTGACTGCAGATCTTGCAAACAGTAACAAAGACACAGTTGTGCAGAATCCCTTTTGCAAACATCTGCCACTCTGGGACCAATAACATCTTGCTGTTGCTTTGTATTTTCTGTTCTCCGTGTCCATTTTTGCAAGTAGTGGATTCGTTGACACCAAGAACTCTTGAAAAATTATCTCATTTGAGTAATTCTTGTGAATATTTTATTTTGGGTTATTGTAGCTGTACTGTAGAGTGTTTCTGTACTAATAAAATGCCCCATGTTTGACTTTTATAAGCATAGCTCTCCATCCATATTCATTAATAAATTATAGATCCTAACCAAAATGCCCACCTGTGAAATCTGAAGGTAGGCACCTAACTCGATATTATAGGCATGTAAGTGCGAGTCTTGCTTCTCTGCTCCCTTCTTAGCATCTATGGGGATGAACGATGCACTTAGTACTTGGGTGCCTGATAAGATTTAGGTGACGTTTGGAAAGACTTAGGGTCAGAAACTGTACCTGTTCTGTATATACCAAATTTCTCATTTGTCCTTAGGTGGGGCATTGGATTTGCTCTAGGCTGGACGTGTGAGGTTATTATCTTGTGTTATAGAAAGCACACAGAGATAAGGACTTAACGTCACTGAGAAGACAAACTGTCTTTCAGCTGAGATGCCTTTTGGTGGCTAGTTCATGTGGCCCTCCTAGTCATAAATGGGAGGTTGCTCCGAGTGGGCATTTGTGCTCTGACATTGTGACATCCTCTAACAGCCATTTTTGTATGCAGTTTGAATTTGAAAAAGTGAAAAAGGCCATCTGTGGGCTAATGAAAAGATACTTAGGCAACCTGTAACAAACACTGTCATGTACTCAACTTGGCCAATACCAGCTGCGCATGCACTCGGCTTGGGCTCAGCAGCAAATCCCTTAACTCCAAGTTGTGGGCTCTTCCAGTTCGCTGACGCGCTCTTGCCAGCTCTGCAGGGAAGCTGTGGTGCTGCAGTGCTTCTCTGATTAAGTCTTTTCTGATTGACACGCTTCCTGGGAAGAGCTACAACGGTTCATTGTAGTACAACTGTGAATTGTTTTTGCACCTACCGCTGTTGTTTCTCCCAGTGTAACTGTCCAAAAATATGTGTCTATATTTAGACCGCAGTTGCAGAACAGCCTTGCAATGAAATCTGGGGATATTTGCATGTTTGATGCTGTTAGGGTTCTGCACCCCTTTGGCTGTTTGGTGGTCAGATTGCTGTGTGGCCTCACCCTAGTTCTTTGCTCCTTTTTCTGGAGAGTTGTTTTGCACCAGAGGGGGAGTTGGTGTGTGGGTGTTTGAATGCTGCTATTTGCTGTTTTTTAAAGGACTTCTAGCCCTCCCATGGGGTTACTGCAGCAGGAATTCATACCTGTGCTACAGCCCAGCATACAGACTGCTGACAGGTACCAAGTGGAAAAACCCTGCTCATAGTGTGCTGTGTTTTGTCAACATGTTTTACTGCCCATGGTTTTCAGCAATCTGTTACTCAATATTTATCTTTTTTTTTTTCTCCATTTGTGCCTACATTGCCTGGCAAACCATGTTGTTCTATTATAACATTTATTTTTCTTTTTCCCATAAGTTGCCAGTATCCATGTCTTTTCAATTTAATAATCACTGTTGAATTTAAACAGAAATGTAGAAATCCCCCAAAATGATACCGAAGTTCAATCACATATTAGGAAGAGTATAATCCTTTCTTTTCAAGATACTGGTTACTGGATCTGTTTGTAGCTCTCTTCTTCATTTAAGTTGTTCTGAATTCTGTTCCCTGTTTTTCAGCTGTTACATGACACACATCTTCAAAAGTGCTGCTGGCTTGCTCAGTAGCTGTGAGGTTGCATATTCTCCTTTAGGTTGTAACTGACCATAGCACTTGGCTGCCAGCAATGTTTAAGACAGTAAAGATGGAAAACAGGGCTCATCCCATAACCTCTGAATATGCTGGAGTATTTTCAGTGCAGTTTTGCTTCACTCAGCCTAGCTCATCAATGAATTGCCCGGTAGTCTCCAGGCTAGTCTCTCCGTAACGTGTGGAAAAGGCAAAGGAGATATCTATTGTTTTGGCAGAGAAGTCTCTTCTGAAATGCTGGATTTTCTGATTTAAGTGAAGGTGGGGTGGTATTGTTGGTGAGGGTAATTCCCAGACTTTCCCCTTTCTCATTTCCAGCATCTCTGGATTGGCACAGGTGCCCTCACCCTTTTTTTTTTTTTTTTTTCTTTTCATTTCCTTTCTGTCTTTCAGTGGGCTTGCTGGGTTCAGTCCAGCTCTTCCTTTCTTACCCATGACTCAGGACTTGTCTCAACGTTAGCATTATGCTTTTCTCTCTGATTTAATTTATGCTGCTCCTTTAGTAGTACTAGGGCTCTCATTTCAGGGCATATCTTTTGCTTCCCTTCCCAAGTAGGGCTTGCAGGTAAATGTTACAAAGTCTTCATCTTACTCATCCAGTTCTGGACCAGTGTGAGTAAAGTGTAGTGCTTTGGTGCTGCAGAACATTGTTTTAAGGACAAGATTTAGGTATTGAGTGCTACAGGCCAGCAAGAGGCCAAAGAACTGTTCATAAGAACAGCCTTTAACAGGGCAATATCCCAAGTTTCCCCAGCCAGCACTGCTTTAGCTTGCTTAGTAGCTGGACCTTTGTTCTGTTTGAAAACAAGTCCTGAACTTCTGCTCAGAATAAATGTAATCCCTGCCTGGTGTCTAGTATCTCCACAAGAGCTGGCTTCTACTGATGCAGTCTCACTGCCTGGCTTGATTTGGGCTTTGTGTTGGCCTGTCAAGTGTTCACTGCGCCTTTCATTAGTCAGAGAGTTATCGGGCCCACAGGATTGTATAGCTCCTTCCTGCACTTTCCTACTGGTACAAGATGCCCTCTGCTCTTTATGGTAGCAGCCATCTGTCCCCTTCCTCCAGAGAAAGCAGGTTCATCTTTTCACTCTTCTTTCAACCCCAGCCATTCATAGAAGTGATTACAAGGAGGAAGTGGCATGGGCTGCAAAGGTAGAGAGAAAAAAACCCTCTCCTATCCCCAAGCAAGAACTCTGTACATGCTGGGTTAAGAAAAGAGATCTTCTGTTACCCAGAACAGCAACGTTTCCCCTCCCCTCCAACAGTCATAATCAAAGCAGTGAAAGCATAGACTTTTGCGGAACTTCTAACTGTTGAAAGATGTTTTTTTTTTAAAAAAATAACATAGTACAGGCTATTTGGCTCTCCTTATAGAAATTCAGGTATGGACAGCAGATACATAGTAAATGACATGCAGCACTTTTAAATTACTGTAGTGCACCAAATAACTGTTATTTGATTTTGTCTGTCTCTCTCTCCTTCATGGCTTAAGGCATCATACCGTTACCCGGGGTATAACTAAAGGAGTGAAAGAAGATTTCCGCCTGGCCATGGAGCGCCAGGTCTCACGCTGTGGGGAAAATCTCATGGTGGTCTTGCATAGGTTCTGCATTAATGAGAAAATACTGCTGCTTCAGACTCTTGCTTGAATGGACTGGATCATGATGCAATGTCTCTTACGGAGAGAGGGGAAGGCTCTTAATTGTATAAACAGCGGTGCGGCTGTGGAAAATCACTTGTCCAGAGTCAAAGAAGTTCCCGATGAGTTACAGGTTCTGTAATACACAAACACTACTCAGTGTTTGTTCACTGCTTACTTTTCTTATGGGGGTAGATCAAACTTTATAAATAAAACTTTGTTTAAGAAGTCTTCTGTAATGTCCTATTTTTTGTTGTTTGTTTTTTTTTTTTTTTACCATAGCATTATACTAAGGTGTGCATCTTAGTTCTTTCCATCTTTATACATACACAGAGAACATAGCAAGGTATTTCAGGCTTTTTATTAGCACTAGTTTGGAAATTACAGCATAAGTGAATTTCCCAAGTTGCCAAAAACTAATATCTTACATTGAATGGGTCTGCTGTCTCCTCCTTTTTAGTTGAATTCTACCTGTATTGCTGGTTTTCAGATTCAGGGCCCTTATGTAAATCCATTTTTAAAGAGAATTGCTTTGATCAAACTTTGGTAATATCCAAGTGATTATACAAAGTCAATAGGAACTGGCCTTTTTGCACTCTTAGAGTGTAGCACGTGAAACTTGGACCTTATCCATGCTAGAGGTATGTAACACAAAAGGCCCAGAACATGCACAGATGGGCTGTTAAACCTGTAGCAGCAGCATGCTGAGTAATAAGCCAACAGAAGACATCTTTGGCAGCAGGCTTCAGCAGGATCCTAAACCTAAGGTTTTGATCCAAGACCAGATTGGAAGAACACAATGAAGAATGATCAGTTGAGTCACCACTTTCTAGAGCATGCTGTAGCACAGAGGTGCCCCTGAGCTTTCCCAGACAGTCACTGTACCGCCAACCCAAGTGCAGGGCTGAGGATGCTGCCAGTGCTGCCAAGTCAAAAAGATGGCTGAGTTTAAGTGTGTGCCAGTAGCCAGAGTGGCACAGGCACATGGCAAGTACCAAGGGTATATGCAAACTCCAGACCATGTGAGTTAGGGGGTGCCTTGTCAGATGCAGTGACCGTTACCACAGTCCCATTCTGATAACCCCTTGCAGTCACCACCCATATCCCTTGCAGTTTGTTTTGTAAGCACCATCAGGCTGTCTTTGCCCAACTGTTGCAGTATGTTGTTTCTCTATATTGAGGAGAGAGATCAGTAAAATATTTACAGAAAACAGAAAGAGAGCAACTGCAGCAGACTAGTAAGTTTTTTGCTAAATAGGAAAATATTGTCCCTTAAGTCACATAAAAGTGCCTTGATGATAACTTCCCATGGCACTGTAAACTTGAACTAGTATCCCTTTTTAGCAATACTGCCTAGCACAAGTGGCAATATTTCAGGCTAATCCACCTTAGGCACTTGCCCCATCAGAATCTAGGCCTGCTACACCTTGACCACCTCTTATCAGATTTTCCAGAATATCCTTCTCCTGTAAAGTAAATATGATATTATGACCCAAAGAGTTGTTGCAGTGAGGTTTTGAGTCAGATGCTCTGCGTGGGATTGACTGTCTTGCATCTTCCACTTAAAAGGGAAATAGTTTTCAAACACTTCGTGTCCAATGTAGACCAGGATTGAGTTCATTCCTGAAAGTAAGCACAGGTCATACCATCTGAATGAGCAGATATCAGCTTGCTTCAGAGTAAGCAGGCAGAGGCATGCCAGACTTCTGAAACAGAGCAGCACCGAGACAACAGCAGCTAATGTTACTTGCCCCAAAGATGCTACACGTGTGTTTTCAAATACAGTCTGAGGGCCTCTCTCCCCCAAAACGTTTATTGGAAAGAAATACAGACAACCTATATGCTAAATTGAAAATACAACCAAATCAGTATCCTGCAATTTTACTGACAAGGAGAATAATCACAGGTATGGTCTTCAGGATGGCCAAGTGCCAAGCTATTTGGTCAAAACTATTGCCTTTACAAACAAATGCTGACTGCCCTTCAAAGCTCTGGGATTTCTGGTAGGAGATACGATACCATGCTGTCACCCTACCCATCTTCCTGTCCAGACACCAAAGCTGCTGAAAGGTTCCCTCTGCTGTGGGTTTCGCATTCTGTACTCTGATGTTTGTCAAGAGCCCAGTGTGGTTAAAACCACAGTGGGATGCTTTGGGAGACAGGCTTATCTAAAAACACAGAGACAGAACCTACATGGCTGCCCAGGGGATTTAGTCTTCCACATCTTCAGAAGTGGTATTACTCTGTTGACAGGCCTTGGAGTTTCCCATTAGGTTACCCAAGTCGCAGCAGTCCTTTCCAAAACCAACTACGAACTAGCTGTGGTATTTTGCTTGGTACTAGGCAGCGGTTCCCTGGGACCTTAACTCAAGACCAAACTGAGAACAGTCATTGGGCAAGAGAGGCTTCCAGCTCTCATTCTTGACAGTCCCTCTCATAAGTATCTGGTCTCGAGTGTCCCAGTTCTGTGCAAAGATTCAGCTCAAGTTAATCATTCTGGCATCCTTCAGGTTACCTCATTCTAAATCCCAACTCTTTTAAAGACAAGGGAAGCACGAAATACATAAAAGTATAGTATCAGTGCAGAAGGAATTGGAAGGAATAAGAAGTTTCCTGCCATGATTTTACTGACCTGGATAGAAAAATGGAGCACCTGACCATAGTCTCTTGACATCCACAAGGTAATATATCAGCAGTAAGAGGATGAAGGCAAAGCAGCTCATGGTTGTCACATACGATATTGACCTACACACGTTTTCAGTAGCAAGATTAGAGAACTATATGATACAGACAGATCTCAAGATAAGAAAGGTATAACATTCTCCAAGATAAAATAGTACTTTAACAAAATCATACTAAAAGTTGTATGCTTTTTTGCTTACCATAAGTTCTTGTTTATGGGAATAAACCCTTCTTCTTTAGAACATTTTGTCAAGATAGCAGAAATAATTCCCTGAAATAGAAAGTTGCTAAAGTTTATATAACCACTGCAACATGTTTCAGAAATACCAAGTTTATGTTGCATAAAAATACACGTCTGTTAAAGAGCTACGTTAACTATCTGACTTACCATTACTATGCTCCATATGACAAACCGACTCATAATTTGTTTGTGCTGGTCTTTGTAGAACAAGATAATTTTTCCTGCCTAATATAAAAAGAATACAAAAAATGAATTAATGCCCATAAACGTTACTACATTTCGAGAGCCAGGCATACTTGCCACCGGTTACCGGTGCCAAGACAGAGAACGTGAAACAGGATTTGTATCAACTAAGTGGCTGAAAGGCTCAGAATGGGAACTCTTTGCAAAGAATGGACACAAATGGGGAAAATATGTAAATGCAACCCACTCGGCAGTAGAAGTGCACCTTTTCTCCCTTCCCTGCTACATTAACACTGAGGAAGGGAACAAGCAACCTTATTAGGTTAACACAATGTGACTCAAGCTCCACCTCCCTCAGCAAGGACTGCGCGAAGGAACAGTGCCACGTCAACTCCCCAGCCAGCCCCAACAGTTTCTCCACAGCGCCACGTCGCACCCTGGCCTGCTCGGAGCACACTCCTTTTCATGCACCACTGAGAAGCGTGTCGTGATGACTAATTCTTCAGTGTCACACTTCTGTTCCAAGCTCCGCCCCACAGAGATTCCCAATCAATTTTTACCCAGTGCTACATGCGGTAATATTCCTTTCCCAGCACAAGAGTTTCAGTTTGGTTAACAGCTGCTGCACAGACAGAAAAGCCAGCAATGACTAACTAGAACTGCATCAAAAAGCATCATGATATCCTATTTTAAACACAGTGGTGAGCTGTGAGGTTTTGATGTTGGTTGGTAACACTGATGTGAACCCCTGCCTCCCTCGTGTCTGGGAAGGTGAGCACACCCATAGCACCTATGCAAGACAGCTAACACTGCATATCAAGCGGAAAATTAGCAATGGGGGACATGTACAAGCTGCAACCTTTAAAACCGTATGTTTACAATGAAGCTGTGAAGTCTGTGCGTCTCTTGGCCCTATTTTCCAACATGCAGAGCCAGCCTACTCCCAGCATAAGCCCAACCTTAAAACAAGCAAAGGAAGTTTCTGGGTGGATATTTTGCAAACTTCTTGTGTCCATCCCTTAGAAAAACTGAGAAAAAGTCTTGGTTTATCTAATGCAAGCTACTGCCAAGTTAGATTCCACTTCTCTGACACTCACCTCAGGCTAAGTCAGCCTGAAAGCATTGCTCTGGAAAAGGTTTTGTTAGAACCAGTCTCGGCCTTAAATGAAGAAACCAAGTTGCCTCCCCACTTCCAAGATTCCTTCAAATCTTCCCATTATAGCACGCAGCCAGAAAGAAAAGAGGTACCTGCAGTCCCAGAAATGCCATAAGAATGGTATTTATGGTCCCCAGGATCCCTTCAGGATCATATGGCATTGTTGTTTGGTAAATCACCTTAGAGAGAAAAGAGTTGTTACAGGGCACCTGAGCAACCAGTCTCCTTTCTCTTCCATCCCCCCGCATGTATCATTTCCAAGCCACTCCTGACAGCTATGTTCAGTGCTCACCTGTGGCTTCACGCTGCAAACCAAAAGCTACTTACACTTGAAGAGGGATGCTGATATATATGCTTTTCTCCAAGAAGCAAACGATCAATGTAACCAGCCGCTCCTCCAGTGCAGTTGGGATAGTTTCCAAAGTCTCCAATGCCCCCAGGACCGAGATAGCCCCTAGGACAGAGGCAAACAGGTTACGGCACAAAGTGTTGGTACACTCCACCTGAATAGTAGCAGGGCCACTGGCCCAGCCACTAAATGCTCAATATTTTCCCTAGCCAGAGGCACACAGTGAAACACAGGTCCTACATGACAGCTGGGTGGTGGCCACCTTGTTTTGATTATTGCAATGCCACAAGCAGCTGGGTCACGAGGAGGCAGGCAGTATCGGGAGCCTAAAGCAACGCTTCAGTTGAGCCCTGGCTACCCAGCCGGCTGCTCCACCGGCTCTGCAAGTTCTGACCCTTTAAAGGGGCAAAGATAGAGACAGGGATGACATTGCAATGATCATATATTGCTGTACACAGACCTCAGGGAGATTTTAATCCTCTTTAGATAGAAAGGAACAATGACATCACCTTTATAACACCTGGTACTTCAGTACCAAAGTAAATAGGTTTTTCACATGATGAATGCTTCCTTTAACCCTGCTGGCCTGAAAGCTTTCCTCTTCATTCTTTCCCTATGGCTAATAAAATGTATTTTCTACTCAACAGAAGAAAGCCAATCTGATGCCCCACAGAAAGTAGTCTGAGTGCAGAGTCTTACCTGGGACAACCTGGCACTGGTAACAAAAAGGTCAGGCAGAGCCAAATCACTTCTAACATCAGAATGAAAATCCACTGTGGCCAGTAGGGGAGAATATCCTGCAGAGCAGGACATGGCATCTCCTGCATGAGATGGAGGGAGGGGCTTATTAGCTGGCAAGTGAAAAACATGCCCTTGGGGACATCCTGTACTTCCTGGCAGGCAGTCTCCCAGATACAAGAGGGAGCTGTTGTCATTACAGAACTGGGTTCAACCAACAGACCTTTCATCTTCACAAATGATTTCCAGACACTTAGTTACTTGGGGGAGGGAGAGAAACAAACCAAACCAAAACAAAAGCCCACAATGTTTTTTAGGTTGGTAAATGTCAAAAGGGATTTTGATTCATGAGTAGAACAAAAGCCTTTTGGGAAAACAGACTCCAGAAAGGCCAAAAAGCAGTATTACTTTCCCCTGCTGTGAAAAAACACTACCAAAATTAACTGGACAAAACACAGGCCACGGGACTCCGCATATAGATGCCTGTCCCTGAGGTCCCTTGGTGGTGGAAAGTCATCAAAGTGCCTGGCAATGCCTGCTTCTAAGCACCATCTGAATGGATCAGCGAAATCCTCAAATAAAGCAAAGCTAGATACGATAAAATGCAGACTGGGACACCGAAGAGTGTGTGTTCCCCGAAATTTCTGCCAGGTCACACTGTACTACACATCAGGTAAGACGCTACATTTTCTCATCATTTCCCATGTGGTCTTTGTGCCCAAACAAGAGCAAAAGCTCCCAAACCCTACACCAGTATCACTTGTCATCTCCCCATGTAACTCACCAAGGTCCTACTCTCAGCCCCAGCTCTTGTAAACAGGAGTTCAAGAGCAGCAACCACCAGGTATGTGAATCCCAGCCTCTGGAGCACACCAGGAATACGCAGATTATCCCAGGACACTGGAAAAGAAAACATGCAAGCAATGTGGAAGAGGAGCAGACATGGGCTCTTTTGTAAATACGAAAGCTAACCTTCTCCAGGGAGAGCTGAGACCCACTGCACCTGCAGGTACAAGTGACATCCCCACTCTGCCACCCCACTTTCTGTAAATCATAACCCTGGGAAAGTCACCACTAAGACGATAAACAGTGGTCGGCACAGGGGTCAGACAAAGAGAACTACATCAGTGCAGAACTGAACAGCACTCTACAGGATACCAAACTGCCCCCATGCAACTGGTCAGTACAGCAAGGCTGACACTGTTTTCTCAACAGCCCAGCCAAGGAGGCAAGAACAACCGTTGCAGAAATACAAGGAAGAGAGCAAGTTCTACTCACATGGTCCAAGGCAGTAATTGGGATTCACAACTATGATTCCCAGCAGGATTAGCAGAAAACTCCTCCAGAGGATTTTCCCAAGCAACTTCTGCTTGGAACTTCCCCGCCTCAGCATGGAGCTCAGTGACAATGATATCGATGTCCCCATGATGAACACAAACCTGGAGAACACAACAGATGGGAAATGGAGCTGATGGATGTCTCATCACTGTAGACATTCGTCTGATCACCCCGTGGGACTCGGCACAGGGTCCACCATACCCTGGGCCACAGAGCACTGACACCAATATGAGGATGCTGCAAATGGCGTTTATTCAACTGCGTCACGCCCTTATATACTGCCTGTCGGTCATCCCGCCTCCCTTAACCCTTCTCTTTCCGTACATCGCGAGATCTTCCGAGCGCCAATCCCTACAATTCCCCCCTCACTATGGCGGATGACCGACGGTACAAACTGGCGTTACAGGTATAAGTGATCCCACCACCTCATAGTAATTCGTGTACTGGTGGGTACCCGCACTCTGTATAAAGAGTTTCCGCACGCAAACAGTCAGTGCTGGTATCCCACAACAAACCATAATAACCACCACCAAAAGGATTCCAAATAGAGTCAACGTTTTTCAGTCAATCAAAGACAGGAGCCATTGCCAGGTCGACGAGGGGAGATTGTCAAGCCACTGTCACCTGCCTCCTGTAATTGATTGGCTTTGTCTAAAAGCATATCATAGTCCCCCGCTTATGGGGTACACACAGCGGTTGCTGTAAAGTGGATCTGCGGTGTTCAAAACATCGGTCACACCATTTTGATGTTCGGCTGGTGCGTCTCCAGAGTTGTTGTCCACAGCGGTCATACTTGGTAAGCACCCAAGGGTCACAACGACCACAGTGCAGGTACTCAGATGATCTTCTGAACGGCATCCTGCAAAATAACTCACAACAAATCGTTATTGACTGAGGTCTGGTTTCAACCACCGTAACGGCACCCAGCGCACACGTGAGTCTGGGTGCTCTGATGATTGTACTGCAGCATACCCTCTTCCCTGTGTCACCAAGCGCCACCCTCCTTCCCACTTTCCTGTTTCTGGGTCACGGACCAATACTGGTGGCCCTACTCCCCTTATCGCCTGTTGCCAATGCTTCTGCATTGGACTCTGTGACTCTGTACCATGGGCAAACTGATTGAGTGCAAATAGTGCTAAAGCCAACAACCGTGCATTACGGTGCACAGGGGTCTCACGAGCAGAACGTCGGCATTTGGGATTTTGTTGCTGATGATTTTCGTGGTCAAGAGGGTCTGTCTCTTGGGGTACCTGCTCCCCCTCCCTAAGAACATCAAGCTTGGCTTTTAATGTGCGATGTGCGCGTTCTACAATGGCCTGTCCCTGACTGTTATAGGGAATACCGTGAAGCAGTCGGATTCCCCAACGATCTGCCCACTGTTGGGTAGAAGCTGCGGTAAAACAGGACCCATTATCTGTTTTGATAGTGCGTGGGCAACCTAACCACGCCATGGCAGTCAGCCAATGTTGTTGCGCTGCACGGGCCGTAACCTTTCTGTGAAGAGTCGCAACGAGAACGCCACTGCAGGTGTCGATGGTGACCGCAATGTGAGGGGATGGCTGAAAGGGTGCATACATGGTGAAATCAGTTTGCCATAACTCCGAGGGCTCTAGCCCCCGCGGATTCACTCCCGCGAGCCACAAAGGAGCATGCTGACAGTGAGGACAAGTAGCTACAACGTCCCGTGCCTGGTGTAAGGGAATGTCACAGTGCCGTGACAGTGCCTTTGCCCCAATGTGTAAGTCATGGTGTAACTGCCGGGCCTGCTGTAGAGTGTTCACCTGACGAGCAGCTAGGTCAGCGCGACGATTTCCATCATAATAGAACCCTGAATGATTCGTGTGCGCTGTCACATGAATAATTGATACGGGCGCAGAACGTCGCGTAAGCGCTGCTTCCAACATGACGGCTACGTCCGAAATAGGCCAGCCAGATTCTGCCATAGTGTGTATCAGTTTCGCCACATATATCGAATCTGTTACGATGTTCGAGGGCTGTTCAGGAAACAAGGAAAGAGCCATGCGAATCCCATGGGCTTCGAGTTTCTGCACTGAGCACGATTCATCCTGGTATACCATTCTTTTCCAATCAGTGCCTTCTTGCCATACAACTACTGCTCGCTGCGTCTGTGAAGACGCATCTGTAAACAGAGTAGGACCTTGCACCGGTTGTTCACTGATGCGTAGGACTGGCTTCAGACACAGTAACGGCAAAAAGGTCTTTGCCTCAAGAGTGGGCCCATACGCTAGGTGTCCCACAAAACCCTCAAAGGCCAAAGCCAGTTCGTCCTGTTGGCTCAGGTTCCTTTGCCATGTTTCCGCACGTACCGGCAGCCAGATTCTGTCTGGCTCTTTCCCAAACACCCTACGGGTTACTTCGCGGCCCCGCAAAATCAACAATGCCAGTGCCTTTGAATAGGCTCGAAAAGCCGTTTTTATCTGGGTGGATGTAATCCACCATAGAGCCCTAGGCTTCGAGGGTTCACCTTGGCCTACCAGTCCAATAGCACCCTTCTTTGTCAGGCTCAAATACAGTTGCAATGGTTCTTTTGGCTGCCATCTGTGCAAGCTTTCTACACTCATGAGTTCTGCAATTCTATTCAATGAGTTCTTTGCTTCCTGAGTCAAAGTCCTTTTCTCCCACGGGTGGTGTCCTTTCAAGAGCTCATATAGAGGACTCATCCAATCGGGAGGAATGGGCAAGACACCATTTAACCACTGCAAAGCTCCAACTAATTTCTGTAAGTCATGTAAAGTATTAACGACTGGCTCCAAGATCTGCTGTTGTGCTCGGACTGCATGAGGGCCAATGCTGAGCCCTAAATACTTACAGGCTGGCCCTTTTTGCGTCTTAGCCTCCTGCACTTCTAGGCCTTCCGCTTGCAGAGCCTGTAAAATTTGTTGCTCACCAGAACGGAGGGACTCCTCCGAAGGCGCTGCAACCAAAATATCATCCATGTAGTGATAGATGACCAACTGAGAATTGTTTTGTCTTACCGGCTGCAGGGCAAGGGCCACTGCCCTTTGACACAAGGTTGGTGAATTTTTCATGCCTTGCGGCAAAACTGTCCACTGATACCGCTTTGCTGGTTCAGCTAGGTTGGTCGCTGGGAGTGTAAAGGCAAACTTTTCTTGGTCTTCCTCTGCTAACGGGATAGAGAAAAAACAATCTTTAATGTCCATGATCAAAATTGGCCAGCCATCTGGCAGAGCAGAGGGAATAGGTAGGCCGGGTTGTAAAGGCCCCATGTCTTCCAATACCGCATTGACGGCCCGCAAGTCCTGTAGTAGCCGCCATTTGTTCTTGTCCTTCTTTGGGACAACAAAAATGGGTGTATTCCATGGACTAGTGCTCTCAACAAGGTGTCCCTTTTCGAGTTCTCTATTTACTATTTCAGTCGCCGCTAGTAATTTTTCTTGCGTGAGGGGCCACTGTTCTACCCAAACCGGATCAGTGGTTTTCCACTTCATACATACCGCAAGCTCGCGGCGCATCAGGTAGACAGTGGCCCCATTCAAAAATTTGACAAGCGGACACCCCATTGTTGCAACACGTCACGGCCAAGTAAAGGCTCAGACACCTGTGCCTTATGCGGTCTGACATTAGCAACCAAGACTGACCCGTCGGAGTCCTGGGCAGAAACCCAACAAGCCAGCAGTGAATGTTCTGACAGAGAGTTACCACCCAGTCCTTCCAAGCGGCTTTGTACAGTAGGCCAAGAATCCGGCCACATACCATGAGGAAGACATGAGACATCAGCACCTGTATCCATGAGTGCAGAACACCACAGCTCACGCGGTGTGATGTTGTCGGCCACTATCCGTATACAGACCTGTACATGCGGCCTGTCCCAGCAATCTAACACCAAGGCCACTTGGGGTTCCGTGACTGTTCCATCGCCGTTGCGGAGGATGCGTTGCGGGGCTCTTGTGAGGTGGGGGGAGGCATGCCCCGTTGTCTCCCCCGAAAGCCGTTTCCCGCTTGGCAGGTCTTTGCCAGATGTCCTGTTAGTCCGCATTTCCAACAAGGCCCCGGAGGACCTCCTGACTCACGCTTCTCTGCTTTGCATTGATCTCTCTTATGCCCTTTGCGACCACAACGGTAGCAAACCACCTGTCCGGGGCTACCTTTTAGCTCCGGAGCCCTTACTGCAGCCACAACTGACTGTACCACTGAATCAGGAACCTCCCGCTGCTTTTTCAATACTGCCTCTACCATCACTCCAAGGGATGCCCCCAGAGGCACAGTTCGTAAGATCGCTTTTGTAGTTTCATTCGCCTGCTGTCTAACACACTCCAACAATACTGGTCCTTTAGCTGAATCAGGGAGATGCGCCTGCTCTATGGCTCCCTGTAACCGGTCGCAAAATTTTGGAAATTCCTCCGCTACCCCTTGCTTGATTTTCGTCCATGGCTCCTTTGGAGTCATCAGGGGTGCAACAGCTGTCAAGGCTGCACGCGCTGCCCGCGTCGACGTTGTTAATTCCCTAGGTGTAAGTTGTCCCGCCTGTTGCTGCGGCGTCAGCTGACCAGGGTCTGACCCTCGCAGACGCTGTACTGACGAATGAGGTAATGGGTTGGGCCTTTCTTGTTGGGCCTCAACTAGTGCCGCCTGCAACTTATTTGTCCAAGCTTCTTTCCAAATCAAAAAAAAAGTGGGAGTCAAAATCATACTGCAAAACTGTCGCGAATCCCAGGGAGTCAGTGAACCGGAAAAAACCACATCTAAAAGAGAGCCTGTCATAGGATGTCCTAAGCCGTATTCATCCACGGCCTTCTTTACTTGTTGTAAAAGCTTGCTATCTAACGGAGACCACTCCACCCCCACACCACCTGGACCAGCTCGGACTGGGCAAACTAAAGGGGGTCCTTCAAAACGTATGCCGTCCATAACACATTCCTTTGCTACAATTTTCCAGTCTGGCAACGTGATCTTTGGTGAATCGGGAACTCCTTTCTGTTCCCCAGCTGCTTGTAGCAGCTGCCGCTGTTGCTTCACCTGCTCCTGTATCTCCTCTACTACTCGCTGCAGCATCTGCAGCGGATCTGCAGCTGGGCCGGACACAGGTATTAAAGACATAGGCGTTGCCGTTTCACTGGCTGCTGCCGACTGCGCCTTACAGTCGGAGATAGCCTTTTGTTTTACCGCTGCGTGCGGCGGACGACAGCGGTGTCCGCCCACCAGTTGCCACGCCTCCTCTAACCGTTGAGCCGACCCCTCGATTGAGTCCGGACCACTCTCTTCCTCTTCCGCTACGCGCGTAAGAGGGGGTGTCCTGACTTTCCTTCCTCCTTCCTTTGGCCGTGCTCCGCCTCTCCCGACCTCCGGAGAGACATCCGGGGAGAAGGCGGATGTCGGCGCCATCTTAGGGTGAGCTTGTGGCGCGGTTCGCAAAACACGTCCCGGCACCCAATCCTCCGGATCATACAGGGGAACCGCTCCCTCCTCTGCCTGCTCCTTTTCCGATCCCTTCATCACCGCCCTCTCCGCCTCCTCTAGTCTCTGCCTCTCCTTCTCCCGTCTCCTTTGCTCAGCCACGGGTTCCTCTGCCTCCTGAATTAACTGTCGATCTTTCTCCCGCTCCTCCTCTCTCGCCCGTTCACGCTCCCGTTCAAACTCCTCCCAAGGGTATCCCGGTGGTTCGGCCGGTGCTGACGGCTGCACTGGGAGCACCAGAGGCGTCTGCTCCGCTACCTCCGTCAGCCCTTCTGTCCGTGCCCCCCCATCCGCCTGCACGCCCCGCTCCGCCTGCGCGTGCATCAATCTCTTTGCTTCGTTCCATGTTAAGCCCTCCTCCCGCACTTTCCTGAAAATCGCCCTAATCCGCCCCCACGTCTTTAACTCCGGACCATGCTGCGTCGCCATAGCCCGTTCCGCTAAAGCCGCGGTGCATTTCGGCCAGCACTCAGGAGACAATATGTCCCCCGGGCGCTCTATCGCTTCCTCTTTCAGGAGCCGCTCTAGGCAAGCTTTCGCTTCTTTTTGTCCCATAGGGATTTTTACCTCTCTAGAGCACGAGTCCAACACCTTCAGGACTCCTTCCATGCCTGGCCAGGCCTTCGATTACGCCCCGCGTAATCCGCCGATGTCCAATCACGTCGGGGTCACCACTTGTAGACATTCGTCTGATCACCCCGTGGGACTCGGCACAGGGTCCACCATACCCTGGGCCACAGAGCACTGACACCAATATGAGGATGCTGCAAATGGCGTTTATTCAACTGCGTCACGCCCTTATATACTGCCTGTCGGTCATCCCGCCTCCCTTAACCCTTCTCTTTCCGTACATCGCGAGATCTTCCGAGCGCCAATCCCTACACATCACACACGTGCATGACAGCAAACACTAAAGCTAAGAGTAGCCTGCATTGGCCCAACAGAAATGCATGCATTGAGTGAAATTGGACAACTTTATTTCCTCTGATTACTAGAAATTCCCAGACTTCCACTATGGGTCCTTTCCACCTCTTCCAGTGGTCAGCTGAGGCAATAAAGTTCAAGGAAGTAATTGCATTCTGGTTTTTTTGCAGCTATACATATGCCACCAAAAAATTCCATTACCCAAAATTAAATTAGCATCTTCAGAGCAGTAAAACACAAGGTGCAAATCTATGATTCAAATTCAGAACTGATCCGCTCCTGCCCTCTAGATTAGGTTCATAGTCCGACTCCAGCTGCCATCTCCAAGAGTAACCACAACCGGTGTGTATTTTAGAGAAGCATGCTAGGGGCACATGGGATAATTGCTTCCCTGTAAGACCATTCCCTGGTTATAGAGAGATTAGCTTAATCCAGAATTCCCTCAGCTATTTTATCTCTGGATACATATCAGTCCAGCTTTGGATCTTGCCAAACTGACTGCCTTCAGTACAGTCACATGGCAATGAGCTCCTTGGGGATACTGCACTTGCACTGGCAGGGTAACCCTGGGCCTCCCACTGACATTGTGTGGGGGTAGGAAGGAGGATGTAGGGCAGCCAAAAGCACTTAGCAATTCTACTGTTCATAAGGATGATGCTGTTATCCGGACGGGCAGATTCCTATCAACCGTTCAATGCAAATTCTCCCCTCCAGACACATTTCCACATGGAGGCAAGGTGCACATAGTGTTCTGCTTGCAACCCTTAACATAAAGAATCACTTGACACAAGAACTATTCTTCAGGAAGACTTACCATGGAAACACCAGATCTGCCACTGTTAATCCTACAGAGAAATATGAAGGAACACATTATTTATCTCAAACCCTCCCTAAATTTTAACAACATTATTGTTGAGTTTCCAGAGGAATTGCAGGCTGCTTGCAATTATTTGATGCCCCCAAATCTAAAACATGTTATAAACAAAACTTACAAAGAGCTAAACATCTTGCTTCACTGCTTTTACCATTCTTCAAAAATAGGGTCAGAACTGATTGCTGTGTCTTGGGAAAGATTTTAGGGATGGGATCTTTGCTATTCTCCACTAGGGCAGCACAATGCCTGACCCCTTCCCCATCAGCTTGCCAATCAAGGCATTATGTTTGTACAGCATTGAGCACCATCAGCTTGACTGTGGTCATTAAACAACACAGAAAAGTTAAAGATATGAACCTGTGTCAAAAATGGAAAGGTTACACACCGATTGTGATCTGAAACCATCCCATCACTGTGTTGTAATGAGCAGGACTATACACTGCTTTGCCCATTAACCTAACAGGCCAGATACCCTGCTGAGGCAAACTGGCAGAGTGTCCCAGCCTTCAGCTAAGCAACAGCTTGCTGCAGCAGCTGGAATGGTAACCATATCTAGATACCACTGCAGTTAAAACCCAGATTAACTGTCTCAATTGTACTTTACCATTCCAACTCTCATGTCTGAAGAACCAGTATTTTCCTCCTCCATAGTTAACAAACACCATAATTACAAGAGAGAGCCTAGAAAGACAACAAAAAAAACACAAGCAAAGTATCACATGTTGATGAAATACATATATATGAACACACAGTTAATGTTTACCCCCATTAAAATGTTTCTAACTGTGAGATCTGGTTCATTTTATTTTTAAAGCAAGATTATGTACAAGGTTTCCAGCTTTGCCAACTAGGAAGCAGCATTTCAAAGATCATGGGTGGCGGTGAACCGGAGTAAGCTCCTTCACATAGAGTTTTCGCAGTGAACATATGTTGTTCTTTTCCACCCTCTGCCACAACTTTAATGTTTCCTCAAACTAGATCGACTGCAAAGTGTTTTGGAAAATCCAATAATTAAAACCTTGATTATCTTCCAAGTGAAATAGACCGCCTTGAACCATCCATCTGCTATATATTTCCATACACTGTCAGATGGCCATTGGAAAAATCCCATTCTTCTTGGAAGAGTTGCTTTTGAGCAAGGTCTTATGCTTACCCTCGGAATGTGTCCAGGGAACGCAGCCGCTGCCGAGAGGCTGTGCTCCACAAATGCAGGGTGGGATTACTGCTAACGGAGTCTGTTGCGTTCGGGGACCCAAGCTCCTTTGGGAACAAACCAGACGCACGAAGGACAAGTCAGCAGCTGCATCAGCTGCCTAGGGAACAAAGGCCATCAAACTGCAAACTTTCACATACTGTGTTTATCTTTGTTCTCTCCATCTTCCTTTTCCTTTTGTTTCCCCACTTGCTACTTCTAGCCCCTTCACGGCTCCACCATATTGCAATAATATTTGCAGATGCTCCACACTCCACCTTTGACCAGGATGGAAACAATAATGCAGTGAAAAGAGCCTGTGTTTGAGACTCATGAGAGTTGGGTCCAGTCCAAATCAGCCACAGACTTGCTGTCACTGTGAGTGCTGCTTTACAGCAGAGCTGAGCAGATCCAGTCACTGGCTCTCAAACAGGATCCATCCCATGCCACTGGCACTTTTCTGACACCTCAGAGAGATTGTTTAGAGAGCTAAACCAGCAGAAAATGAATCGTTTTAAACACAGGAGTGGCTTCTCTCCAATCAAGTTCCTAAATCACTCTGATCAGCCCCCAGTGACAGCATAGAGAAGCAGACAGCGCTGTAACACAGCTATGGAGATGAACAACTACAAGAATTGCTGCAACTCTGCTCCCAAGTCTTTTGATTCGAGACATATTTGGAGCTCCTAGATGTGAAGCCCAGACTGTGATGATCTATCTGTATTCTAGTACAAAACAAAGCTCACATAGAAATGCCAGCTCTAGGGCTGCTAGAGAAATCTTGACTTAAGAGTAGATACTGCTAAAACTTCTACTGGGCTGGAAGCAGACATGAAAGCTGGCATTTCTTCCCTTCCCTTACATTGTCTGCGTCAGAAGGGGACAGTATTTTCACCAACACGTTTGCTTCAAGGGAACTAAAGAGGGCTATATGTTCCAGACTTGCAAGAGTTCTACTGGGAATCCACTGAACTTGCATGGAAACCCAGTCTAGCACTCTCCATTGACATACAATTGCCTGGCTGACATCAATACAAGATTTGCCAAGGGGAACATGCACAAGGGGAAGATGATTAGTAATAAACAAGTCCCCAGATGTCCAGATAGTGTGTGTTCCTGAGAGATATAAACACTACAGAATGCAAATGAAAGATACTGTGGTCACTCACAGAATTAATCAGATGATCAGTTCCCCTGGGGTTCAGTTTCTTGTAAATCCAGTTTCTGACTGGATCAATTCTGAAAATGATTAACAGTTAAAAACACAAAACAAGAAATACTTTATAGCCAATTTCATCTTAATATCAACTATTTAGCAGCATAAATCAAAAGCTGGGACAGTCCCTATTTCTGTTTTCCTAGCTCACACACATAATACTGAGATTCAGTACCTGGGACCTCAGTCAAGCCCACCTAAGTAACTACATTGCCACAAGCTCAGGTTCAGGGGCTTTATTCTCGGGTTGTTTACAGGCAGGGATGACTCACATCATTCAGTGCACAGGATGAAGGCTGCATATGCTACGCATGCTTAGGTCCCACTGACTCCCACTTGACGGGAGGATGAGGCTGGGCGTGTGTGAGCTTACAGCAGGCATCAGCTGCTCTGCAGTAACCACTCTACACACAAGCTAAAAAGGCTGCAAGAAACCCCTCAAGGGAAATCGTATCACTCTGGATTTATTATCATATGGACATCTACCACAGCTTAACATGTACATGGCAGCCTGGTAACAGGATCTGATCTGCTAACAGGGCTACGGTGGGACTCTGAAGCACTACCACACTATGATGCATGTTTTTAAACTGGCGGCCCCACTTCATGTGCAAGGAGGTATTACAATACTGTTCACTTACTTCATAAAAAGGCGCCCCACAATCAGGATAGCAAGGATCCCCATGTAAACCAGGAAAGCAAAGACAATAGCTACATGAAAAAGAGAAGAACACAACTCTATAAATGGTCTAACAAAAGCATTCCACAGCCTGGGCTTGGCCAAGCGTGACACAAACATGACAAAAAGCCTAACCCACCTAATCGTCACACCACCTTCTCCATGCAATGCATATCCCCAGCCTAAGTGCCAGAGAAAAAAAAACAACCCACAAGACCCCAAAACAACCCAAAAGAAAAGCAGGCTAGTTTCAAAGTGCAGCTCAGTGACTGCACATCTCAGCATAAAAAAAGGCAAAATACAACTGCACTGCATCACAAGGCAATGGTGAGAAAAGAGTCAACGTTCTGAAGAAGAAACTAGAGATTTAGAAACAAAAGCCTCAACATGAAGAAGACAGGGGAGAGGTAATACACCAGGTTTGCAAGCATGGGGAATATTTCTGTACAGCTAAAAAACTGGAAGGATGAAGAATAACCTAATGTAAAGGAAAAGAATGGAAGAGACATAGACAAGAGTTTGAAAGAGCCCTGGAAAAGAGATGGACAAAAAAGCAAGATGCGAGGTTTAAAATTAGAAGCACAACAACAAACAAAAATCCAAATACTGTATGAATTGTGTCCCATTTTGTGTGAGAAGCAAGACAGAGGGAAGAAGAGGGAGGATTTTGTGTACATACATAAACATGCAGGGGAAGAGGAACTAACTACAAAAATACCTCCCTCTGGGCACACACCCACTGATTTTTCTGGGCTAATCCCTGCCTCAAAAAGGTTGTGGTCATACAGTTTATCATGTGAAGAGGCTCAATCCTGGTCAGGACCTTAAGACAGGTGTATAAAATGTCAGGAGGTAAAGATGCTGAGAGAGGAGCAAGCCCACGACACATCTTCAGCACAGCATGAGTGGCTGCACAGGCTTTTTAGGAAGTTGGCTCTGCTGGGAGACATGCAAGTTGTAGAATGAAAGGGGAAAACAGAGCATTACATACGGAGGTAGCTGTTGATAGGGCCTTCATTGATGACTAGGTCACAAGAAACAGTTTTGGTGCTTGCACTTAGGGTCTTTACCACAAGGGAATAATTGCCAAACTCTCCAAAATGATACTGAATCCTGCAAAGGATAAAGGAAACGAGACTTGCTGAGCCATCACCACTATGTGCAGGCACCACAGCAGCATTTGGGGGGCTGTAAGCCTGAACGCTTGTAGGAAAGGCAAGCTGAAAACTTGGCATAACAGCGTGAACCAGCAAGGAGCTACCTGGCTCTGCTTTTGCCAAGCATTATCCTCCCCTAGCCCAAGACATATGCTTTACCACACATGCACCGCCTGCTACATCACCTGTCTCCTTGAACGACAGGCTCTCTTCAAGAGAAACCACGCGCTTGCACACGCTGGCTCAACGCACACCATTTCGGCTCCTGCTTGCGCCTAGAACCTTTCAGCACAATTACAACGTACGCCACGGTTACAGCAGCGTGGGGAAGACTGAACTCTAGGTCTAAACACTCAGGAAAACGGAGGTGATGAGCAGGCAATAAATAGGCACACAGCTTCAAGAAAAAGCCCCAAAATACAGGATAGAGCTATCCAGGTGTTCCCTGGGGCTGGGCCACGTACTTGCAGAGCTCTCGGTCAGCCACAGAGCCGTTGATCAGCAGCATGAGTGGATGCTGGGTATCGACCGTTACCGCCGCCACGCTGGGTTTTCTCAGGCTCCCGTTGCTTGGTGGGACAAACGCCAGGAACTGATACAAGCACTGTGGAAGAAGAGGGTGAAGGGAGCTCCTTAGTGCCAGAGGAGAGTGGAAGGGGTCCTGCTTTGTATCGCGGCAAAGGAAAGGACAAGGGACGATGCCCAGGGGCCACAGCAGCTCTCTCTCTCTCTCTCTCTCACACACACACACACACGGCACGACCCCTCCGCGGCTCTCTCCGCTCACCTGGTGGCAGGAGCCGGAGAGGGCGGCGAGGCGCAGGCCCTGCGCGGGCAGCTCGTTACGGACGAGCAGCAGGGCCTGGTCCATCCGCCCCGGGGGCCGCCGCTCCGCCGCCACCGCCCCGCCGCGGGGCTCGGCCCCGCTCCCCTCCGGCAGGCCCTCCCCGTGCGGCTGCGTGAGGCCGGGCGCCATCAGCAGGGCGCCCAGCGCCGCCGCCGCCGCCGCCACCACCAGGCCCGCGGCCGCCATGTCGCTGCGCTCCGCCCCGGGGCGGCGCCGCCGCCACTACCGCCCTGCGCGGCCGCGGCGGGGCCGGGAAGCGCGGCCGGTCCTCCTCCTCCTTCTCCTCCTGCTGCTGCTCCTGCCCGCCCCGGCCCTGTCCCGCGGCTCCTGTGTTTTCCGGGGTCAAGCGTCCCTGCCCGGGGCGGCCGGCAGCCCGGGGCCTCCTGTTTAGAAAACCAGGAGGATGAAGAGCGAGGGGAGCGTCGAGCTTGACGCCGCTTTTAACGTGTACCGCTGCCACGCGTGGCCTTTCTCGTAGGATCGGGGCTGCAAGCGTGTCTGCGAGGCAGCGGTGCAGCCTGCAATGACAAAGCCCCACAGAAGTTCGTCCCCAGGCTGGGAAGAGGGTCGTGCTTAGCCTCCGAGGCCTTTCGCGGAGAATGCAGAAGGCACGGCCATGGAAAAGAAACCGCACTTCTTTAGGAGGGAGTTTCCTCCCAGGGAGGTGTCATCTGTCTCGTTGGCGTTACTGCTCGCGGCCGTCCTGCTCCTGAATGCCCTTCTCTACCTGTACCTCAACAAGTTTTACACCTCTTCGGGACGTGCCGAAACGGACCCCAGCCTCTGCCCTTTCGGGTACTTCAGGTTGGGAGCGGTGAAGAATTGTTCCCCGTGGCTCTCCTGCGAAACCATAAATAGGGAAGTCAGGAAACTCAAGCGTGTTGGTGAAGGTGCTGTGAAAAAGGTGAGTTTGGTTTTCCTTTCTTCTCCCCTGCGGATAAAGAGCTTTCACTGTTTGCTGGCTAATTAATGCCCATGCTGCTGTTACAATTATCCTCGCAGCAGCTCATTACTGTAGACATCCAGGGGTACGTGGCTACTGATAAGGTGCACAGAACAGGTAGGAGAGTGTGACTGGAGCTGTGGGCCACCTCCCTGACACCGAACGACATCCAGCTATACAAGCAAAATCACAGCGATTGGTGAAGCACTTGTGGAGCGTGGTACAATTGTGGCAGAGTAAGACTGGGTGGTTGGGTGGTATGAAATCATTTACTTCATCTGCATTGCCCCTTCCAAAGAAAACTTAGGAAATCATGATGTAATTATGATTTCAGCAAGCACTTGGTGTGACAGGTACGTGGCCCTACCTAAAGGCTTGACTGTGCCTGGTGACTGTAATTTGCAGTTGTGACTAAGCAGTCACTTGGAGGTCAGCAGCAGCTGGTAGCAGGTGATGGAAGAAGGCTCTCCACATGTCTTATGTGTGTCTTGTGTGTTCTCAGGTCTTCCTTTCCGAGTGGAAGGAAAACAAAGTGGTCCTTTCACAGCTCACCAACTCAGAGCTGAAGGAGGACTTTCTCCACGGACTGAAGATGCTGAAAGCACTTCAGAGCAAGCACGTTGTCCGGCTGCTTGGCTACTGTGAGCAGCAGTTCACAATCCTCACCGAGTACCATCCTCTAGGCTCCCTGAGGGGCCTGAATGAAACTCTCCACATTCCAAAGTACAAGGGCATGAACACCTGGCATCGCAGGTTGATGCTTGCTATAGACTATGTGAGCATCATTCGGTACCTGCACAGCAGCCCTCTGGGCACCTTAGTGATGTGCGACTCGAATGACCTGGACAAGGTGCTCTCTCAGTATCTCCTAACAAGTGACTTTCACATCCTGGTGAATGATCTGGACGCTTTGCCTCTTGTGAACAGGAGTGCCGGCAGGCTGGTGAAGTGCGGTCATCGGGAGCTCCGGGGCGAGTTTGTAGCTCCTGAGCAGCGTTGGCCCTATGGAGAAGAGGTGCCGTTTGAGGATGACCTCATGCCTCCCTATGATGAGAAGACAGACATCTGGAAAATCCCAGATGTCTCCAATTTTTTGTTGGGCCACGTTGAAGGAAGTGACATTGTGCGACTGCATTTGTTTGACATCCATGCAGCATGTAAGAAGAAGGACCCAGCTGAAAGGCCTTCTGCCCAAGAGGTCTTAGACACCTACAGGAAAGTTTTAACTCTGCTTATTCGGGAGGCAGCCATGCCTGGTACTAGGGAAATGTTATAGTGCATCATGAGACAAACAACATACTGAAGTTCATGTCCTTCCTATTTATTTAGCTTGCCTGAAGGGCAAAATCTCTGTCCCTAAAACTGAGAAGAAAATAACAACTGAACTTGTACCTTTTGATTAAAAAAAATTAATAAAATTCACCCAATGCTGGAGCTGTGCAAGCTTCCCATTGGCATGTTTAATCTATCATTGGAAGAGGAGGAGGGAGAGAAATGAAGTTATGTGGGTGTGGGAAGAAATTTGTTCCTTAAGAAATAATAAATTTTCTTTTGCAACATTTGCACAAAAACTCTTAAAAAAAATTTTCAGAAAAAAGGTTAAAAAAAATATTGGTTCACTTAGACTGATTGGCAGAGGACTGGAGAGCAGAAACCATGGCATGTTCCCCACAAGCTTTGTGTTGATTCCTGTGGCTTTGGCCCATGTCTTATCCACAAAGCCCTCACCCACTTCCCCATGGCATAAAAGCAGCGGTCACTCAGAAAGGAGTACCCCAGTCCACTTCAGATTTTGGTGAACCCCAAAGCCAGAGCCCCAACGGCAGTCTCTTGCTGCTGGATGGGGCATAGTTGTTTTGCAGCTGTACGGCCATTGCTCTGTGGGCCCCGTATCCCACACCAGCAAGCATGTGGCCACTTTGTAAGCAAGCAGATGATGCAGATCCTGAAGAGACTGCTTACAGACACGTGCTCTTGGTTTTCAAGCCTTTGCCCTGTGGTATTCTCAGATGGACTCTTTGGAGATGAAGCTGTAAAACAGGAGTCTCCTGCTCTTTTTTTAATCCACAGAAATCCTGAGCACTTTGGAAGAGAGCTGAAGCATGTCTTTTTTCATTCACTTACCCTTGCCGAGTGTCATCATGACTCGATGGAAGGGGGGAGAACCATGAACTGAAAGAGAATGTGACTTCCTTCCACAGCAATGAGCATTAAAAGTGAGCTTTGGAAAATAAAAGCCCTATATTCAGAGCATACAACTCAATTGGGTCTGAATTCAAAGTCCACTAAGCATAAAGAAAAGCTGCTTTTTTGTCCAGTGTGTTCAGGAGGAAGCTTTTGGTACCTACATGGATGTTACAGCCTGGTACTAACAGCTGGAGAGGAAGAATAATGATGCCTTAATCCAGCAGTAAGCTCTGTTTGGTGGGATTGGGATGTACTTGTTCTCTTGGTGAAAAAACAGGAATAGTATGAATGAGACACATGGACTCTACCATTACGCACCTGAGGACTTTCTGTTCTGTGGACTAGGTCTTTGAAAGACCTACAGGCCTGAGACAACTTTCATGTTTTGACTTGAGAGGTGATTTGCAAGCAGAGAATTACATGGTCCTTTCTGCTGAAGACTTTGGTTCTGTTCTTTGCTGTGATGATCTTCCTCTTCACCTAAACAAGCTGTGTTATGACCGCACTAAGAACATGCTGTCAGTTTGTATACATAATGTTCAAACACGTGTGTGTTCTACTGCTACCAAAATTTTATTTTAAATGGGAAAACTTTCCTGCAAATGACTAAATTCTTACCTGATTTCATACAATCCCAGCAGGAGCCCTTTAAAGGCTGCTCATTGTGGCTTTCCTTTCCTTCTGGGCAGTCTGTTTTCTTAAATTAGCTGATTTTTGCCATTTTTCACTTGTGCAATCCTTCCTGGCAGCTTTCCTGCTCAGATTATCAGGAAGCAAAGCTCGGTTTTCTTCAAAAGAGAACAATGATTTTGGATGCTTCGTGTTTGTTTTGGACTTTGACTCAAAACACCTTAAAGAAGCCTGGGGAAAAAGAATGCTCTCTCTGTTGTAATTGCATCATCCAGCCCATGAACTCTTGAGTTGTTATTATTATGGTTAGAGTTCTACAGTTCCAGCATGAATCCAGGATGTGCAACAGTTGGAAAAGCATCCTGTTACAGCTCCTCAAAGCCAGAGATCAAGCTTTGAAGGGCCAAGAGTCAAATCTTTTCTAAGTCCACCAGCAATAACTTGTTACTTCTTGTTAGCCATCATGTATAATTGAAAGAAAAATCAGCATCTGATGGCTGTGAAGTAAACATACCATGCGTTTTTTATGAGAGTAGCAAGGACAGACAAGAAGAACCTGCCAAGCTTCTTATGCTGGTCTTTCTTAGTTAAGACAAGCCTCTGCTTGGATTCTTGCTCTGTTGTGTACTGTTGCACCTTGCAAACAGCCATATTAATTTCACAGAGTGAAAAACAAATGAGGACAAATTCTGGTTCTGAATAATTATCTTGCTGTGAAGATGTCTCCCTGTTCCTGGATGAAATAGTTACAAATTTTTTTAAGAAAAGGCGTCTCCCTAAACATTCACCCTGAGCACTGGGACCTCTGCATGTCTCGTCCCCATTCCTTCTCCTTCAGCTTGTGTGTTGTCCAGTGTTGTATTTCAGCAGGAATAAATTACATTTGTTCTGAATACAGCATTACGGAGCTTCACTCTCTTTTTTGGGATGTTGTTTCTGTCTATGAGGAAACACTAGATGGCAGCATGAAGGTCAGTTTAGCATTAGTTATTAGCGGTTGCAGTCTCTCATGCCCAAACATAGCCAGGATCTGGCCTTGGAGCCAGTATTTTGCTATCAAACTTCCATAAAACCCTAAAAGAACTCATGGTGTTTGCATTAGCAAGTCTGTAGTAACAAGACAGATAGATATAAGGTCTGTCAGAAGAGCCACACATGCCAGTTGAAGGGGCTACTTCCCCTTTAACTTGCTTATAGTATTTGTATACTTTCCCGTCCCTTTTAATCTCAACATGCTCCAACCTCAACCAAGTTTGAGTGTCATCTCTTTCCAGTCTTTCAGTAAAATCAGAGTAGTCTGCAACCTCTCCATCTTTCTGTTCTTTCCCACTAACCCCTTCCACAATCTCAAGATGCATGAATCCCATCCTTCCCACATTTCCAGCTTCTTTTTCCTTAAAGGGAAGAGGCAAGGCTTCAGGGAGAGGGAAAAAGAGGCAGGACAGCCCTATGTGCAGTTGCCTCCCCTCTTTCCAATTGTCTCTGCTAGACATTCCAGTTTTCACCACCAGTGACAGCCTTGGATAAACATTCGGGGGCTTTGCTGCCTCAGTACAAGCAGCTCTTATATGTCTGGTGGGAAACATCAAAGGATGAAGAGCAGGAAGAGGCCTGCTCACAGGTGAAAGCCTGCAAGCCCCTCTCTCCTCATCCACTCCCCAGCCAGCTCTAGACCAGTGGACATGACCTCCCCTGCCAAGACCACTGCCACAGCTCTGCCTAACCTCAACAACAGCTGCTGGTTCTCATCTTGAGCTCATATCAAGGGCCCCACATTCCCTGCCCTTTCCCACAAAAAAATGCTTCTCCTGGGATGGTTATTGCTAGGTTTCCTATTGTATCGCTGTTCCTCCATCCCAAAAGTCTAGCCAAAGAAGGTGCACAAAGATGCAGGCCACACAAGAAGAAGGACTGCTACTGGTGCTGATCTCCTTTAGAAAACTTCAGAGGAGGTTCTCCAAACCACCCAAGGTGGTCAGTGTCAAGGGGGATATGGTCCCAGTGGTCCCAGGGCTGTTGTTTGCTGCCATCACCAAGATGAAGGCCTTGGGTCTGGCCTCTTGCCCAGGGAGAGGACAACCCTTTTGCTGAGGTCAGTGATCTGCACCACCTTGCCCTTCCCTTTTGGGCAGTGTCTCCTCTGCCATCTCTGCAGCACATCTTGCCCACCTCATCCAACCAGCTAGAGAAAGAACCAAAGCAGAGACCATCTCCCAGACTCAAGAAATAGCACCTGGTTCCCAGACTGAACCCCCCTGGGACACTGCTGTGCCAGCAGCGGAGGAGACAGGGAGACCTAGGACATGCCAGCTGAGCCTGCTGACAGTCTGGCTGTGGGTGCCAACTGTGTCAGGGCACCTGGATCCACTACTGGTATGGTATGCTCTACCCTTTGTCTGATGCTGTTGCTAAAACAAACTCCCAGTGGATTTCCCAATAAAGTTTAGCCCTTACCAGGTAGGTTTGTACCACAGGATACAGAACAGAAACAGCCTGTCTCAGAGCAGAGTCCCAAATTCAGTTCAAACCCCCTGCTCCTTTCTTTTTCTCCTCAGAGTAATCCAAAGAATAGTACTGTCAAGGTTATGCTGTTTTCCTTTCCAAGCTGCCTGCTGGCTGCAGGCTTCTAAGTGGCTCAAGTCTGATGTAGCATGTTTCCCCTTGTGTGGCATGGGTTTCAGACTACATCCTAAAAGCAATCCTATAACACTAAATCCTGTACAGGTGAGCAGTCTTTATGGCAATTCACCTGTGTGTTCCACACCAACAAATGTAAAGTGTTGCATGCATATCCACACCAGCTGCTATGTAGGTCTGGATAAACGCTGAGGAAATAAAATGGACAACCTATTTAATTGAACAGGGTTGGGTTTTTTTTTTTTCTTTTTTGAAGGATACTTTTAAAGTCCATGTTACCCTGATTTAATAGAGTGGTAACTATTAAGCATATCAGAAGTTTAGAATACCACACAAACTTTCAAATTCTATCACAAGCTCTAAAACAATATTTTCCTTTGGTGCCACATAAACAAAACATCAGATCATTATCTTTGTGAAACAGAGGCAGTGCTGTTTGCCAAATGTAATTTGTGAGATATTTGGCAGAACTTGCAACCATAAACCGATTCTATCATTATGACTATAATATCTTACCAACAGTCAAGAGACCCTGGGAACAAGAAAATAGTGGTTCGCAAGTTCTTCTAGCATGATATAATGCGTTTATTTGTAGAGTTCATCCAAATAAATTATAAGCTAGATGGTACTTTTAAAAAAGAAAAAGGATTTTATGGTTTTATTTTAATTGAAATACTGTATACTTGAGATGACCACATGATTTCCAATAATTGTCACTCTGTGTTCTGAAGTCTATAATCCAGTATTTATCAGGATTAAATGGTGAATATATTTACATTACAGTGATATTTATGTCTCAGCGATTTCTGATTCTGTTTACCTCTGGGTAACTCAAAATCCATTAAAAATTATATATTTATATAGAGAGACACACAGATTCTCTGGCCATAATTTTCAAAAGAACAAGCTTACTGTTAGATTCCAGCATTCACAGTTTGAATATGAAGTAACCAGATTTTCAAAACTGATAATATTCAGCAGCTTTCAGTCACATTTATAGTAGCTGCTGGATGCTAAGGACTTTCAGAAAGTGAATTCTTTCCTTGTAGAGGTGGAAGACCCTTTTCAGCAATTCTCTTGATAAATCTATGGGACTGAAGTGGGTGCTTTTATCAAGTACAAGCTAGACTTCTTTGTGGAATGAACAAAGGTCCCACTTTTGTGAAAGTTGGGATTTTTTAAATTTTTTTTTTAATTAAATCACACACCTATGTGTTTTTCTCCTCAAGAGCTGGTTCCTGTGAGGGGTTGTGTCTGACCCTTAGCTGAAACTCCCCAGTCTTATTTGCTATCATGTAATGTTGAGAACCTGGCCACTAAGCTTGGGTCTCCATTAGCTACATTTCACCAGAATAGCTCATGCCAATGCCATATATTATTATTATATATTAACTGGTGCCTACATGCTTTGGTGACAGGCCAGAATCCTGGAGGTCAGATGCTATACAGTCACAGCACAAATGACAGTCCTTTCCCTACAAGCAGCTTTAGTATAAGAAAATAGAACACAACTGATGTCCTCATGCATTAAGAGCATATGCAAGCGTTGGTTATCCCATCCTACCCCATCCAAGCTACAAATAAATATGCTACATAATCTACATGGACAGGTCACACCATTTCTTGTGCACATAACTACAAATGCAAGGCCTGACTTTGCTCTGACCAAATCAACAGCAGCTTGCATTCCCATTTCTGAAGGTGTTTCAGGAGCCTAACACTGCAACAAAAGCCCAAGCTATAAAAGGAAACAACAGTGTATCAGGAAAAGGTAAACCTAGGCTTAAGAGTCAACCAACTTTGGTATTTTAACCAGATTCCTCAAAGAGGTCACACAGAAGGTCTACACTCCGAGAACTCTTATTGCTACAGGCCAGCAAGTGGGAGATCACCCCTTTTTCTCACGTTTGCAAGGCTGTCACACTCACTGCAGCACCAGATGCTGTGCTGCTTAACCTAACCCTGGCCTACCCACTGCTTAACATTTGCTAATTTCAGATGGGTATGTAGGGGAACAAAATCTCTCTCTGCCTGTCTTCTAGGCTGGGGGTTGTCATGCCCCACCTGTGGGGAGGAGCAAGTGACTCAGATTCACAAATCCCCTTCTGTGTGGACTAAGGCGAGGTAACACTCAAGGTCCCTACATAAGCATCAACTTTAACGGAAAATTTCTATAGAAACAAGTATTATGCAAAAGTTGGCACTTTCACAACTATATTTACCTGAGCTATGCAGCTTTATGGGCAATCAAGGTCGGCCTTGAGTTACTTAACAATTTTAACCGCTACTCAGTAGCTTTAAGGTTACTCGGAAGAGAAAAGAAAGAGAAAAGGGGGGAGAGAGAGAGAGAGAGAGAGATATCGATCGATCACCAGTCCTGGATCCAGTGTTGGAACTGCCAACGGTGCTATTCAGCATAGAGAGCCCCAGAGACTCGTACGTGCCCCTCTTTATTGGCCCCAGTTCCTGGACTTCTGGAACCTTCTCTTGCCCCAGTTCCAGGAGTGGTTGAGACACCAGTCAGTCAAGAGGAGTGACACCAGCCCTCTCCCTGTGACTAGTTCCTGGATTTCTGGAACTTTCTCTCGGGGCATTGTCCAGGCTCACAGTACAATAACTTTGGACTTGTTCCTTACACCACTCTGTGGCTCAAACACTCCAAGACCTTCTTTGACTGTGGTGATCTGTACATAGCAGATAAGAATTGCAGAACAAAAAGAAGACAGAAGGTGAGAGATCATACATTTAGCTACTACAAGGCCTAATGTCAAAAACAAAAACCCACACAGTATTGTAAGGGCAACATTTACAAGCCATTTTCCCCACCCCGTGAGTCTGAGAGACTTCAACAATGATGTAATCCATGATCCTTCAAACCAGTTCCTTGGTTGCATTGCCTGGAAGAGTTCTCCAGCCTGTGCAGCAATTTTCCTCATCTTGCGTGCCTCTTCTGCAGTGGTGGCGTTGTCTATGGTGACACAGCATACTCCCTCTGTCAGGTTCAACATTCCACATACTCCTCGTTCTTTCAATAATATGCATGTTCCAAGGCTAGCCAGTTTTGCACGGCCACCTTTGACACCTGTTGAACTTGCAAATTCAATTCCCCAAAAGCATGCTCAGAGCAATTGGTCAAAGTATGTAGCTGCCAGGTCAAATTTTTTAAGACAAACTGGTGCTTTTTTAGGGTTACATATGGAGCAAATATATTTTCAAGCATAAGGGAAGTTTTTGTCCCCCAGGTATAATAATCAGGTGTTTTAACCTGAGGTGCTTGAACATCTCACTTCCTCCAGCCATTGTTATAGTCGTTATAATAGTCAAATGTTCTGGAGGGACACATTGAGGGAACACCAATGGCACATCATAAACTGGCATGTCCAAAAACAGTTAAGTGAGAATCCATCTTCCCATCTGAGCACCCCCATAAAGTTCCCCGTGGAGCAGGGTAGAGCATGGTGAAGCATTGATAAAAGTCATCCTGGGGCACCCATGTACCTTGTAGATCTCTATCCCAAACCCTTTGGTGTTCTGGACCACGGCTGGTAGGAACACCACATTCCAAACTAAGGGTAGCATTAGTCAGGGTTGCATTACACCATGGATCACTATTCCTAAAACCATAAGAGAGGTAGCCCCAACACATATCCCAAATAAGGGTTCTGGTCTCAGGGAGAAGCCAGGTATCAAAGGGACCGCCTGCACCAGTAGAAAAATTTACAATATGGGTACAATTAAGAAGGGATGACTCATCCCATTGTGGGGGTTCAAAAAATGTCTTATCCATTGGGGGATCATTTTCCTCCCAGAAAAAGTGTTTGAGGGACCAAGTGCACTCGTATCAAGTATGGCTAATGAGGGACCTGGTATCAAGTTGGTGAGGAAGTTGGATACACCAACCAGGGCTCCAAGGAATGTTATAAGGGTGTTCCAATGGGTTTTCTTCAGGAGGTGGTGGCCACCAAGTAACAGCAGAACAGGATTTGGGGGTCAGTTTCTGACAGTGAGTCTGATCCCACCACTTAGCTGTGGAATCTGGGATTGCAAAAAGTTCTTCTGGACAGCGGCTAGTCAATTTGAGTAAAGGGGACCTGGTATCCCCTTCATCAACAGCAACGGGGTTGCTCATGTCCACTGGTAACATGTTTGATACCACAAATCGGTCTCGCTATCGTTTTCGAGTGGGAAGTGACAAAAGGCATGTTTGTTCTCCATGTTCCATTTTTATGTAATTTACCTCTTGGTTGGTCTTCAAAAGGAGAAGTTACCTCCCCCCATGCACAGTTTCTAGTGCAATTGCAACTTGCAGTCTGCAATTGTGTGCCCAATACTTTTGTGACATTTAACCATATAAGGGTAAATCTAAAACCTGCTCCTGTTGATGTTTGGGGATCTACACAAACCCCTTGGTCGGTCCTGTTCCAAATTTGCGCAAAACTTGTTACCAATTCCCATGCCAAGTTGGGTTGGTTATCCAAATTCCCAGTGACTGAGACAAGATTATACATCCACAAAGTAAGAATACAAACTTCTCCCACACCATCTTTCCGTTGTAAAGAACAAAACCAGGCCTAACAAAATCAGACAAACAATGCAATGGGTCTCTTTATGCTGAATGCCCCCATTGGCAGGTCCAACACTGGATCCAGGACTGGTGACATCTCTCTCCCTTTCTCCCCCCCCCCCCCTTCTCTTTCTTTTCTCTTTTGAGTGACCTTAAAGCTACTGAGTAGTGGTTAAAATTGTTAAGTAACTCAAGGCCAACCTTGACTGCCCATAAAGCTGCATAGCTCAGGTAAATATAGTTGTAAAAGTGCCAACATTTGCATAATACTTGTTTCTATAGAAATTTTCTGTTAAAGTTGATGCTTATGTAGGGACCTTGAGTGTTATCTCGCCTTAGTCCACACAGAAGGGGATTTGTGAATCTGAGTCACTTACTCCTCCCCACAGGTGGGGCATGACAGGGGTGGCTGGGTTATCTGAGCCTTGAATCGAGCACGTAATTAAATCAAACAAATCAGGTACCTGCTGAGTGAGGCAGAGTCTGTTACTACATGCTGGAGGCTGCAGAGAAAACCCTGAAGACCTGAGGTCATGCTTTGTGGATGCAGGCCTTGATTTCCTCTGGATGGGAAGCTGGGTGCAGAGTCCTGGGGCATTCCAGCCCCTTCCCAGGTTGTCCAGAGCAGAGCTGCAGGGTTAATACAAAAAGTGCCTTTAGATACAGCTTAAATACAGCTTCTCTACAGCCTGTGCAGGGGAGCCTGATCTCAACTGAGGTCTAGAGCTAGTAGTGAAATATAAAAGAGCACCCAAGCTACTTATGTCTATTCTTTCTACTTTTCTTCCACAGACGTGTAATGCTTTCGTGTCAGGCCTGTCAACAGAAAAGTTCAACATACTAAAAAAGCAAACAAAAAGCCTCAACTTCACAAGAAACTGTTTAAAATACCAGTGGAACCATGCTTAATTAACTGTCTTGTGTCATGTTGCGTAAGTGATAGACTCTTTTTTTTTTTCTTTTTTTTCTGTTAGTGGTTTCCACAGTTCTCTGCATGGGTGCCATCCCGACTTAATGACCTAGAATTATGTCTAATTGCTGTTCTACTATTCCTTCCCACACCATGCGGGGCAAGGAACTTTTCTCATGATAACAGTGCCTTAGCTTTTTATTTTTTTATATTGTTGTTTTCACTCATATGCTTTTATGCCCTGATCTGAGGTCTCTTAAAATGCATCTGTTCCATAGCATGGAAAAAGAACGACTTGGCACATCTTGCACTGAGAAAATGGCTCCCCAAAGGATGGAGTTTCCCCAGGCTGGTTGGACATTTGCAAAGCGAGTGCCGTCCAAGAGAAGTGTCTAGCCTCCCTCTACTCAGTAAGGGGTCAGAGCACTTCTGGGGCACAGGAGGACTGATTCTGAATGTTTGACATCAGTTACATAAATCAAGCCCTAAAATGACTTGGTTTTTCCCCTTATTGTCTTATAAAGGGTGAAGACAAGTAACTGCAACATAAGCACATACCCCCAATATGCATAAGGCAAAAGGAGGTGAAACATATCCGTAACACCTACATTGTAATAGTTCTAGTACCTGAAGGAAGATATGGTAAAAGGAAGTATCAGGGCCAGAGGTGGACAGAGAGAAGCAGGAGAGGATAAAGGACAGCACACCAAACCTATCATGTAGCTCAAACATGGCACACCAGGCAGTACAAAAAAAAACCCCATGAGGTGTGTGTGTTAGAACATGCTCTGCCTAGTTAATCTGCATCTCATTTTCAAGTTTCTAAACCAAAATGCTTGCCCTGCTCCACCTTTTCTACCAAAGCACAATCCTAGAATTGTGCTTTTTGGCATGAGGAGCATATGGAGCACAGCACTAAGCTATGTTGCTCCAGCATCCGAATATCCAGCAACTCCCACTTCGGGGGAAAAAAAAAAAAAAAAAAAAAAAAAAGGAGGCAAGATTTTTCAGAAAGCGCCGTTTCTATTTTGACAACCTGAACTGTCAAAACTGAGTTTGCGTGTGAAAAGCGAACGCTCGTGACAATCTGCGCCTCTTTTTCTCCCAACACCAGGCACTGCTGAGCTACATCCCACGGTTCCACTGCCACCGTGCGAGCTCCAGCAGATGAAGGTGCTTTTGACTCAACGCCTGCCAGGCTTCCAGAGCTGCTGAATTCACACCTCTGCCGGCCCTCCACCCGCCTGCGCCTTTCCCCTCAGACGCCGGCACCGTGAAAGCACAGAGACTTGTCGTATCCCCTGGGACAGAAGCTGCCACCTTCTCGCGTCCCCTCCCCCAGAGACCGGCCGCT
Source organism: Astur gentilis (assembly GCF_929443795.1). NCBI lineage: Eukaryota > Metazoa > Chordata > Aves > Accipitriformes > Accipitridae > Astur > Astur gentilis. The sequence goes on from NC_064891.1 coordinate 30,820,487, forward strand.
AGAGGGGGGGAAATAAAAGCGTGGGGAGGGGAAGGGGGGGGGGGGGGACCGGCCCGGCCCGGGTCCCCTCGCTGCCTCCCCTCAGGGCCGCCCCGGGATGGCGGCAGGGAGGCCGAAGCGCAGCACCTCACGCCGGCCCCAACGGCTCGCCTGACGTCACTTCCCGCCCGCCGCCACGGGGCCGCCCCTAACGGCCGTTCTCCCCCATGGCGGCGGCGGCGGCGGCCGGGGGGGCAGGCGGCGGCGGCGGCGGCGGCTCGGCGGCTCTGGGCGACAGCGGCGCCATCGACTACTCGGTGCACGAGGCGTGGAACGAGGCCACCAACGTCTACCTGCTGGTGGTGCTGGCCAGCCTCGCCCTCCTCGTCTACGCCCGGCGGTGAGGGGAGGCCGCGGGCGGTGGGGGGAGGCGGCGGGGGGCGGGGCGAGGGCTCCCGCCGGGAAGCGGCCGCGCCGGTCCCACGTGTGGCCGGGTCGGGCCGGGCCGGGCCTCTCACCGCCTCACCCCCCCCCTACCCCCGCCTTCCTTCGCAGGAACAAGAGGAGGATCATGCGCATCTTCACCCTGCCCCCAGCCGCCGAGACGCCGCCCGAGCCCAACTTCTACGACAGCATGAAGAAGATCCGCCTGCGGCAGCAGCTGGAGATGTACTCCATCGGTGAGTCAAAGGAAAGAGGGGGCTCCCCTGGGCCTGTGGGTTTCTGGGGTCGGCGTCGAGCCTGCCTGTCCTGGCGCGCTGTGGGGACACCAGGGCGGAACCCCCCGGCCCTGCGGCACCACGCGAGAGCGTGGGTCACGGGATTGAGGCGCGAGGAAGTACGGAGCGAGGGAGCGGCCGTGCGGTTCTCTTCTAGCTGTCGAAACGAATCTGATGTTGAAGTTATAAAAAGAGCTGGGAGTGTCTGAATATTGTCAAGACGTGGATGGATTTGTAAAAGTTGAGAGGACGGTGAAATCACCAGTAATTCAACTTCATAAACTGAAAATAAATGAGAGTTTTACTGTACCAACAAGTGTTGCCGCTCCCACCTTAATGCTGAAGGTCAGGTTGGAGGTAGGATAGAGCCCCGTGCCTCTGATACTCCAGAGGTCCAATTCAGAGAAACACCTGTACTTGCTTCACATCTGCCATACCTGCACGCCTAGAGGGAATACGGGCAAGAACTGCCTCATGAGTTGAAACCCCTTTTTAAATGTAAAGATTTAATGTCAAGACTCTTAAACCAGGCCATTGTGTTCTGTAGGAACAACAAAGGATGTGCTTCCTGCAGAGAAATGCCTGCTGGCATTCGTTTTTTGGTGTTTGTTCCGCCGCACACAACTCTTTGATCTCCCTTTGCCTTTCTAACCAGATTACTTTTGGAGTCAATGTAGTTGTTAGCTTGTGGCACGTGTATTGTGGAGGAGATGAGTGATGTGGTGATCAGCGGTGTGACTAATGAGTTGTTCAGGTCATCTGTAATAGTACTTCTGAAGACAGCGTCTTTAATTTTTTTTTTTTTTTAAATGAAAGGACCTGAATGGAATCATAGTTCTCTGCCATTAATTTACTGACATTTTGCTATGACCCTACTGTTTGGCCTTTCCAAGGCCATATGCTAAAGGACTAGTTCCACGCGGTGACTGAAACTTCCTGTTGTGTGGCTAAGTGGTGAAATTACATTCTCTCATCTTAAGTCTATTTCTTGATTGTTATCATATTTATATGTGTATATATAGAGATACGAATACATGCACGTATATATACACATGCATATAATAAATGGTATAATCGGTGTTGACCGGTGTTTCTTTTTTTCAGCAAGGAAGTATGAACAGCAGCAGCAGCCACCAAAACAGACTGAAAGCGTACAGCTCTCAGTGGAATGAAGCCCACAGTTGTAGGAACTTGGGATATATTTCCAGTGCTGAGGATAAGAGCCAGTGTGGAGCTATTTTCAATGCCTCTTAATTGATACACAGCTGAAGGCCAGGGGAAGAGAAAGGGGACTCTGCTAAAAACTTTGTTCTCAGTAGCTTTTCTCTGAGCCCCGTGAAGTAAACTGAGTGCCTACTGAAACATTCAGCATGAAAGTAGCCAACACAGGGCAGACGTGCTCAGAGAAACCTCTGAGGGTAGAGAAGTGCAGTCTTACCAATGTTTTAAATAATTTCTCTCTCTGCTGGCACCTTGGAAATCAGCTCCTACCTTCTCTGGTGATGGCACCCTAGAGAAAACAAGGCAGTATCTGTCTGCCTGGAAACCCTTTTGTTCCTTGATGACGCATTGTTGAATTTGCTGAATGCGTTCAGTAAACGTGAATGAAGATACTGCGGCCTTACTGCCTAGCAAAGGTGAACAGCTCGGAGAGCCCAGAGTGTCGCTGGTGGTAGCGCGGAAAGATCCTGCTCTCTGTGTTTATAGGGGGGTTGCGTATGCAGCACTGTGAACCTTTCCTGGAGAAACTTTGAGAACTGAGAAGTACACAGGGAACTGCATGTCTAGAAGACACTTAAAGCCAATACTATGATGTTAATAGCAAAGGTGGTTAGCTTAATTTAGTCAAATTGCTTTAAAGAATGGGATGGTCTATTAAAATTTGCATCAACAGGAAGATCACGGCTTACCCAGAAGAGACAACACACCCCAGTTACTTTTTTCTTTGTAGGTAAATCACAGAATCAGGTAATTTAAAGAATACTGCAGAAATTACTTCTTAATAAAATAATCTAATCATAAAAACTACTTGAAGATGTATCATGCTGTAATTCCTAACATTACATGACTTGAGTAGGCCGAGTGGTGAACAGAACGCCAACAAACAGCACAGAGAGCTGGGAGCGTGTGCCCAGCAGGAGGTTTTTGTCCAATTCGGGGCTAAAATATACCAAGTCTTGGAGCGGTGGTAAACAGCACTGCAGTTCCACTCAGATATGAGGAGACTTGGCTTTGTTCACCACATCTTCCTTATTAGACTGAAATTATCTGCGCTTTAGTGTCCGTCTGCAGGGACAGTAAAACATGACGTGGGTTTGCCCCGTGGAAAGGGCTCCTTTGGGTGAACTCCTGCCGTCTTGCCAGCCGTGCCGATGGCCCCTTTTGACAGCTCACCGAGGAGAACAGAAGCGTAACTCGGCGGGGCCGAGGGCTGGCGGCAGGAAGCGCCGTTCCCACCCGGCGACAAGGAGGAGGAAGAGGAAGGCCGCGGGAAGCCCCGGGGCTGCCTCCCCGGAGCCCCCCTGGTGCCTCTTCCTTCCTACGTTACTCCGGCCGTATGAAGAGCCGGCTCCGCACCGCCGCCCCGTTACTTAGCGGTATTCACGCAGGACCGAGACCGCCCGCCCAGCGGAGACGGCCCGCCCCGCGTCCCCACACAGCCCCCGGAAGCGGCGCTTCCTCCCCCTCCCCTTCCCCTTCCCCACGCAGACCTCACTTCCTGCCGTCGCTTCCGCCTCCGGGCCGCGCCGGCTACTGCTGCCGCCGCCGCCGCCACCGCTGCTGCTGCTGCTGCTGCTGCTGCTGCTGCTCGGAGGCCGGAGGGCGCCCGCCGGGCGGTGAGTGGGGCCGCGGCGGGGCACGCGCGCGGGGGCGCCCCGCCCCTGCCCCTCCCCTCGCCCCGTCCGCGCCGAGGGGAGGGGAGGGAAGGGAAGGGGGGGCGCCTCACCGGCGGCGGCGCGCGGGGGGCCGTTGTGAGGCGGGAAGGGGCCGCCTGAGGAGAAGGCGCGGGCGGGGGCGGGGATGGGGCTGGTGGACGGGGAGGAGGGGGGAGGGGGGGGGGCCGGCCGGCCGGCCGGCCGGCGCCGGCTCCGGCTCCGCTTGAGGCCCGCAGGCAGACTGCCTGCCGCCGGGCCGGGTGGGCTTTCCCCTCTGTGCTCCGCGGGAGGGCTCCCCGCCTTAGCGGTGCCCGCCTTCAGCCCTCGGTCGCCGCCGCGCTGCCCCGGCGCGGGGCTTGTGGCGGTACCGAGAGCTCAGCCCTCCCGCCCACGCCAGCGGTCAGCCCGGGGAACGGGCAGCGCGGGGACGAATCCCTTCTAATGGCGCATCTTCTGTAACGCTCGCCAGGGCTGCTCTCCCCAGCAGCCGTTCGGTGCGGCTGCCATGTGTTTCCATAAAGCAGCATGTCAAGATGAACCCGTTCTTTCCGGCTTACTACGCCCAGCCGTCTTTCTGCCTGTAGCTAATAATCGTACAGTTTTCCTCTCAGCGGAGCTGGGGGCACCGTGAAGCGCTTAGAAATCTCGAGTGGCTTGTGCTCTTGGACCTGAGGTAGTGGCACGGGTATCTCACCGACTTACTTGTCGAGACAAAACGTTTTTAAGGAGAAGTAACAAAAGCAAAAGCTTTTCCAGGGCGTGCGCCTTTTGCATTTGCTAGGGCCTTAGAAGAATGCTGCTTGAGCTGTGAGTGAAGGGCCGGTAGTGGTTTGTCTTCCCCACTTAAGTGCAGCTATCGAAGTTCTGTCCCAGCAAAACTATACCCTCTTTTCTTGGGGTTTTTATATTTCAGTGTTATAGTACAAGTATGCTTTGGGATAGAAGGTGCAGTCACCTTTTAAAGTTTCAACTCAGATTTCAGCAGTGATTTTTTTTTACCCGTTAATTCATGATGTTGCATGTAGGAAAAGGTGCTTTCTTCAACTGGTAGTAAAAAATCGGTGCCTAAAAGCAAAGGCAGATAGGGTAGAGACAACAGATCTGGGGTTTTTTGCACCCATTTGCAGTAGTCGGGCTCATAGGCATGCACAGGAATGGATTCTCAAACTCTCGTGGAACTTTGTTCATGCTGAATTATTAGATGTCTTGGATGGGGAAAGCGTGTGACCTTTAAAAAAATTGTGCCAAAGTTTTCTTTAGTTGTGTTTATTTTTGAGAATGCTGTACAGAGGCAAATCTTTCCAGCTTACCCAATACTGTTTAAAAAGTTATTATGGTATGTAGATTTCGTGGTGTCTGATCACACAAAGCATGCGAGGGATGGCTTTCAAAGCCGTTAAGACTTTGCATCTATAAGGTACCGCAAAAAAGCATTAAGAAGTTGCTCTCAATTATAACTCGGATGTTTTTGAGAATCTGACCGCTCTGTTGTGTCCATGGGAGCTGCGAAACTGTCAGATCTTTGTAAATGCAGTCTTCAGATGGACTTACAACCGTGACTCTATAATCTTATGTGAAAACTATAATCTTCTTTTAAGTGGTGGAAAAGTCATCTCTCTCCTCGTAACTAAAATGTGGCTGGCTAGGTTTTATGTTCAGTGCTGCACAGAAGATCAAAGCTTTTCAGATAGAACTTTATAAATTTTGTGACAAGGCTCAAGAGGGTCTTAAATATTTCTAAGCTATGAGTGTGGCTGTGTTTAAAGCTGAAGACGTTGTAAACTCTGTGGGCCTTGTAGTGAAAATATCTTCCCTCATGTCACGAGCATTTTGAGTTTCAGTTCAGTGTTATATGCCCAGATAGTATGAATTGGCATGTGCTGGCTGAGCCCAGATGAGAAAGTAGCCTGTAGCAGCTGCCGTGGTGCCTTATAGCCATTAAGAGTTACAAGTTTCAGCAGCGTGACACTCAGGCGGTGCTAAACTTGGTCTCAAACTTTCCTTCCAAAACTGCCTGATCCATTGAGAAGACCCGCAGTAGAAGCCTTTGTTACACGACTTGTACTGCTGATGCCAGTAGAAGCTCTGAAAATGGGGAGAAGATCCCAGTGCCTTCGTCCAAGGATGGTTTGCAGGGAAACTTCTTCAGCGCAGTGCTGAATATTCATTGAGAATATTCTAACCTCTGATGAATCTTTCTGTAATTTGTGTTTTGCATATATGATTAAGCAGCGTTGGCCAAAAGCCTGGTGACAGCACAAGGCTCTGGAATGTCTCCCTGTTGCCTGGGTAGTTTATTCACGTTAGCTTACTTCCGTGAGCATAATCGCTCCTTTTAAAGTCCTCCTCAACTCAGGAGTGCCACTGCTATTGAGCAAGCCGAAATTATACACGCTGCAGAGAGAAAGGTGGGTATGTTGCAACTTAACCTCTCTTTTGGATGAATTCAAAAGATTTTGCCCTGGCCCTAATTTCTACATTAAAGAGATTAAAAATTGTCACTACGTGCCTTCTTCAATGGGGAAGAAGCACCTTGTAGGAAAACGTGTTATTAACTCTGTGATGTCTTTGGCCTGTTACGCCTAAAGAGCAGTTGCGTTTGGAAGAGGCTTGCTGACAAAGTGCAGTCTTCAGTCGCAGTTGCTTACGCTCCAAATTGGAAGTAGTGATCAAAAGGTGTTCCCTTTCCCCTCCAAACATTTAAACCGTGTTTTAGTCATGGTAAAGAACCTGGGTGATGTCACCTAGTTTATTAACGTAGTCGCTCAAGCAAAAAGGCAGCACTTGATCTTGTCCTTGAGACAGGGCTGCCGCTGAAGAGCAGAAGGTTTCAGTGCCTCAGGCCCCTGAGAATGGAGGTAAGATCCTTTACTTTGCAGCCCTGTTTCTGTTGTGGCATAAGAGTTAAGGGCTATGAATTAGTTTCTTGTAGTCTAACAAGCTCCATCAGAAATTGGTGTCGCCTGGGTCGGCGGGACTCCCTGCTGGCTAAGGGACAGATACCGAGTATGACCAGAGAAGTTGACTGCTGGCAGAACACCTTAAAGCCAGCGCAAATGTCTCATGAGAAATGTGATGTTGAGAAATGGCAGTTGGTGCTACTTCTTCCATAAGAGAAAACAAGAAGGGAGGAGGAAAAAAACCCACACGTCATGTTAAGAGTAAAAGGCTCCGGATTTTTTTAGGCAGGAAAAATCCTGCCTTAATAATGTTTTTTTTCCCAACTCTCTGATAAAAAAGGCTGATAAAACTTCTCAGTGTTCAGTTTTCTCTGTGAAATCTGTGTTTACAAGGAAAAGGCTAAGAACCATTTTAAGAATGAAGGTGCTTTGCCTGATTTTTGCAAGGAATGTCTAAGCTTTGGGTGTTACTTTAATAAAAATAATTCCTGATCTTTTTATGGAATATCTAAACTCTGGGCGTTACTTTAATAAAAATAACTTCAAACTCCAAGATTAACAGAATTGCTAAAAGGAGTTAGTTCTCAATGAGAAAAACAATAAACTGAATTTGGAATTTCTGAACCAAGCCCTCGAAGGCAATTTGTGGCTAAACTCCAGAAAAAGGAAAAAAACCCCAACAAAACCCCCTCGTTTTTATAAAACAGCCGTGTATCATCTTTCTGAATTATAACTAGGCACTCCTTTGAAAAGCGATTCTCCCCTTGCAGAGGCCTAGGAATGAGATGTTTTAGGAGAACTGGGTTTAATTTTATTCTAACAGTAAAATGAATTAAGAATCTTAAAAAGGGGCTGCTCAAGTTGGGGATTTGTTGAAATTGGAGTCTGAGAAAATAGCTTACATTTGCGCATCTGAAGAAAAACTTAGATCCTGCGTCTGCGAAGGAGTAGTCCCCTTCAGTTTCTGTCAGGCTGTCAGACGTGCTGGAACTGGTTTTAGACATCCATGATGTATAAAAGGCACACGTGGTTCTATAGCTTGCTCCTGAGAAAGATCGCAATTTGGACAAGATTATAGAAACATTTGTCTTTTTTGTAATGGGGTAGAACGAGTATTTGGAGAAGACTCAGCCGGCAGGAGGGCTGTATTACTTTCCAAAATATCCTCTGGGTCATCCTGGAAACATAGTTTGTAATATGCTCTTGACTGACAGCATAGGGTGTGAAGCATAAATTCCTAAGCAGGAAAGATGTATGTATGTTGGTTGTGCAATGGGAGACTCCATGTGATGTCGTTATTTATGGCGCTTCTCTCAGATGTCTTTCTGGGACTTGAACAGCTGCTGTGAACTTTACCCAGCACAGAGTACTCAGTATGTTTGAACGACTCTATTTTGCCATTGCTCAGATAGTGGTGTACGCTCTGATGAGCAATATTAGAACCAACTTCTGTGACACGTTGTAAAACCAGAGCCGAACTTAGGGAACCCTTTTACTGATTGATGAAAAGCTTGAAAGGGTGAAAAAGTAAGATTATCATCTTCCATAGCTTAATTTGGTGGACATCAGGGAGTGATAGTTGAAGGCATCCAATTTCTTTATACTGTAACATGGAAGGAAGGGTGGACTGACAGAAGAGGAAGACTTGCTTTTTCTTTTCAGAGGGAGGGTTGGAAGGGTGGAGGCAGACATGCCGGCTTTTTCAATCTTACCTTTTTTCTTCATGACCATCTTGTTAAATGGCAGCAACTGTTGTTTGCAGGAACTTTCCCTTGCTTTGGTAAAGAGTTGTGTCTTGTCGTGCATTTTGATATGTGGCAGTGTCATTGCTAAGTAGATCCAAATCTACAGTCAGATAAGGCTTGGAATAATTGATGTTCTTAGCTCGACTAAATAACCAAGTTCATATGATCTGTAAGTGGCCAGCAGATTTTTTCTTAGGCAAAGTATGTACTGCTTGTATTGCATATTTATTTAAAGCTAACTTTAGCACAACAGATTGAGAATTCTAGCAGCCAAAAATACCTTTGTTGAGTCCGTTAAAAGATTTCCTTACCTAAACTCTGTTTTTGTGTGTGACAAACAGAAAATATCACATCTTTTTGACTTCATATTCAGTAGTGACTCAGAAGTGGTGAAAGCATTGCACTCAAGGCCTCCAAGATTACTTTTGCCACTGCTGATGGGAGAATTGTTCTATATCATTACTGTCTTCTCTTTCAACCTCAGCAAATACTGAAATGCCAAAGGCAAACCACTTGATGGCTGATCAGAGGTCCTAGAGATGTTGGTATGTCAGTGCTCTGAAACTTGTGGCTTGGACTGCTGTTTGAGCATTGCCTAAGAGCATTGTAGAAGCACTCAATTCAGTATGTTGTCTTCATACATGTGAGACAGAAGAACAGAAAAGCTTTTATGGCCTCTTAGAAAGAAAGTATTAAGATCATTGCTCTGGAACAGAGTTTCTAAGACTGCTGTGTAACTACTAAACAGCATGGGGAGGTTATTGAGAAGTATGCAATAGGACATTTTAATTGCCATTATAAGACCTGTGATTTTATTGACTTTAATCAGTATATGATACTCAAATAGAGAAAGAAGTTACATATGGTTGTATTACTTTATGAGCTAACAGTTGGCTAATTGGTGCCTGTTACCAGTTCAGTTATTGCGATTTTGATCATTGAAGAGCTCCATTTGTTCATGGACCATAGGCTGGGACAGGAGTTTTCTCTCGACTGGTTGCTTGCTTGCCTGAAGATCCTTCTAAGGAGGGATGAAATGGTGTGATTTTCTTTTTGGTTTCGGCAAAGAAGTACTCCCTTGCCATAATTCACCAGTTCCAAGCCTGTAGTTAAAACACTTGTGGTAAAACAGTGATGCCTATGTGGTGTTCTCAGAGATGCTGTAAAAATCTCTGTCATCTCCTTGGGGGGCCATCTTCCCATAAGATTCCAGCCAGACCTACTCTTTCTCTCCTAAAGGCTTTGGGATTAAGAACCTGTGGCCTGGGGTCCAAAGTTTTAGTTCCAGAGGCTGGGAGAAGAAAATGCAGCCCAAATAGTTACTGAAAGCAGAACTATGTTTTGGGGAGACGAGAGGATCCAGAACCTCAAGTTTGTTCTAAGAGTCTCCCTTCCTTGTCTGCCGCTTGCATACATTTTTTTTTTTTTCCACCAAACTTTTGTTGAATGAAGGTGTGGCTTTATACCTCGATGCCTCTCGCAAGCCTTGTGTGAGCAGAAACAGCAGTGACTAATTGCACTGGAGTTTTAGTAAGTACTTGGCATAATAATGATGGTGACTACGGCATGAGCTCATCCATAAGTAACAACATAGGCTAAAGTTATTGCACAGAAGAACCTGTGCAGGAGAGCCCGCAGGAACATCAGCCAAGAGCAAAATGTGATTGGTTTTGCTTGGTCGGACACTGTTGGTCTTTATTCAGGCATGAAGATGGGAGGGAAATTCTTTGCTCAGAGGGAGAGGTTCCTGTGTGACCTTGAAAAGCCCAGCCTGGTATGCTTCCTGTCTGTTCTTTTATAACTAAACTTATCAGAATCTCAGGGGGGTTCAAAGAGCACAAGACAGTGCAGCACAACACAGGGCAAAACAGTTTGCTTATAAGGGTGGCAGCTCTGGAGTGGAAAACATGAGAGAAGTGAGCTTGCAAGATCTGGAAGAGGGTAGGGCCTGATGAAATTCTGCTGGAGCTGCCAGCTTCCAACAGATCCCAGAAATTTAGTGTATAGAAACATAGCTGGATAACTGATAGAGGTTGCTAAGTTGTTGTTTTATAGGCCCTCAGATTATGTTCCTGCTCTGTAACAGAGCACAGTATGGCATGGGAGCTTACAGTGCAAGCCAGGCTGGAGCCCTCAGAAAGGGAAGAGAGGTGGTTAATCGCTGTGCTACTTCCTATAGTGTAAGAACAAAGGGATGTTTAAATGAAATTGAAAATCAGTACATTTGAAACCTGGCATAATTATACCACGTGATATTACCGAGGCCAAAAGTTTAGTCGGATTCCAAGCAGACCTGGACGTTTATATATATAATGACAATGTCCGGAGCTGCAGTAAATAGGATTAAAAATAAATTAAGCATATAAACCTTCATGCTAATTGATGAGGTCAGGAAGGAATTTCCCCTTTGGGTGAATTACATCATTGTTCACTACCCAAGCTGTTCCACCTTCTGAAGCATCTGGTCCCAATCACAGGAGGCAGGATTCTCAAACAGATGGACCAGCAATCTGACCTGTTGTGGCAGTGCTTAGCTTACCCTGCCTGGGTAGGATCTTGTTGAAAGGGTTTGAGAAGCAATTTATTTTTTTTTTTCTAGGGTTTTCTGAGGCCACCTCTGCTTCAGTCTACTTTTCCAGTTTCACATTGGCGAAAGAGGACAACTGTTGACCAAATGCCCTTAACGAATCGTGAGAAGTGCCTGCTAACATGTCAGCAGCAGCCCATGTAGAGATGGAAGCTGTGATGGTCACATAAGGCATTGCTGTATTGCTCTGTGGATTAAAAAGAAGCTCTGTGAGCAGCTGAGCTAGTGAAGATGAGTGTTTTCTGCAGCTTTCTCAGTTTTGGTGGCATTGTGGTACCTTAAACGTCTTCCCTTCTTTCTTTCCATTACACAGCAGTACCATTAGCATCCCTGATTTTCCCAACAGCACAGTGCCTGAGCAGCCTCTCACTGCCTCATAGTTCTTGAGTATAATTTAATCAAAACATGATGTCTCCCTGGTGTTTCTGAACCAGGCACGTTGCTCAGGGGGCTGCCTCAGTTATTTATTCTGCAAGCCTGTTGTAGGAATTGATCAACTGTGAAATCTCTATCCTTTTCCATCAGATCAGGTTGAAATTGGCGTTACAATTTATGTGTCTGTGCATGGGACAGTCGGTGTGGTTATGGGAAACAAAGAAGAATATCAGTTTTCCAAGCAAGTTGCCGTAGAGTACTTTTTCTCTCAAAGCAATTAGGTGCATGAACAGTTACACCAAATAACTGAGGCACGTATGCCTTTAAAACATGCACTGTTTAATCTTAAGACTTTCCCCAAGGTATAAGGGGAAAGCTTCCTTGCCAAAATACTGTAATTGAGTTAACAGTCCAGGAGGTTTCTGTGTTTTGTTACTGAGCTACAAAATTCTTCTGCTGGTGTTGGCTGCTGTGAAGATCAAAGTTAGAAGTACCAGCCTGCCAGTAAGTTGTCTCTTCAAAAGAAAACTGAAAATTCCTCAATTGTTTCAGGTGACAGCCAGCATCAGATCTTTTTGGCAACTATTAATCTTTTTCTGCAGTTCTTTTTCTGCATGCAACGGTGAGCAACCTGGATGTCTTGTAATCTGTATGGTGCATATGCTGAGTGTAGAGATCTGATTAATGAGTGAGGATGTCACTAATAAATTGAACTACTTGTCCGCAATTAATTTCTGGTGCTCAGAGAGAATATGGAGGTACGATGTTTATGGAACAGTGAAATTGTGGTTTTTTTTTTTTTGTATACAGTGATCATGGTGATAAAAGATTAAGGATCACTGTGGTATAAAATAATTGGATGGTATCTGGGCATGTTCTGGATGTCCTGCTGATGGGACGTGTGGCTGACTCAGCTTTTGTGCTCTGTAAGCTCTTGAGATCTGTGATAGTTGCCTTTCTAGAGGAGGCAATAGCATGTTTCTCAGTAGCAGGCATGATCACTGAGGTACAGGCTTTCAGGACTGTTTGCCTCCTAACACTTGTGAGGGTAAGGACTTCTTCAAGAGTTCAGAATTGAGGGAATATGTATTTTTCTTCAACATATAAATACCCTGCACAGCAAATACATTTCTGTCCAGTTACTTAACAGCTATCGTTTCTGCAGTACGGAGGGCATTGTCAGAGGGTTTCTTGCTTTGACCGTCCAAGGCTCGGTTTTCTTCTGTACTGCAATGTGCAGGAACCAAAGCCAAGACTTCTTGTGCTCAGATGGGACTCTGTCCCTACAGCTGTCCCTCGTTTCTAGTGTAAGAGAGCTGAAACTACACATCGTTTTGCTAGGAGGAGTTGGTGAAGGACTATGCTATCTTTCTCTGTGAAGTGTGCCCCATGTATGGAGCATGCTGCTGTCAAGTGCTTTTGCAGAAGAAAGGAGGATTTCAGATGGAAGGTGGAATTCTGAGAATTTGAGATGGTAGCTGATAAGAGGTAGGATCAGGTCTGCCTCTGCTAGGAAGAGATTTTGGTGCTAATGTTTATTTAAAGATGGCCTTAACCCTAAAAGGGAGAGATAAAATTGCTTTCATGCTTCTGTCTCACTGAAAGCTGGTTGGCAGAATGGTTTTGGTGCCTGCTTATCTGCACTGAAGGCTTCATGGCTGGGGAGGCTGCAGAAATAATTTCTCCTACACCCCCTCATTCAGCTTTCAGGCAAAATCGTGAGGCAGGCAAATGGTTTGGGCTGCATGTTTGGACGCAAGATGGCTGTCTCTCCATTTTGCGCATGAGTCATCCCTCTGCCTTTTTGTTGTTAGGCTCTGAACAGTGCTGCTGTTGGCTTTGGGCCTGCTTCATCCCAAGTTTTGGATGGGAGAAACAAATAAGCAAGTCCCCTGCACCCCACCCCCAAACTTCATGACATGATCTGGGGGACAAAGACACGTTGAAAATATCTGAGGCCTTTGTCACCTTGTAGTTAAACTGCCGTAATGCAGAGGAAGTGTCTCCTCCAGTACCTGATAAGTGTGTAAAAACGCAAAGGTAGTGTGGAAGTTGCGTAGATTAAGGAGCAGTGGGGAAAGTAGAGGAGAGGCTTACATCCTTGTTTTTTGTCTCAGTTGTGGGCTAGAGCTCTATTTACTTGGACAAACAGGTCCTGGGTAAAGATAATTTGCATTGTTTTCAGTAGTAGATAAGTTAGTAGATGGGTCAGTGATTTCTTTTAGTTGAGCTGGCTGCTGCAGACTAGTTCTGCAAGCTTGGCACCCGATGATGTTTTCCACAGTATGTAAAGCTAGCCAGTACAGGATTTTTCCTGCTCATCATGTCAGGAATGGAGGTGCAGATCGGGAGATTTAATTGGTTACCCCAATTTTGGCATGCGACGTTTACGTGCCTAGTTTGCCAAAACTTGGCTTTTGTGAGAGGAACTCTTATTTCCTAAAAGGAACTTGAATGACAGTTGGGATTTTATTAAAGACACAGAGGCATATTATTATTCATCTTTCCTTGCTTCATCCCTGTGATGTTTCCTGTTTTGCTTCTTGAGATACAGGTGTCATGATGAGGAGCTTCTCAGAAACAGAAGTGGATGATGAGTGGAGATGAAGAAATCATACATTTAAGAAGTTGGCTCAAGTTTCCGTTACAGGCATGGAAAGTTTCTGAGACCAAGCCATGCGAGAAGAACATGAGTAAAGAAGAGGGAGATGTAGACCCAGACTTTCTAGAAGGGATTGCAGGATTTGAGAGGACGCTGCACAAATGTCACGTAGCTTGCTTGCTTATTCATTTCCCTGCACCCCTGGATTGTAATACTTTGTTTGCATATCTGTTTGGAAGTTGAAAAATCCCCTTACATCTGTGTCTTTAATATAATCATGGCTTCAAGCTTGTTTTAGGAAGAGCAGAACATCGCTGTAGTTTTTATTTGTGGATTAGATAGCTGCTGCTTTGTACTTGAAATCAATTTTGGTTTTTTGTAGAAACATACATTGAATGTGGAGAAGATCAGACCATGACCATTACGAAATAGGAAATCAGGGGTTTTGCTTGCATTTAATAAACGGCCTTTGCATAAAAAGTGTGACAGGTGCATAGGTAAAAGGAAAAAAAAAAGAGATTGTGTTAGCCCTCTAATTTGAGTGGCCTTATAATGTATTGTTCTATGAGGTCCTTAGACAGATGTCAGAATCAAATATTAATCCGTTCAATCTTTTTGATTTGACTGTTGGTCACAAAAATATTCCAGATAGGTAAGTTTTCTTGGCAGGGCTGTGGGGTTTTAAGCGCAGATTACTTAGTACTGAGTTAGGGGAGAGCTTTTTAGAAAGGTAGTTTTTTTGAACATCTTGGCTATTACGTGAAGTATCTCCAAGAAAACAACTGGTCATGCAGTCCAGCAAGTTACGATGCTTTGAACAGACTTAATTGTAGTAAGTCTCTGGTACAGAGTTACTAAGACTTTGACATATATGTATTTAAAATTTTAAAATTAAATGTAATTTCCTACATTGGACAGTGTTGCTGGTAGAGGCAAAGAGCATCATTATTTTTCTTATGAACTCTTATCGAGTGTTTTATCCTTAATAAAAGGCTACGGTTATTTTTGCACACTGACTGAATATTTGGCCTTTAAGAGTATATAATTAGATGGAAGAGTAAAAGCAGTTGTTAAAGGACTGTTTTTCTAATGAAAATAGTTTGAAATCATATAATTTTAGTTTCTTCCGAATAGATGTGATTAGTGTGTTGGAAATAGTTTTACAGTGGATATAAAGGGAACAGTTGAGAGAGAGTGGCTGAGAATGTGTCCAGCTATTTTTGTAGCTAACAGTTATATTTTTTGGTCTCTTTACTTGGATATTTCCATATAATTGAACAGCTAAATTACAATTGGATACAAAAACTATTTGCACTTAGTAATATTTACAGTTTAAAATAGGTTTTATTGTACTAATTGATAAGTAAATCACAATGTGAGAAAAACCTAGCCTATATTATTACTTTGATAGAAATTTGAATATGGGATAGTATTGTCTGTATCATATAAAAATGTTTTCATGGATTTTTAGCTGCTGAAACTGAAATCAATAAACTTTAGTTACTGTTGTTGACTGGAACAAGTAAATCTGCACATTTCTGTTTTCTTCATATTACCTCTGCCTCTACATTCACCTAGTGTTTCTTCCAGCATTATGCCTTTCATGGTATTTGCCTTCTTTAGATCAACCTGTGAGGCACTCTTGGTGTGGGTTTTTGCATGTTCTTGTGGAAGACTTCCTTGATGGAGAAGTGTGCCTCTGAGTTTGTGCAATTACTTTATGTTTTCTGAACAAACCCTAGAGAACCCCAGGCAAAATAAAATCCCAGGATTAGTAGAGTAGCCAGTGGGTCAGATCGTAATTTTTTTCATATTTTAAATAAATTTGTCAGTAACTGATGATTGTGTTTTAAAGTAGATACAGAATGGTCTTCTGCACACCTCAATTTCATGTTAGATTAGTGACACCAGTGTATCCCAGATTGAATGTACGTTAGTGAACAATATGGTCTGTGTTCTGGATTACTTTGGAGAATGGAAAATACTTCTTGCTTGGTTGAGAAATTTTTAAAAGTTGAAAGGATTATGTTTATTTTAAAACTCTGGTACTTTGGATTTGAAAGAAACAAACTTGTAATATATCCCAAATTTATTGTAATCTGTTTAGTTATTTGTATTAAATTAAGTGATTCAAAGGTGTTCATGTCTGCTGAAGTTTTAAAGAAAACAAAATCAAATTGCGGGGGATAATTGGTTAAACATTTGGAGACAGCGTTGATTGAAATATTAAGCCCATTTTGGGAGTAACGTATGCCATGGTTTCAGGGCAACTGTTTCCTTCACATCTTTTTATTAATTTGATTTAATTCAATATCTGATTAATTCAAGGCTGAGGTACCGATTGACAGTTGAAAAATTGGCGTAATTAATTTTCCCTTTTTAATTTATGTGTAGAAGAGATGGAAGAAGAAATGACTTCTGTGACTTCTGAAGGTCTCGGTGACCAGAAACAACCAGTTGTTTATTAATTATAGATTCCTTGTTTATTTCTTTAAAAGAAAAAATATTTTATATACTTTTTTTTCCCGAGTATTCAGTGTTCTTTACATGATGATCCACTTGCTCATTTGTTTTATGGATAACAGTGAGTGATTTTTCCTTATCAGTATGACAGAGGTAGACTCTGGTCCCTTCCAGGTCTTCCAAGGAATGTGCTTCACATGTGCTTCCATACTCCAGAGGACTCTCTTCACGTGGTGTGGTTGTCATACCTGGCTGCTGTAGACTTAATTTTATTTATTTTTTTAGGTTCTTTTCTCCTTTTTTGCTTGATTTTTTTTTTTTCCCGATACTTCAGTGCTCTGGGAATTTGCACCCTTCCTTGGAGCGGCGTGGCTCTTCTCTCAGTGCTTGTACGGAGCGGAGAGGTCTGTGTCAGCGCTGTGCCATTCCTATTGTCGGGTAGGTTATTTTCTGCAAGGGAAATGCATGGGTCTAAAGAAGTCCCCATTCAAGGTGCGGTGGGCGTAGCAGGATCCTGGCATGGCTAGCTCTGATCCTCACCCTTCTCCAGAAAGGCAGGGAAGAGGGGAGGTTCCTTGTGGAATCCCCTTTGCTATTCCTGACCTCTCAGCGGCATCTATGCTATCTTTTTTCCTCTGGGCAACCGTCGGGGTGCTGTAATGCATCGCTATCATCAGCACAGCTTCGCTGTAAACACCTTTTTCTGAGGATGAGGCACGCTAGCCACTGGCACTGTTTGCTGGTGCCATGTACTTAAAGAAATATCTCCTGCTACCTTAATGACTTTCACTTCTCTTATAGCTTCTGTGACAGCAAGCAGAGAAATTCTAGCTGTTTGAGCTTTTGCTGCAGACAAATGTGTTCGTCAGTTCACCAGAGGCAACGTGTGTCCTGTTATCGTGCCTGTACCTTTAGGAAGACTCTTTGTGCTCCACCTGGATGTAGGCACTGGACTGCTGAAGCACAAATGCTAATGTTACCAGGGTTTGCTCCCAGGCTAGAAAAAGCCCAGGTAAAACATGGAGCCATCTCTCCATGAGCAGTAACTCATCTGAGGCAGAGAGTTCTTGATAACAAGATCCCTGACCAAGCCACTACATTAAGCTGGTTTGTAGGTCCACTTTTCCTATGATTTTCAGTTCTAATTCTCACACAGGGGAAGCATTGGAGAGCAACATTTTCCTTTGCAGAGGATAAAGGCCTAGCTTTTCTTGACCTGCTTCACAGGACCACATGCCCTTAGTAAGTCCTCTTGGAGGCGTTCACTGAGCCCAGTACCTGACTATGGGATGTTCTTTGGCATGTTGTATTGGTGATGATTTAATTCCTAGCCAATGTGACAAGTCTGTTGGCCACCTGTTTGCTCCAGCAGCATCGTCAACCTACGGTGAAGCAGCTGGCACATTAACTCTGCCTTGCAGGTGGAACTCAAGGTTTTTGTTTCACCATCATGCTCCTCATATCTCTAGCAGCAAAGGCTACCGGAGATAGATGTGGACCATTACATGGACTCTGAAGAACAGAGATCAGAAGCTATTGGACTTTGCGGGGAAACAGGCTTATTAGTTGGCATGGTCTCCAAACAGTATTAGGCATGGTCACCAGCCTCCTGGTGTAATATTTGGCTCCTGTTCCTATGAAATGAAGCCAAGGTCACAGCTTTCATTGCTGTTTCCACCTTTATATCTTTATTACTGCAGTGCTTATAGGGGGGACAAAAAAAAGGCAGAATTTCCATTGACACAATATATTGGCCTCATCTACTTCCACCTATTTCCATAACCCCGGTCAGCACCTCTGAGTGTCATCATTCCTCCTCTCTTTGGTTATACCCCTCGTCCTTTCCTCCTTTTGGCATTCAGCTAGCTCATTTCAGCAGTGCTTGGTCTTCTGTCCTGCTGGCCACACTGATTTTGGAGGTTGTTGGTGAGAGCCAGCCAGTGTGGTTTGGCATGTTGATAGCTACTCTGTCACTCCAGCTCCCTTTGAAGAGAGAGGGTTGCTGGGGCTCGGGGGAGTCCCAGCCATCTCTTCTGGCTCAATGGGAAAAGACTCCACAGCAGTGGTTATTCTGTGAAACCCAAACTGAAATGGAAATGGCAGGCAATCTGGGTCTTGAGGTGTCAGGTTTCCTTTATCTGAAAAACTTTCATTGTTGACTTTTGGCAACCGCACTCTGGCTTTTTACCAAAGGCATCTTTGCGTAAACCTCTGAATTTGCAAAGTGTGTATTTTTGGATTGCCGCAGGAGTGTTTCCTGGACAGTTTTTATGTTCTGTGATAGGTCCGTTAGTAATTCAGGTTAATGCTTCTTGAGTTGTCAACAGTAGCCAGGGCTTTTGGAAATACTTTGCCCATGCTGCTTGCTTTCTTCAGATATGGGGCTACGGAGGGGAAATGATGGATTAAGCTCAGGGAGACTCAGAGCAGCAGTTCACCCCTTTCCTTGGGCTTAGCATGGATGTAGTACGCTCAGTCTCCGGTGAATCAGCCGGAGTTGCGGATGATACGAGTCCGGTTCCCAGCATTAACCGCGGCAGTGGTTGAAACAGCGTTGGCCAAAGCCTTGCTCCTTCAGAATGGGTTTGCTGCCTTTGAACTCCTCCTGGCTCGGCATGGGTTTGGGCTGTGGCAGGGGTTGGAGCCAGCCTGGCTCTCCCAGGCCACACAGCACCCGGAGACTGTGTCATCCTCTGTGCCAGCCTTGGCCTCTGGCAATTCCAGTTGTGGGTTCCTCCTTTTCATTTTCCCAGGGCTTGCTTGCTCAATAGACAAGTGTGATCTCAAGCAGAGTCACACTCTGTAACATGGCAGCTCTCCCTGCATGCCTGTGCAAGCACAGCCGATTCACCTCAACCATCGGGAGTGTAAGTCTCCTAGCTGGGGTGGGATGTCCTCTTGGAGAGCCCAGGGCCTTGCTGGAAAAAGAGGTTTGAATGACAGTGTGACAGAGTTCAGAGCCATCAAGAAAGCCCATCCAAATGGTTTGCTTCCTCAGAGCGGAGGAGTCGCTCCATCCCTGAATGCCAAGTGACTTTTTAATTTTCATGTCTACCGCATTAGACTTCCCAGAGGGTCCCCGAGATGCTTTTTCTTGCAGTGAAACATGGATGCATCTCCTCCTATTTGGAGATTATCCTGATAGATAGCAGAATGTGTGGGAGCTTGCTACCCAATATGCAAAAGCAGATGGACTTTTGTTGGTTGGAGCTGGCTCTTTCCAGCTTCAACTGTGTTTGTAGCTATCTGCAGAGCAGATATTCAGGGTTTTGTTGGTATTCATTAGGCACAATCGACTTACTGAAGCACCCAGAAATGGTGCTGTGTTCAGTAGAGCTGTGTTAGATCTCCATTAGCCTCGAGGACCTCGGGGCTGATTTCCAGGTAATGATTGGCGTGTGGTGTCCTGCTTCAAGCCCCCCATGGTGTAGATGGTCACGGGGGCCTTCAAAACCAGAAAGAAGGGTATTGCAAGAGCTGGATTTCTTTGAGGTACTATGGGATACCTGTGTAGTCATCTGCCACCCATTTTCATTCCTCCTCGTTAATTTTATTTTCTTTCTTTGTAGATTGAGGGGAAATAAGGGTTCCCAGGCAGGGTCAGGGGCACAAATACTGGTAAGGGAAACAAAAAGTCCCCGGTTCCAGCTGCTTATGACTCCCAGTTTTAGAGTACCAGCAGGTATGTGAAAGCCCAAAAGCTCCCATTGCTGGTCAGTAACCTTATTTAAGTTGGTACAACGTAACTGGAACAACATCCTGCACCTTCTGGATGTTTTTAGTGTATTTCTGCTTCTGACCAAATGGAGTTCACAGGTATTCCGGTTCAAATTCTTACAGGTTTTTATGTTAGAAAATGATAATAATACCCCATTATTTTCTACTCCAAGTGTATGCATTTTAAAATAAATATAATTGCTTAAATATGTGGCCTTCCCATCTGAATGGCAAAAAGGCCAGTTACATTTGATATTAAAGTTATATTAAGTTGCAAATTAACATTGTTTTAGTGGTTACTGGTAAATGAGAACCTGAGCATCTTTCAGAAAACAGCTGATGCAGAAATGCAAAACAAAGGGGGTTTAAAATTAATTATTTAAATTGGCATGTCCTATTACATTATTTAAACCAGAATATAAATCTGCCTAGCATAGGTTTGACTCAAATGGGGATCTCTCAGTTGTGGATTTACGAGAATAAGTTACAATTAAAAAAAAATTACAGTATCTGATCAAGATTGTAATATGTAGTATTTATAATTTCTACCAAGTATTTGATTTGATGGGAACCAAACTGGTGCTGCCATTGCCAAAAGCCGATCCTCATCATTTATTTTGTGGTCGTATAAATTTTCCTTTGCCTGCTTCTTTAGTGGTATCCCAAATTGTAACTCTTTTTAATGGTCAACCTATCTTGGCTTGAATTTTCCCATGCCTGAGGTCCACAGTGCTGATTTAGCAGAACACAAACTTTGAAGAAATTTCCTTTTCTCTGTGCTGTTTATTATATCCTTTGCTTTGTGTGTAGACCAAGCTCTGAAGCTTAGGTCAACGAGAAACCACCGTTGTGGTCAGGCTGGCTCGTGGGAAGTGGCACTCGAATGGTTCCAGTTTGTTTTTCTCCTGGGTCCGGGATGATTCCCACAGGTCAGGCTGGCAACTTCTGGCTTTTGAAATTGATGTAGATACCTCCCAAATAACGTGTCCTTTTTACCTGTATCTGCACGATGGTGGTTCTTACTCTAGGCAGGGTGAATGGTCCTTCAAGGAGAACTAGGGTGGGCTTAGCGCTTACTCGGACCGTTTGGGTTTGAGCTTTTCCAAGGCAGACATCAACAACTTGTCAGCTATAAAGAGAACATGAAATAATATTTTACGTTCTTTTTTTTTTTACTTTATAAAGTTAAATAAGTGCTCCAAGAAAGTTTCTGTGTTTGTTTATTCACTTCCTTAAAACCTTGGAATCCAGACCTATAAATACAGGCTGACTTCATGTTTACAATTATGATCGCTCTCACTTGAATTGATTGACGCTACTTGTAAAAAAAAAAAAAAAAAAAAAAAAAAGTATTAAGGTATGTTTAGATCTGCAGGAAAAGATTACTATTCTTCCTGTTACAATATGTTGCTCTTGTACGTAAGGGAAAACCGTTGTGAAAATACCAACCTCTCTCACTTTTCTAAACCTAGGAAGCCTGTTTGTCAGCTATTACCTAAGTAAAAGGAAAGACATTGCAACCAGGCTTAAGAGATGTAGCTTTTCACAAAGTTAGCAGCTGTATTGCAAGTTGGGTATCGATGTTAAATAAAGAGTCAGCATTTCTTACAAAGAATTGTGGCCCGACACAATTATTTTCTTATTGGGTATTTTTAATGTCATTTCTGCATTGCAGATTTCTAGCTGGAGTTTTGCTCTAAATTCTTTTTAGAAGATGATGTAGGCTTACTAATCCATGTGAGTTTTCTTAAGAAATGTAAACCACATTTCAGATTTACAAAATTATCCCTGAATATCACCTGCAGCTGAATTTAAGCAATTTAGAAAACTTTTGCCTCCTTGTTAAGAAATACCCTTCATTCAAACTTGAAAAAACCAGATGCGGTAAGAATTATGTTTCCAAGTCTGTGTTTACAAGCCTAAATCAATGATTTGGTTTTTCTCAAATGTTCAGGTTGCAGAAAGTTTACTGATTTAAATAATTAAGTTTATTATGTTGGAATATGATGCCATGCATTTGAGCAACTCAGAATGGAGTAAAACCTAACAGTTAAATTTAAAACATCATTTATTTATAAACCAGAAACGTGTCCAAATAAATTTGCATCTGCCAGATTTTTAAACTGTGACAATGCAGTTTTGATTTACGTTCCTTTTTGCTGAATAAAATGGCTTAATTGCATTACATAGTATTAAAGCGAATATTTTATATAAAGCTAAGCCGGGTGCTTTTGGGCAAACATTATTTTTGCCTTGACATACATGCAAAAATGTTTCCCACTTAAAGGAAAGTGGTTGAAGGAATTTGGATTGGGTAATTTAGGTTGAACTGTTGAAAGCAAAGTTGCTTGCTTAGGCATCAATCCAGTCAAAACTTGTGCACATCTTTAAATCTTTAACTTTCTGCAGTTTGCATAGCCTGTGAGACCTCTACTGACATGGATAAAGTAGCAAGCATGCAACATCTTTCCCGAATTGGATGTATGTACCCTACCATCACATGCACTTGAATTCAGCGTGTTTAAGTGTGCTTCCAAATAGAAGACCTGGGGCTCCGCAGAGATTACCTGATCGCACCAAAATGCTCAGCTGGCGGTCGAAAAAGAGATTTCCTTGCTCATCTGTGCCTATGCTTGGGGGGGGGGGGGGGGGGGTGGGAAGAGGAATGTTTTGTTGCTTTTAACATCAGCTTCATTGGATTGGTTTGTCTCACTAGTGCAGTTGTGACGCAGTGTTGTGTTTTATCAGTGCCCACCCCCAGCAGAATTCTTTGCTTAAGAGGAGGCAGATTTTCACCTACTGAATAAGGCTGTGGACTCGCATTGATGCTTCTCGGTGTTGTCTTGTGTGTTCTCCTGTGCCGGAGTGAATTTTATCCCCGGACTGCCTGGTGTAAGTTATAGCCCTCTTTCTCTCCTCTGGAAGTTTGCATGTTCAGATGTGACTGTGCTGAATGATAGGATGTCTATTTTAGACCTCAGCCTGTGTTTACAATCAGGAGGGTGAGCTGCTGGAAGAACTTAGCTCCTTTTTCTTTTGAAACAACTTTTAAACACTGGGTGAGTTTTAAAGATTTCTCTGCATGGCTTTCTTTTATCAAACGTGTTTTCCATAACCATGAGAACTTGTTTTCTCTGAATGGATCTTAAAAATCTGTAGTGTCGAATCATAAAAACCACTTGCTTGTTAGAAAGACTTTGTTCAGGCTCTGAAGGATCAAATTGTCCTTTAGTTAGAGGAAAAGATATTTATCAGCAAATGCACAACAAGCACTTGTTGATACTTTACCTATCTAACTTGTTTGTAGAATTGCTGTTTAAATGTGACTGCTGTCTGTGTTTTCAGAGAATGTTTTCACCAACAGAATTTCATGCTAAATATTTTATATGCATTTTTGACCTTTCAGTGCTGGGCACAGAGTTTGATAGGGACTAAGAAAATGAAGCATCGTCTGGAAGTTTTGGGAGCTGGCGGTGACAGCAGTCCCTCTCTGCGATGTTAAACTGGGTGGGAGTCCTTGGAAAGCTATCAACTTTTGTCTTGTTTCCATATCGAGTAGTAGCGTGAAGTATGCTTAAGCACATTGTGAACATGTTAAAACAGGAACTGATTGACACAAAAACTGCTTCTGCAGATGCGGTAATTGATTTTTTTCATTTTTTTTTTTTAAGTCAAGGGTGCTTTTTGTGTACTGAAGCATTAAACTTGCATCATGCTTGGCCTTGTGACAAGTCCTGTGCATGTAATGTAGAGCCATATAGGGATGTTAGCCTTGAACCACTTGAATTAATACCACCTTTCATATCATAAGTGTAGTATTAGTAATTTAAAGTAGATAATTTGCGAGCCGTGTGGCCTGAGAACCAACTGGAAACGATAAGGGACTATTGGTGTGAATGATGTTAGTAGCTTTGGTCATAAATCAGGCTTGGTTTCTCTGCAGTGCTGTGTTTAGTACCAGTAGACTGGAATGCCAGACCTGGTATGAGTTTATATACATGGGTGGGAAGCCTGACAGATCAGTTTTATGTAAAGAGCAACACAGAGAAATTAGAGAGGTATGGAATAACCTCCTAGAAGCTGCTGTCTGGTAAGCATTTTAGACAGACTTGTCAGCCACTGGTAACTAGAAGTGAACCTGCCTGTCAGTATAAATTCAATGCCACTGTCTATCATGAAACGGCTGCTGTTTTCAACTCTGCAGGGGAAAAGAAATTGTCCTCTGTCTGTCTTGTTATAATGCAAAATGGAGTAGTTGTAAGAGTTGTCTTGCGAAATGCTACACTAGCTGCTGTCTTTTGATTTTTGCTCATACTTGGGCAACAACAAAACAGTTAAAAGCAGGACCTCACAGAATCTCTGTCCCATCCGGAGTAGGAGAAAGTTTTCAACTGCTGGCATGGGGCAACTTCTGAGAGCAGAAGAGCTGCATACAGCATGATTTATATGTGGTATAAGCTGCATAGGGGATGATTTATATACCTTTCAATGTTTCACGAGTGCAGTAGGTTCTTGCCTAATTTTCTGTGAAGAGAAGACTAAAGGACATTTATGGGGTCTCTGCTTGTTTCCTTTATGTCACGCAGTTGGACTGCAGGTGGGTAATGCACTCTGATTGCTTCCCTAGACTTTGAACTTCGTCCTGAGCTTTTATTTAACCGTTCGTCCCCGTTGTTAGATCTTTCTGCATTCTCTTTAGCAGCGATTTGTTTGGCAAAAAAAAAACAAACAACGGACAACTTTGTTTTTCATATTTCTTATCATTATTTTCCCTAAAAACTTGTCTAGGCTAAGAAGTGAACTGTGAAGAGTTTCCAGAAGAGCTGTTTTTGTAAATGTCCATATATAAACATGTCCTAAAATGATCTCATGGTTACCAGGAGATCCTGACTTTTTCTTGAGGATTCACTTGCCATTCTGCGTGAATCAAGGTGCTTCCTTACCTAGGTTTTGTTTTCATCTCTGCCTTAGGGAAGAAATAGCACTTCGTGTTGATGGAGTTATAACAAGATGTTTAGCTAGCAACAAAATAAAGTCTGAGGGGGGTGTCTGGATCATCTGCCAGCGAGGCAGCAGGACGTGCTTAGCATTTCCAAAACTCCGATTTTTCTTACTGAGGTACGGGTTCTGTAAGTTTCTAAGACCACTTAAACAATGAAAAGCTTCAACTCAGACCTCCTAAGTATGATACTCTAATTATGGATCATAAGAAAACTGTATTAGCTAAAAATCTTGCCTTAATGCAGAACTAGCTTCTTACAACTTGAAATTTAATCTCTACACATCTCCCTTTGCTCTAACAGCCATCAGAGATGCACGCTCCAGCTTCAGATCCTGCAGCTCCCCGGTGCTAACTAACACAGTCCCTCTGCCCTGCTAATGCCCAAGGGTGAGTTTGCAGCACGGCCACCGCAGTGCAGGCTGGGCTGGTTCAGGAAGGGTTATCCACAGTGTAAACAGAAAAATGAATTTTTCCACGCAGTGTCTGCTGCAGGAGCGTAGCACACCCGACTGCGGAGGCCTTGGTGGAGAGGCAGTATCAGTCCCGCAGGTAAATAAATGCAAGGATTTCCTAGCATCTAGCGGGTCAGGTTGAATTGCATTTGGCATGCATAGAGGCATGTTTGAAGAGATACAAGTAAGCGCAGGAGAGAAGCAGGCTAGTGACTTCCAGCTGCCACGCAGAGAGCGGAAGATCTGCCATTCCCTACTGTATGGTGTTTTTTCCAGTTTCTTTTTTGTCCCAGTAACAACATGAAATACCACAGGCTCTTGGGTTAGATTAGGTGATGAGGGGCATAGCTCAGCGTGTCTGAGCATGCCAGATGTATTTTGGGCTCTAGAAAGAAGCACGCTACAAGATTTAGTCTGTATTTAGTCACTGGCCTACTTTGCAGGATATTTTGCATTTCTGAAAACTTTCTCAGCAGAGATGTACCCTTTTTTTTTCTTTCTGCTTTCTTTCTTTAAACATTTAACATCTCTTACGGTTATTTAAGGTTGAAATTAGTAACACCTAGCCATTCAAATGCTGCCTTCATGTTAATTTTTGAAGCGTGTTTATTCCCTTTCCTTTTTTCCTTTTGATTTTCATCTTGGTAAAGACAAGGCTCGACTGTTGCTGTGCTCTGTCAATGGTGCATATGCAGTGGGTGTCGAGTCGAGCCTCCCAAGTTCTGGAGGAAGCTCTATTTTGAACTGTCGCCCTGCATAAAATGACAGGAGGGGTGACTTCTTACTTAAGACATCCTTTTCTCCTGTGGCCATATATCCCATTTCACAGGGAGGGAGTTTATGTAGCTGTCTCTCTGAGCTGTTTGCCAAGAGCCCTGCTGACAGACTTTGGGAGACTCTTTGGCTTTCACAGGGAGTCTCAGGAGCGCACATACACACACTTGAAGTCTTAATTTCTTTGGGACAATCTGGAGTTCTCCCCCCTCCCAGGGAGGCTAATAAAGGCAACCTTGTGACTTAGTGGTTTATTTTGGAAGCTGCAGGAACTCGCTGTGGCTGGAGGACCCTGATTTGGCAAACGTTGTCCCACGAACTCCATTGTGGTGGGGGAATGTCACAATCCCCCTGTTCTTCCTTATCCCAGAAATTGGGTTACCGCAGTAAATTGGTAGGTTGGTTGATAAGTGGAGAAAAGACAGATCTCTGTTGGGAATAAGG
This sequence comes from Astur gentilis, assembly GCF_929443795.1. Classification (NCBI taxonomy): domain Eukaryota; kingdom Metazoa; phylum Chordata; class Aves; order Accipitriformes; family Accipitridae; genus Astur; species Astur gentilis. Next base: position 30,847,122 of record NC_064891.1, read on the forward strand.
GTGTGCTTTCATCTTATGGGTCTGAAGGAAATGGGTCTCTCATAATCACAGGGTATGTGGATGCATGCATGGATCTCAGTCAGCTTTGCCCATTTTCAGCAGAGGAAACTGGGGCACCGAGGCTAACTTGGCAAAGGTACTGTGTAAATCCATGCAGGATGAAGAATTTAATCATTAATCTCCAGGATAAAGGAAGGACCCTAGTCCAGAACTTCATCTCCTAGCAAAAATCTGATATACATAATAGAAATTTTTAAACAAATGAATTTAATGGAGTTTTGTCTTCCTTCACAGGCAAACAAGTGCTAACTCTAATTGTTTCTTCCAAATATTGTTAGCCTTTTCTGTCCTTGTCAAGTCCTTTTCCACTCAATGGGCTGAGTGCTCATGAATTATAAAAAGGCAACAAGTCTTCAAACATAAATGTATTGGTGCTTCATTTTCTCATGTTATCTCATTGTATAAAAATCCTTATACAAATGTTTTTAGCTGTTAAGACCTTCCGAGATGTTATTTTAGAGTGTAAGGCATTCAAGGATTGATGTCTGCTCCATGTCTGGAAAACACTGGAGCAACAGTTGTTCAGCCAGTTTGGAGCCTGGAGAAAGAAAGAGGGATATCTTTTCTGCTGAGTGTGTATATTTAGAGAAAGCATCAATCCTTGACATCAACTTAAGGGTTTTCTTGGAAACACTTACATATAGATGTGACATTTTCCTGTTGGTTGTTCTCAAGGATCCAGCATTTCAGGAATATGCAAAATCTCTTTTAATTTTTAACCTTGCCATTATTTCAGAGGTTTCAGAGACCCTTCCTCATTGCTACTGCAGGACCTACATTGCATTAGGGTCATCAAAAGAAATTAAGCATGGCCTTGAAACTGTGGATGTGGGTATGTTGTGTGAGACTGAAGCGACTGTGGGGAAACTGAGAGAGAGCAGGAGGTGGGCTTGGGGATTTTTGTCTGATATCCCCTGATCTCTTGAAATGCTTTTTAAAATGTATGGAATTGGGTGATGGATATTTGCTGCAAAATGTTCATTTAACCCCTTGCCACCTCCAAAATGGCACTTTTCTGGAGCCAAACAGCATGGATAGGAGAGCAGAGGGTGGTATGGGATGTCTTCGTGGCAGCTGCTAGCGGAAGAGGAGCAGCCCTCAGAAGAGGCAGGTGGTTTGGGCAAATTTGCTTCTAGCTTTTGACCATCATGAATGACATTGGTGTGGGCCTTATCGCTCCGCTTAGCAGTCTTTTGGATGGTGAAGGTTTTATTTTTTAAAGTCCCTTTCTTTCTGCCCATTTTTTGGTTTGAAAGAGCTCACTCTTTTTTCAGATTAGCCTAATTAAGGACTAATTAAGATGTAATTCAAAAGGCGATCACAAAACCGAAACTATCAGAAGAACTACTAAAAGATATCTCTAACAATGGTTTGAATATAATAATTGTTAGTAATTGGTAATGATCGATAGGAAAGAGCAGAGCGCTCAACTTTCAAGTTAAACTGGTTTTTATAGTCCTCTAGATCTGAAGGGATATATGGGAATATTGCAATTCTTGTGCTGTTTCAGTGGCTCAGAAGCTGTAAGAAAATTGTATTCCTGCTGCATGGGACTTGATAACAGTAATAGATGAATATTAATGCTCTTCAAGAGTATTTTCAGTGGTGTTTCTGAGACAGACATATAGATAAAATCATTTTTCAAAGGAGTGCATCCCTGGCTGCAGCTGATAAAATGGTGAGAGCTCTGCTGAGGTCGGTGGAGCTAGGTGATGTACATCAGCTGGGAATTCAGGCTGTGTGGTATGGTCTAGATATTCTGCATGTCTTATATTCACTGGGTGCAAAAAGCCAGGAAGAGCCCTCCTTGTAGAAAGAGGGGTTATTGCACTGCTTGGTGAATTCAACACAAGCAAAACCCCCAACCTTTCTAAATCCTTTTAAATTGCTCAAAAGATTTTCTCCGTCAGTGATACTGCAAGAAACGTATTGCTTTAGAGGTGACCTAATTTTAACCTTTTCTGAATTGCTTTATGATTAGAACAGTCACATGCCGAGGTAGGACCCCATTAGTGGGTTTAAATCATCTGTTTACTTGTGAAAACACACATTGTTACAGGCTCCACTGAGTATTCCTTTTTTTTTTTTTTTTTTTTTTTTAATTTTCTTTTATTTTCTTTTTTTTTTTTTTTTTTTTTCTGTTGCAGGACAGAACATCGCAGTTGTACCAGTTTGGGAGCAAAATATGGAATGTGTTTCACTGCTGACCGAAGGCAGCCAAATGAACAGTATTTATAGTAGTTTGAAAATCAGCAGTTAGCAGTTTCTTCACATTCTAACACTACCCAGCACTTTCCAGAGAGAACTCATTGTTTACAAGAAATCTGCTTTCCAAATCCGTTGCGGTGCCCTCCAGCCTTGACTATTAACTATTTGCAAAGGGGAAGCTAATCTACGGTTTGAGGAAAGATGGCAATGGATGAGTACCTGTGGATGGTCATTGTGGGTTTTATCATTGCTTTTATTTTAGCCTTTTCAGTTGGTGCAAACGATGTTGCCAATTCTTTCGGAACGGCTGTGGGCTCTGGTGTTGTTACTTTACGCCAGGCTTGCATTTTGGCTTCAGTTTTTGAAACCACTGGCTCAGTATTACTGGGAGCAAAAGTAGGAGAAACAATTCGGAAAGGTATCATTGACGTTAACCTGTACAACAGCACTGTCCCACTGCTGATGGCAGGAGAAGTGAGTGCGATGGTTGGTAAGTAATACTTTTCTATTCCAAGTAACATGTATTTGCCATCCTGTTTGTTGTGAATATTGTTAATTAAGTCTTCCCGTCTTCTGGACTTGCACGTCTGATTTTGTGTGAATGCAGGGGCCTGTATTCCTTTTTTAGTCTCCTATGTTTTTTTAAATGCTTCTAATCATTTACATTTTTCAGTGGTTCAGCCATTTAACTAATAGAAGAAAAATTTTTTTAGCATAGTGGATCATATATATGAATTCCTAGTGTACTGTAAAAATTATTTTGGAGATTTTTATGATGGTAAATGGAAAATATGTAAGCATAGCATTTGTGACTATATAGAAGATCCTACAGAAATAGCAGTTTGCAGTGAATACATATGAGAGGGAATTACCTAAATAATTTTAAAAAATTACAGAAAATCCAAACACATTTCTTAAACTGATTGTCTAGCTGAGCGATTGCAATGAATTGTACACTTCACCCTTGCACATGGAGCGGTGAAGATAGATGGTCACACATTTCAGGTCTTTTCAATTTTTCTGACTCAAACCAACAGCAGTTCAGCGTACCTTAGAATCTGCTCTGCTTTTGTTTGCAGTTAAATTAATCTCTGTTAGAACAAATAGCATATTCTGAGGTAAGTAACATTAAGCCACAGTATTTACTCTTTGTTTATATGCAAGAGGCTTTGTGAGCTTTTGGAGAGCTCCCTCAAGAATCAATACCAAACCTGCTTTTAAAGGGCAGGAGGCAGCAGGAAGGAAACCCTTTCACTGTGGGAGAGGCAGCCCAGGCGAGGGGCCAGCCTGCGCATCCCACCACCACTTCAGTCTGACAGGTCCGTGGCATCCCGTGACAGGGCAACGTGATTTATACAAACATCGCTGTGTCCTCTGTTTGAGAGAGATGCTCCGCTCAAAGATTTTCTTCCTTAAACCTCAGTAAACCTAACCTAAATATTAATTCCACCTACCCCCCTCGAATCTTCCCACAGTTTTCAGGCAGGACCTGCATGTGAGATAGGTGAATCTGTGCAGAGGTCTACTACGTGTGGTTATTTTCCCATTTCTTTGGGGAAATGGGAAAAGTTTGCTGTAATTTTAATGGATCAAGATGGGCAGTGAGTGTGCCAGTTTCTGGACTTAGACGTCTGAGGTGGCTTTGTGTGCTTGAGAGTGGGGAGGTGGTTCCCTTGGGCTTTTGCAGCTCCTGAGCCTCCTGAAAGTTGTCCACCTTCCCCTGCCCAAGGGGAAGAGGGGTTGGTTAGCGAGAAATCGCTGCTGGGACTGCAGCCGCTTCCCCAAACGGTCCCTCTGTGAGGTTGCCAACTTCAACCACATCAAATGCTTTTGGGCACCCCCCATCAGTTCCTCTTTCCCGATGTCTTGCGAGGTCAGCTGCAGATTTCTGGTCTTTCCCTCAAGCTGTAGGGTGCCTTCTTAGTACCGCTCCACTTGCATCATTTAGCCTTCTGCTTCCTGAGATAGCTCCGTTATTTCCCACGGGCGTGTGCCCGGCAGCAGCGTACACCGTCTGAAATGTAAGTGACCTGCATCTTTTGACCTTCACATTCTTGATACTCCCGGACCTTGTTGAAGGAAGGGTCCTTTTCCTTTTCTGTATCTATTTCTGGCATCCTGATCCTGGCCAGGCAAAGTTTTAAGTCTCAGATGCCCCCTGTGGAGGCAACTGGCCAGAAGCTCAAAGAAAACAACTTATTTGCATGCGTATTTACATAAGCCTGTGTGAACTTCATGACCAGTTGCATTCCCTTCCTCCAGTAAGGGCATTAAGAAGAAATTCCTCATTTTAAATCTCAGAATTAATCACAAGTTACAAACTGCAGATTTCGATTTTTTTTTCCCTGAAGTCCATCTCCAGCTTTTCTCTAGATGTATGGTATTTTTTTCTGTGTTTTCTTTGAGCCTTCCTGGATGTTTTCTTTTCCTCTTTCTGTTTTTGCTCTGCATTTCCCACCCTATTCTCTCATGCCTCATGATCATGTTTTTGCGAATGGACTTAGCTTCTGAATTTCGATGAGGCTTAAATGAGTCAACAGTCTGGGAGAGACCAAAAGTCGCTGTATCCTCTTCCCAGATGTTGGTGGAAGATCCTTTGATGCTTGCAGCAAACAGCAGATGGTGATTTTCAGGGCAACCTTTTCTCCTAAGAGAAAAGGAAGCAGAGAGCAACAGGATTAAGATTTTAAAACGTAACATTTTGTAATAATTTGGAGGGCATTAAAATGTTGTTTGTTAGGCAGTCGGGAAGTTAGGGACTGTTGCTCTTGGGAGTAAATTGTAGTACTTCCCTAGCATTTACTAATTGCCAGGCTACTGTCAGGAATTGCCCGAGTGTTGTTCTAGTGGTCCTGGTGGGAGCTGAAGTCAGCAGCTTGTGCGACCCAGGAGATGCCACCGACGGAGAGGACACCCCAGCCGGGATTAGCAAAGCAAGGTACTAACCCAGTCTTGCGGGTGCCCTGGTACCTGACGGGGGCTCGCAGCTGGCACACGGCACCGGAGCCTCAGGAGAAGGGATGCGCTGCCTTCCCCAGCACGGGAGCATGAAACGCGCCCTGAGCCGAAAGACGGTGCTGGCGACTCTTGGTCAGGGCGGTCCGCAGCCAGCCCTCTTTCTTTAGGAGATAGCAACCAGGAGGAAAGGCTATGCGGCCATGGCGTCAGCGGGCATGAAGAGTCTGAATTTGGGGCTTCGTGACAGGTCTAGTGAGCCTTCTGCTTCCTAGGGTAGTTTGGCAAAGATAAAAATTGGGAGCATGCATTTTATGTCAAAGAGGAGTTAAGGCTTTGATGTAGGTAGTTAAGGCATTGCCAGCCGTAGAGGAAAGTCCTGCTCTGGCTTGATTTTTATTTTCTTCTGTTCCTTAATGTGCTTCCTTAAACTTCTTTAGACCATGCATTGTCCCTCTCGGACCATCCCTCAGCCTTCCACAACTTTCCCTCTTGCTCTCCTGTTTGTTTTCAAGGTGAAGTTGATTAAATAAGAAATAGTGCCATACTCCCTCCATTCCCCACCGCCCCCGAGAAACCCAGCCCTCACTACACATTTGCAGTGCAGCTGTGGCTTGGTTGCATTTTCCCTATTTTTTAGGCTGAGTATTTTGTAATTACATATCTAAGGCTGGCTTATCTGTTTATTTGGCTCTTTACAGATGTTACCATCTGTTTTCTCTTTCACCTCACTTCTACTCGCTGGTCTCTAAGTTCATGTCAGAAGTCTCAAAGTGTATTTATTTTTATTTTAGCACAGGAGAAGAGAAGCCAAAAAATTAAAGAGCAGGTGTTCCTTGTTTGATCTAGAATTTCCAATAGCAATAGGAGTACCAGTTGTTTTGGGATAGTACCCCAGGAGAGATCAGTTTTACAAACTGGTTGACTTCCAAATGTAGCCACGTATGATGCCAGCAAATCGCTATTTGCAGATGGCTCCATTTCAAGACCTTCAAACCATCCTGCCCTGTTGGAATTGAGGATGGAGGCTGAGATTTTGAGTAACAGCATATGTTCAGCGACCTTGCTTTATCACCTGTCTGCTGAAGATCTGTTAAGAGAGGTGGCACAAGCCAGAAAATATGGGATCTCTCATGGCAGTTTGATTGCTGCCATTGGGGCCTCTTGACACATGAAGATTTAGTCGTAAGGCCATGAAGTCTTAAGATGAAGAAGAGATCTTTCTAAGAATTCTCTAATATTAGGTGACATCCACAGAAAGCTTGTGTCACTGCCAAAATTATTTTGGTGTCCTGAGGTTAGCGCCGCTGCAGGAGGAGCAGGGAACCTGGGTCCTTGCAGTGTGACAGTGAGTCAGAGCACGGAGCTTCGTGCTCGAGGGTCGGTGGCCAACTGTGGTCTGATCTAACTACTGGAAGTTGGGACTGAAAACAAATACAAGACATACTCTCTGGCACTTGGGGTTGGGTGGGTTTTTTTTGGGGGGGGGGCAGTCTGCAGGTCTGCACTCTTGACAAACATCCTTCCTTGGGATGTCTGTTGGGACGCCAGATATCACATTTACTTTATAGACCATTAGCCACCATCCCTTTAGTTCGGGGATCTTAGTTCCTTATGCCAAAGGTATCTTTGGCTACTCCATGACTAAGGTAAGCCTTTTCTGCAGTTCTGAATTTCTCCAGTGCCACAATGAGCTGCAAATGAAGGCAGTGAGAGAGTCCTTATTCCCTCCTCAGTCGATTTTTGCTATAGAGGACTCCGGATGGCTGCATGTCACTGAGAAGAGACATAAAAACTCCCTGCCCCACAATTTGACTCTTTCTGTGGTAGCATCTGAGTTTCGGAGCATGGGTAGTTCATTAGTGAAACGGTGGATGCCTCCTCACACTGATCACTTGGAGGCTTCCAGGTCCAGCTCTCAAGAACGAGGTTTTCTAAGCTTGATGCAGACTAGGAGCAGTTTGTGTGTTTAATCAAGACAGACTGTAAGTACTGAAAGCCTTCAAAAAAAAAAAAAAAAAAAAAAAAGCAGAACTGTTGTGCAGCGTAAAGAGCTGTTAGTAATAAAAAAATCATAAGTAAGATGCAGCATTCAAAGCTGCTATTAGACTGTCTTAGTATCTGCTTTTAGAGATAGAACAGGAACAAAACTCTCTTTAGGAGATCTCTGTTGTTCATGTGGAGTGTAGGCAGTGCTCGTAAAAGAATGTGGGTACATGGCAAAGAATTTTCTGCGCGACATCATTGTTACTGTTGTTGTTTATACCATACGGTTGGTTTTTTATCTAGGTTCTGCTGTTTGGCAGCTGATTGCATCGTTCTTGAAACTCCCTATATCAGGGACCCATTGCATCGTAGGTGCTACAATTGGATTTTCCCTGGTGGCAATTGGCACGCAGGGAGTCCAGTGGATGCAGCTTGTCAAGATTGGTAAGTGCTGTTTCCTTTTACGCATGAGGGTATGTGAAATAGTGTGCGCTGCCTGCAAAAATCATTCCCAGAAATCTGCTTTGTGCTGATAGCACTCCCTCCTTAAATTATTTTCCACCCCAGTCTTGCCATTCAGAAGATGCACTGATGCCATGTTCATTAAGGGCTGCAGTGTGTCTCCAGTGGAGAAAGGGCTAAGACGCAAGTTGCACTTCTCCAGCGGTAAGCTGAGGAGACAGTGTCCCTCAGAGACATGCTTCAAGGTGACATTCCTCCTCTTCTAATTCTTTTCGTGGCAGCTCATACCACCTCGTCTCTTGCTCTTAACAATGGTAGCCATCATGTGAATGCCCACAGTCATGTTTCTCCACCCACCAGCTTCAGGGAGGCGAAAGCTGGGCACACAGCACATGTTTAACTCACAGTCTCCCACTGCCAAGATCAGCATAGCCAAGCAGGGATGTGAAGGAGTTTTCATTATTATTGTTATGGAAGCCTTGTAACCCGAGTCACAGCCTAAACCCTGTATTAAAAGGATTTGATGCTGAAGGCAGGGAAATCCAATTGAGCTTAATAGAAGCTGGAGCAATGTGTATTTTTTTTAATTCTGTGAAAAGTAGAGGAGAGTTTGCAATGACAGCAGAATCAATCTGTTAACTATGCCACAAATGATAAATCACTCTGGATGAGATTTCCAAAGCACTGCCCTAATCCAGTTTTATTGAAATCAGCGGGAGTTTTGCCACCTACTTCAGTAAAATCAGTCCTGGACACTTGCAAATCTGGCCTGCAAAAAACGTACATGCATTATTCATTACAGTTGATGCTTCTGTGGCATTTTGGAAATCAAGACTTTTACCCTGCAAGCAGCATGGCATCCTGCTAGATGTAGTTGCTTTCCACTTGCTTGCAACATTCGTGGTCATGGTGATTAGGAAATTGCAGGTCTGCTCTGTGTCAGACTGCAAGAAACTTTCCTGATTAATTTGCTTGCTAAACTTGCAGCATTATCGGGAAATGCTCTGGCTGATGTTTCTAATAGTGCCTAGCATTACTTTGACTTTTATGAGTGTAAGTGGGCATCGAGTTGCACAGTTGTAAGTAAACATACGGAACATTCATTCCACTTGTACACGAACTGTTTTAAATTTATTGCTCATTAACTACTTACTTAACTACTATGCAAGAATACTGTTTGTTTCATGTTTCATTCTTTCTTTTCTTCGACACAGTTGCCTCTTGGTTTATTTCCCCACTGTTATCTGGTTTGATGTCTGGAGTTCTCTTTGTGCTGATTAGATTCTTCATTTTAAACAAGGTAAAGGAATCTCACTGTTATAATGAGTGCTCGTTATGAAGGCTGTGTTCTAATCTCCCATTTGAGTGCTGGCATGTCTAGAGTTGAAAGTTTGTGGCTTGCATTTTAGACAGGAGACCAGTAATTTTTTTATAGCCCTTGGAACCGTACTTGCTCTTGGCAGTTCTGAAAGCTCAAAGTAATTTGACAAGTATTTGAGGCTTAGAAGGTGCTACATGATAATTAATATTGTATATTCTGTTTTATTAAAGGATTGTTTCTGTATTAGTACAAACTTGCTGGTGTTGACTTAGCCTCACGATAGCCGTTCTGACTGTTAATTAAACAGAACAGTCCTCCCTTGAAGATACTCTAATTGGTATTTCATAGTTGTAAAATTTTAAGCTTTGGCTTTCTAGCACATCAGACGTTAGAAGATGGGCATCTGCATATTTCCTAGATTCTCAAGAAACCTGAATCGATGGGTTTTAGTGACCTCAGTCAAAAGAGGCAGCTTTGAGGTAACATCACTCCATATATCTCCAGTGCAGAAGATGATTTGCCTGCAACCCAGCATGAACTGGAAACCAGAAGACTTTTATCTGCTCTTTTCATTTCTCTCACACCATTCAACTTGCTAAAAATAAGGGACACTATATTAGCAGTTACACAGGGATCTTAAATAGAGAAGGGATTAATTCTTTTGCTATAAATAACACCACCTGAAACCTCAGCTTCATCATTCTTTATTTCTGATGTAAATAAATGTCAGCGATAAAAGCAGATGATAAATTTGGACTCAGCTTTGAATTTAAAATTACTCCAGTTGCATAAAGAACGAGGAAAAGTTCCTCTATTGCATTCAAAAGCTAACAACTTAAGAAATTAGTCATCAAAATCACATGAACTCTGATACAAAAGCCACACATTTCAGCATTCAAGAGGCAGGAAAAGTTCAAGCTGAGGAAATGGTCTTCTGACGGCCCTGTGCGCTTCACAAAGTAGTAAGATCTGTAGAGCTTCTGGCATAAGCAGGTAGTGACTTGCGTGGTGTGTGTGCATAGAAAAAGAGCAGCTTTTTAGCTTGCGAGTCTGTGGCCTGGTGTAGGGGCTCATGCCCTTGTTGGGGGTGTCCGTGAACAGCTGGCCCTGCGGATACAGCCCGTGATGAATCACGCTTTGGGACCGGGGCACAGCGCAGGGCAGCCGCAGCCTTCTCTCGGCTCCCTTTTATAGCCCATGGCAGCAATAAACAAAACCACATTAGCCAGCCCTTAGCTTCGCCAGGCTCTTTTGCAAACACGCGGAGCCCCTCAAAAGGCCAAAACGGTCTCCTCACAAAGGCTTTTTCCACGGCTCGCACGGTGCGTTTCCGCTGCGCCGTCAGCTGAGTTTTTCCTTGTGAGTGCCCAGGGCGCGAGACCCCGGCGGGCAGCAGGCACGGCAGCGTGCTAAACATTGCACGCTCCCCTTGTGTATGTTACCTGTTTAATACTGCCGGATGCTTAATATTTCAGAGATTTCTGTTAGCTGGCGGAAAGCGCCAGGCTGTCTCAGTCGAAACTGGGAGGTTAGGAATAAGGTTTTGCGATGGACGCGTTGCACTGATGCTTGTAGCCCTGCCCCAAAAATGTCAAAGCCCTGTCCTGCTCGGCTGTCCTTCGGTCTGGCTGACCGAAAGGGACTACCCATCTTGGAGACAAGATAGGTAAGAAGACACTGGCAGGAAGAAACCTGCCCCAAGGTCACCCAGCAGGTCTGCAGCCAACCCAAAAGTACAACCTGCCTCCCTAGTTCCCATTAACGGTGTCAAGCTTCCCCAGAGTGCTGGTGCTTGCCAGGACCAGCGTTGTGGACTTGGGTGTAATCAGGCAGCTCACCATCCTTTCCTCACCATCCACCCAAAAGCTCCACCTGCTCGGCGCTGACTCAGGAGCACGTGTTTTCCTCATGGCGGGTTCATGCTGGCGTTAATCTGGTGGAAAATCCAGCTAACGTTTCCTTTTTTTCCTGATTCCTATGCAGGAAGACCCTGTGCCCAACGGTCTCCGCGCACTTCCAGTGTTTTATGCTGCTACCATAGCTATTAACGTGTTTTCCATCATGTACACGGGGGCACCAGGTGAGTGAGCCATCCGCAGCAGGAGGCACGGGAAGGAGGCTTCCCGCAGCGTATAACGATGCTCTGCCAGTCTGCTGTCAGGTAGCTGTCGACACTGCGCGGTTATCTCCCACGTTAGGAGTTAACGAGGGCAACAGTAAATCATACACCTCCCCGCATTTGCGCGTGTGTTTTTGTGACTCCCTCCCGATCACTCCGGTTAGTGGGGAAGAGCGCAGCTACCAAAAAAGTCCCCCTTTAGAGGAAGGGGAAGTATTGAGCTGCCAGCTTCAGCTTTGTAAATCTGAGCTCTCGAAGGTATTTCAGGTACGTGCGTCAAGGAGGGAAGGTTCAAAGCGGGCGGTAAGAGCAGGTAGGCTGTTTGCTCTCAGTCTAACGCTATAGCTCCGTTGAAATTAGCAGAGTCACTGTTCTGGCAGATCTGGCATGGAGCCTATTAATTAAATTTACTTCTTTATTTCCCTTCAGTGATAAGAAGCCCCGAGCCTGTTTCTGCATTGAATGCAGAAACTTTCTTTCTTGGGTGCTGTATTTTCATTGCCGCTCAGTAGAAGGAAATTATACATGTCATTGTCAGGACTTTATTTGTATTTTTGAATAGTTGTATATTTTATGTGCATGTATATGTTTGTGTTTATACTTGAGCTTTTATTTATGTTTGTATATTTAGATTCACACATTTATGTTTATATTTGTGTTTATACTTGAGCTTTTATTTATGTTTGTATATTTAGATTCACACATTTATGTTTATATGTTTGCATTTATATGTTTATATTTAACTTTACCTTAAGCAGTGTATACGCAAACATGCACTTGCAGCAAAAGAGTTCAGAAAAAAGATGTTCAGTCGTCTCGACTACTTTATCGAAGACTGTGGTCATTAAAAGTTATCTTTAGATTAGGTTATTGCCCCAGAGCCATGAACGAACAGGCAAGTGAAGAGAGACTCCTGAACATGCCCCTGAATTAGGAAAGCAGGCTTAGAAAGTGACCTTTTTTGAATATAAATTTGTTTCCTCTAAAACCTGACGCACCAGATGTACTAGGTAAATACAGTTGGTAGACTCTACTTCATAGCATAGCATTATTAAAAATTAATAAAAAGCTTGAGAAGTTCCCAATTTGAGGGTAACATAACTCAGCTATTCCTTTTTCTTAAGTCTAACTGGCTACATATCCAAGATGTTTCACAGTAAGTCAGCTGTATAACCAACATTTCCTCATTAGTTGTACTGCAGAAGTAGGTCAGGCACTCTGCAGTGACTCATTAAGCAAAATAAATGAAATAAGAACCTTAATGTGCCTTCTGTTTCAGCTTAGCAGTTTCTAAAGTGTGTGAATAAGAAGGTGTGACTCTGTTTTTGATGTTAAGGAAATACATGTTTACTCTCCAAGGCCCTCTGTCTTGGCAACATTTACTTACAGGGATGAATTAATCACATAGGTTTCAAGATAGGTGTGCATATATGGGTTTGAAAGACCAGAGTCCAAGCTCTTTCTTCATTAAGGGTCTGGTCACTTAATTGAACAAGCGCAAGGAGCTCTTTTGGGGGGATACTTACGGGAACACAAGTTATTGATGTGATTGTGCATTGCAGGACTGAAACCTCAGCTCTCAAGTGCTACATTAAGCTATTATCATAAGCAAATAATGGCTTAGATCAAGTAAGCATCAGGCTTTATTGACCAGAACAAAGGTCAGGTAAATACTTACCCTAACGGGCAACATGGTTTAACACGCATTAGTGCATAAAATCACTGCAAACTTGTTTTAGCAGCCCTGATGTGAGAGTTTTACCCCTGACTTCTTTGGAAATAAGGTCACAGTGGGGTAACAGAGAGTTGGAAGACTAAACCTGCAAATGTTTGCATGTCAACTGGACCTTTAAATACTGCATGAACTGATATATATGTTAAAAATTATTGGCTCATTCTTGTTGGTTTTGAATATGTTGTGAGCACAGGCTTTTCTGCAACAGACTGCTCTTCCACTGCCTGAGATAACTAAGTCATGTTAATTTACAGTTTGCTTAGGTTTTATTTCTTTGTCTTCACAGTACTGGGACTGGTACTGCCAATGTGGGCCATTGCTCTAATATCAGTTGGTGTATCCTTAGTATTTGCCATCTTAGTCTGGATTTTTGTGTGCCCCTGGATGAAGAGAAAAATAGAAAGTAAGTAGTTGCTTGATGAAATGTGGGTGATATAAAATCATGGAAAATTTCATTTCAGAGCTGGAAGCTTGAAAGGTCACCTAGTCCAGTCCCCACCCACAGGCAGGATGTGCTTAAACTATTCCTCATGTATTTGTGTAACCTGCTCTTAAAAACCTGCAGTGGTAGAAATTCAAAACCTTGTTAGGCAATCCATTGCAGTGCTCACTTCTTCTAGAGTCCAGAGGAAACAGGAAAATAAATCCTGGAATATGATCTGCTTTATATTTTATTAAGGAAACATTAAAGAGGAAAAATCTGGCAGAATGATTAAGTGACTTCTTTAACTTTACAGTAAGTTGGACTGATCGCAGCTTTTAGGCTTTACAGTGTTTTGCTTGTTTGCTTTGCTACTCTCAACAAATGCAGTGTTTAAAATGCAGAGAAAAGTTTCAGAGTTCATTAATAAATGAGCAACTTGGCGTTTTACTTCAGTAACCTAGTTCGGTGAATTTTGTAGGAAGAAACAAAGATGTTGTAGAATTTTCTCAGATGAATTTAGTAAAGATAAGTGTTACAAATAAATAAAGAATGTGTATGAAATGGAGCCAGGTTATTGTATCCATGTTGATCTATGCCGTTGATGCAAACAGTGGAAACATAAGCAGCAAGACGGATAGGCTGGGTTTAAAATTACAGTACTGTTATTTCCTTAGGCCGGTTAAAGAAAGATGCTGCACTGTCAAGGATATCAGATGAAAGTCTTGATAAAATTCAAGATGAAGAAACACCAGTCTTTAAAGAGCTTCCTGGTGCCAAAGCATCTGACGAGAGCACGATTCCCCTTACTGGCTCAGTAACAGAAGCTGCTGGGGCATCGGATACTATTGCAAATGGAAACCATCCACGTGTACCGTATGGTAAGAAAGTAAGACAAGACAGAGGGTTTATCTTCTCCCTGTTTCGACAGGGTTTCTTGACAGCAAGTAGGTCTCTGTTGTAAATGGTAAGTTAACGTTTGGGATTTCCAGCTCTAATCCCTCTTCAGCACTTGTTGGGAAAGATGCTCATTTACAAGTGACATTTTCTAGAGAGGACTTAAAAACATTTTGTATGTCTGTATTTCAGTTTTAGAAACAGCTGAAAACAAAAATTACTTTCTTTTCTGCTTTACTTTGTATCCTTAATGTATCCTCTATCCTTTAAAGCAGTGGAAAAATACAGAGAACACAAATTGCTGATGTATGAAGGTTAAATTCAGCATAAAGATAATTAGCATACTACCACAGGAGATGAGAAGATTTGGGCTTTAGTTGACAAACGTATGATCCTTTGGAGCGTGTCCGCTAGAAGAATCTCACACATTGTTTTCTGAACATATATTTATAAGTAGGCTTGCATGCATAAAGCTCTTTTTGTTCTTCCATGTGGTGGGATCGCACCCCACCCCCCCTACTTAGCAGTCTGCTGACTTTGATATCACTTTGCTAACATCTACACAGCCCTGTAATTTGGTTAATAAATGCCTAATATATTCAACTGATTCTTACAAAATCAAATAAGTCATCATGTGAAGCCCTTTGAGTGTGTGCTTCCAGTTTAAAAATAGCTAAAACCAATTCTGACTGTTGCACAGTGGAAATCTGGGAAGTCAGGAAATGAAAAAGATAGTTTCTTCAGAAATATTGCCTTAGCTGTGACATGTGTCCTACAGCGTACGCTAATGTTAATGTATACAGTGGGAATAACTATCATCTTGTTCATAGAAATAAGATATACAAAATGTTGGAATAGCTGAGGAAATATTTCTGTAGAACATGAACTCTTTTGCTTTCTGTTTTTTTAATTACTTTTAAAATTTGTGTAAATGTCTTTTAAACATAGGTACTTTTGAAAGGTGACCTCATATTCAATATGAAATTACAGTAAATCACCTTTCCTGAAATCCTTATCTATTAATGTAGACAAAGCCTCAGAAAAAGTAGAGCTTATTTTACAAGAAAGGAATTTTATAGAAATTCCTTTTTCAAAGAACCTGAGGATTTAACCTTCAGGTATTACCTTTGAGTAGCCAATCCCACGTGAGTTGCTGCAGGTCATGCAGCGTGTCTGGGGAAGACCCAACGCTGGAACAAAGCTTTCTTTGCACAGAAGATGAGAGAGTTTATTTTGCGGTGAATCTTGGCTTATTCACTGCGTATGTTGCAAATTGATCTTCTTTGTCCTGTAGTCTTGGATTACTGCTGTTTTATTGTCTCGTGAAGTGGGAGGGAGGGGGCTTCTGTAGTACATTTCATAGAGATAAGAACTCTAAATGTCTGCCTTTTCAGGAAGAGCATTTTCAATGACGCACACCTCGGTGAAATCACCTGTTTCCAACGGCACCTTCAGCTTCGATGGCCAGATGAGGAGCGATGGCCACGTTTATCACACTGTGCACAAGGACTCAGGTTTATACAAAGACTTGCTCCACAAAATACACCTGGACAGGGCCACCGATGAGAGGCCCGCTCAAGAAAACAACTACAAACTGTTACGACGCAACAACAGCTATACTTGTTATACAGCTGCTATTTGTGGCATGCCCGTGCATTCCTCCTTTAAGGCAGCGGATACGTCAACTCCAGAGGACAGTGAGAAGTTAGTGGGAGACACGGTTTCCTACTCCAAGAAGCGAGTTCGCTACGACAGCTACTCCAGCTATTGCAATGCAGTGGCCGAGGCAGAGATTGAGGCGGAGGAAGGTGGGGTGGAAATGAAGTTGGCCTCTGAACTCGCAGATCCTAACCGGCCCCCAGTTGATCCCGTGGAAGAGGATAAGGAAGAGAAAGACACATCTCAGGTCCATCTACTTTTCCACTTCCTCCAGATCTTAACAGCCTGCTTTGGATCCTTTGCCCATGGAGGTAATGATGTCAGGTAAGAGGATGAGATCTCACAAACCAGCAATTTTTACGGTTTAAGTGCTTGGAGCAAGGTTTGCCATCTTAGCTGGTCAGAAAGCATATTCATTTCTGCAGGCGGATGATCATCAGGGCTGTGTTTTGCAAACCTTGTGACACTGATGTCCCTGGTGCATTCCAGGAGTCGGGCTGCTCAGTCTATGGTTTATTTTCTTCTCAATGGTAACATCTTTTTTATTTGTTGCTAATTGTGTAGTAATTAGTTTAATTCGGGTTTAATTTTGGCAAGCTTTGAGGCATTGAGACTCCCCCTGGCATGCCAACCACTGTAAAAGCAAACAGGACAATCCCAGCTCGACAGAGTTCGCAGCTTATTTTAAGTGCAAGATTGGAGACCATCAACAAATGAGAGGTTTAGACTATTTTTGTCATTAGATGAATTTCATCTCTTGTCACCACTGCAAAAAGAGGTGTGTGAAGAATGTCTTCATTTTGATTGCTGCAGCCCTTATAGACTTCCCTTTGCTGAATCTTTTGCTTGTAGTTTTCCAGGGGTCTAGGACCGTGTGAGGCAGTGTATCACCAAGTAGCCCAGAAAATCTAACAAGCCTTAACATCAAAGTCCTACTGAATTTCATAAACTGCACATACTTCTCCAGCTGCCACAGTTCTCTTACCAAAACAAAGGGGGCTACTCCCAAGGACGCCTGGGCACTTTCCTGTGCCCCATGTGGAGAGGGGACGTGGGCTATGGCTAGTGCTCATTTAAGAAGCTTCCCATCTCCCAGCATCGTTCCAGTACACAGTACTCCCTGTCAGGAGTTTTATCCAGAGCCGCTATCACTGTTGAGCTGCTCCTTGAGTTTGGAAGAAGCCAGCGAGTTCATCCTTCAGTCATTTGACTTAAGCGTGTCTGTCCTTAAATCCTGTGGCATGAACATAATTTCCCAGGAATAAAGGAAAAGGATCATCCTCCAGGAGTCTTTCTGTCATGTTCGTATTGACTCAGACAGCTGACAATATCTTGGTCTCAGAAATGTTTATCTGCACTTCTTTGCCCTTCATCATCTGGTCAGACCCCCCCAAAATAGTGTCTCTTCACTTACTTATTTGCCAACCTCTTCCCCTTTGAAGGCTCTGTTTTATTCCACAAAGTACAAGACTTTTGACTGAGAGACGTAGGATGTAGGCTCAGGATGGAGCAATTTATACCTTCCTCGTCTGCACTCGCATTGCTCATCTGCTTGTAACGTTGCTTCACCTGCAGGGCCCTATTGCACCTCGCCATCTTGGGGCCACGTAGCTGAAGGGCAGTTTGGGTATTTTTGCTCTATCCCTGGGAACATTGCATATTTTTCCTTTAGGATTTGGCTGGGCTGCCTCTTCCCTAGGCCTGGAGCCTTGGTATTTAGTAGGCGCTCTTTCCTGTATCGTGATAAGGTCCCCTGAGAAATCCACGCAGAAACTGCTTGTCGAAGCAGCGGTCCTTATTTGGGTTGTAGCTGAGGCCATACTGAGTCCCCTTCCTGCTGAACCCTCGCCTTGTTAGCCGTGCCCTGCTGGTGTCGGTTTCAGCATTTGCAGTGGGGCTTTGCAGCGTTCATAACTTTCATAGTGCTCCTTAGGCATCTGGGCAAATGCTGTCCCACTCAGCAAGGAGAACGGTTATTGCTCCTTGTTCTTGTCAGCCACCCAATTTAACTCACAGCTCATCTCAAAAAGACTTACTAACGTGCCTCTTTCCTCCCCACCCACCCAGCGTCCTGGGAATTTGGAGCAGGGCTTTCTGAAGAGCTGCCTTGTCCTCGCTCTTGTTTTTCCTCCCTTCATATCCGCAGGGATCTGGCTCCGGGAAGGAGTTGAGGGTCCCCTCATCCTCTGGGTCAGAAGACAGCGATGCAACTTTCTTTCCTCTCGGATGGTCTCTGTTGATCAGGACCTGTGCTCTGAGCACACTGGGCAAGAGCAAAGACCCGTGGAGGCCAGTACCCATGCTCTGCAATTGGCCCGCAGCGAGTGCTGAGGGGAACACAGGCATAAGGACAAATACTGCTGATAATTTCTTGTAATGTACCCTGGGAAATACCATTGCAGAAAGTTCTTAGCCTACCCCAGTAGGTGCCCCTGCTCCTTTATTCCCTGTAGGTGATGTCTATACATACTCCTCAAGGACTCGCATGTTTATGCAAGCATCGCTTGCCTTTTCTGTAGGAGGCAAGGATAGTAGAGTTTGTTAGAAAGTGATCTGTAAGGATGCAGTCAGTTCAGAAATCAAATCTCGTGTTGATAGGAGCTGGACAGGATGAAAGGCAAGGTTTAGACTCTGTGCAGTATGCTTTGTTGCATCTCACAGCCTAATTCCTCCAGATTTCTGCATTTGGACTGGCTTGTTGCCTTGGAAATATCCTTTCCTGAAAATTCATATTTTTTGGTGTTTTGCAGATCTGTACTTCTGTCAGTGATCCTACCAAATTTGCCAGCAAGCATGCATTTTTATTAAATGCTGTTTATTCCAAAATCTCTTACTAAGCTGAATTCATGTAATTGCAAAACTAAAGAACAGATTACCTTCATTTTGTCAAAGCTGGTAGAAAGGCAAGAAGATGGTCATGGGTGTAGAGTTGTATAGGAACCCATCCTTGCAATTGTTCTGAGTTCCAGCTAAGCAACAAAAAGTTAAAGACCCCTTTGTATGCCAAAAAGGTTGAGTAGATAAAACACTCTGGGAATGCAGGTATCTATCCTGTGGATTGTGTAGCAGAGACATTTTGCCCGTCTTTGTCTAGCAGAGCAGAAGACTTCTTACTGGGCTCTTGGCTCCTCCACATGTCACGTAAAGATCTGCAGAGCTTGAAAGGCAGCGTGTTGTTTTAAAAATAATGCAGTAGAACCTAGCTAGTAGCATGGCCTTCTGTCCACATTTCTGTAGGAAAGCAAGCCTTGGCAATCCATCTTCCACTGAAGGCTGCTATCTTTTTATCTCCCTCCTTCCTTCACTTTCCTTCTGCTCATATTTAGGTGTTGCTGTCAAGCTGCTTCTCTTTTTTTTTTTCTTTTTTTTTTTTTTTTCCCTCAGCCTTGAATCATGTAATTAAAATCCTGCTTTCCTCTGCATTTGGTTTTAAGCACCTCACTCATATATTTAGGGAAGCACCTCCATTGTCCATATCTTTTTGTTTGGGCTTGTCTCCTACATTTTCCTTCCCCATCCTGGAACTCACTCTGGTTCCATGTTTTCTATTTATTTTCCATCAGGCTCTTTGCTGGTATTTCTTGAAAGGACAGGAGCAGATAAAAGGAGCGAAGAGAGAAAAATTAAAAGCTAATGTAAAAATTAAAAACTGCAGGTAGTTAGATGATTGACCTGTTTCAGAGCATATTTAAGCATGAGGCATACAGTACAGACTGAACCATGATGCACCTCAGAAACGCTTTATGGAGCAGAAGTGCTCCGTATAGTTTGGATTGCTTTTAAATGGGCAAAAAGTCATATGGAGACCTCCCTTGTTTCCTTGTCTAGGCTTTTCCCCTGGACCTAGAAGTGTTAAATCAGTATTTTGCCTTCACCTGCAGAACTAACTCATAATAAGGGTAGCTAGACCCCAGCGCCTTCCAAGATGATGCTTTTTAGCATCATAAGGGTACCAGCCATCTTTGCTCTACAAGCTGATGTTTGTAGCAGTCAGGGCTTGTGTTTAGGCTGACATCAGCAGGGATCCTGGCCAGGGCAGTTGTGCGTTAAAAGAATCAGGGAGTCATGGTAACTCCTTATTCGGGTGACTCTTTTGTTCAGACCATCCCCTCCTGCCCCCCTGCTGCAGAGCTTATATGCGCTGCTGTGTCAAGGATGCTGGAGCCCTTCCAGGGCTGGGACTAACTGAGCCGGGCCGAGAGCCTTGTGACACCATCGTGCACATGGGCTGAATGAAATCTAAAGAATTTAAAATCCCGACTAAATATGTTGGGACAGAACTGCTGAAAAAAATGTTGTTGTTGAACTTAATTAGCGGCGCAAAGTGAGCAGGTCCCACTGGCTCAGCACCCGAGCACAAAGGGAGCACGTCAGGTCATTGCAAGGGCAACGAGAGAATAAAAAGGGCAGGATGGAAAAAAAGACCTGGGCCAGGAGCGTGACACAAGGAGAACTGCCAGCTTCCTAAACGCTTGTTCAGAGCCAGCTTTCCAGAGGGGCCGGGAGGGTGGGCTTTGTTGGCTGGTGGGGATTATATGCACCTATGGTTGAGTTGGACTCAGCTTATTTCTGGAAGTGTAGGTTGGTTCAGCAAGAATCGTGATGATCTGGAGCTCAGCGCTGCAGCCACAACAGCTTACCTGCGTAAATGCAGGTAGCAGGAGAGTTGCTGAAGCTGTAGGGTTTATGGTGCATTTCAAAGTCCGGAAGCATGTCTGAATTAACTAGTTCTCGAAAATGAAGGCATTTGGGCAGGCTGTTTTGGAAATGGCTAGAGAGGACTGCTAACCCCATAGCTATCTCCTGTGCTTAGCACAGCGGTGGCTGTGGCTGCTTTGCTACTGGGTTGGGAATGAGAAAGCTATGAGCAAATGGTGCGTTGGCCCTGCAGCCCGTTCGAGCAAATGGGAGGATGAGTTTGTTGACTCAAGCAACCTCCGGAGCTCGTTATTCCTTGAATTCTTGCAGTCAAAGCGGGATGACCCATGGAAAGATGCTGTAGGTCAACGTGAGGTTTGCTGATTAAAATCTGCTGTTATGCTGTGAAAAAAGGCTGAGCCTTGTGCTCCTACACACCTGTCTGTGCGTGTGTTTAGTCTTTTCTCGTACAGATTCCTTCTCCTATAAATGGATAGCCTGTTCTGTCCCTTCCTACACCCACCCCACCTCAGGCCATCGTTCCTGCTGTCACAGGAGAAACCCCAGGAATGACAAGAGCCACGTGCCCTGGCTTGCGTGAGCATGCATCTACCCTGGGTTCATGGGTTCTAGCCGTGGAGGAAGGTGGTTTATTATCGTGACGGTGGCAGGAGCTGTGATGCTCCAGCTGAACAGGGTGACGACAGACCATGCTGCCCGCCTGTGTCTGTGCGTGCCAAGGTGCAGGCGGTACCGAGGTTTAGCTCGTACGTGCTGTAGGGAGGAGAAACCTGCTTGCAGATGTTTCGCGGTTGTGCAGGGAATCTCTGTTTTGCTGAGTTCCTGCTGTGTAAATTGTTTGAACGTGGCTGCTCTAATTAAATTTCCCGTGGAGGACTTCAGGACTACCTTTGCATATTCATACTTAGATATTATAGGAAAAAAGGATCATTTGTGTTAGAGTCTGCAAGTAATGCCGTATAGATTTACGGCACAAGCTTGACAAAGAATGGCTCTCTCCGTTATCCAAATGATATAGGCTACATTACCAAAGAAAGGATTTAAAACTATTTCAGAGCTGTAGTAAAAATGCTTAGTATTTTTATATATATTTCTATACATTCTCTCAGTGGGTTTAGGGAAATAGAACTGCTACCAGGTAGGGGATTCACTGTTAAGCAAAGCAATGCAAGTGAAACTAGGAAATACCTGTTTACCCAAAATACAGGGAGAGGAAACTTCTTTCGCCTCCTTACAGACTGGAGTTTTAGGTCAGAGGAGACAAACAGCAGTGGGACTCACCTTTTCCCCTCTTCCTAAAGTAAATGCAATGGGATTAAAGGAGAGAAGGGCCAGAACATTGCCAGTATCTCACTGCACACAGAGAGCTTAGTGGGATTCAGTTTCCTGGCTAAATAAGGAGTCTAAAGGAGCTATAATAAGGCTGGATTACAGAATGAGTATTTCTTATTCCCTCCCTGAAAGCTGCAGTCAAGATCACTTAGAATATTTAGGAAGCTAATCTGTCCATTATGATTACTGAGAGCAGCCTGAAATCTGATTTCTTCCCTTTTTAATAGCAGTCCATCCTGAAAGCGCAGCCCATGTCCTGAGTAGATATGAATCTTCACTTGTGTCCTTAATTGTGCAGGTACGTGGCATCTTTTTTGGGCCACGCAGGCAAGCCAAAGAAGAGCAGCAAGAAACAGCTGGCTCCAGTGGGCACGGGAATACTCCCCATCCTGCTGTGAGCAGGGCCCGCGACTGGGCTTGCTGGGGGAAGGCTGATGCTGGTGGGCGAGGGGGGAGGATGGACCCAACCCTCCAGGGTCCAGGGATTTGGGGTTTCAGGGCCAGCATTTACAGCACGCAGTGATGAGCTGCAGGAAGAAATACGTAGCCTTCCTGACTCATTAATGCACCCAAAGTTTGCGCTTCACAGGGCACAGCTGTGACACACTTTTATGGTGCTATCGTATACGCACTATTTCAAAACTGTCCGATTACTGGAACTGGGATAAAACTCTTTTGATAATCTGAGATCTCTGGAGATTAGGACATAGTTTTTTTCCTGTTCGTACATACAGGCATATGTTTCTTGCACCCTTACTCAACTGGGTAATGTGTCCAGGCATAACTGCAGCATATGCAGAAATATCATCCCACTTATTTTCCCAGTGGAAAGTTCATTTCTGAAATCCTGGTTTGGGAAATAGTCAAATGACTGGGGATTTTGTAATTATATTTGTAGTATTGGAAGCCTAATGTAGGTTTCTCAGACGGCTATTTTGCTTGTCATTCAGTTTTAATCAGCGATAATTCTTTCACTCAGCTAGAAGTGGCTAAAACACAATCTGCTTTTTCAGGTAGCAGAGAATCAAAGCATGGTCGTCAGGTAGTCTGTAGATCGTGGATTATAACACAAAGCTTATTCAGAGCATAGCATTCAAATTACAGTTAAATTTTCTTTTTGAGCAACTCACTACTCCCCTCAAATAAGAAGCAGCGAGGTAATGGCAATGTTGCTAGCTCATAAAATATTATGACAATGGTGAGATTTGGTGATAGAGCATTCAGCTGATAGCATCCTTCCATGAATGAAAAAGACACTTAATTTTTACTAAAAAAACCCAAAAACGGTTGTAGTCCTTGTTCCTCCAGAGAAAGGTCTGGACTTGTGACCCAAAGGTACCTAAAAATCTCTGCTTGTGTGTGTGTGTGCATGGGAAACTGTAATTTCTAAGCCTGTCTCATGATAGCTGAATGTGTGTGGGGGGTTTGCCAGTAATACTATCTGTCTCACAGGGGAGAGGAGAAGCCAACTCTATTTATAGTTCAGATTCACTGTCAAATGCTATCTTTCAGAACAGCTTTATAAATGGTGCAGGACAGATTCTCAGCTGGCACAAGTGAGCAGAAAAAGAGAAGTTGTGCCAATTCACGTTAGTTGAGAGAGCTAGCGAACTCATCATGAGGGTCAGACAGCACTTCAGAAACATTCAGCAGCACTTCACTGAACCGCCGTGACATGTGTCTGCAAGTACAAGCATTACTGTAGATGGCATTTAATCCTGTGTTGTACCTCTGGGGAAGGCAGACAGCCCGCACACGCCACCCCTGCTGCAAAGCCCTGTGCCCTGTGAGTAACCAGGGCTGGCGGAGCCCAGCAGAGATGGTGAAAAATACTGGACATGGAGAATACACTTCATAAGAGGTAGACCCAGGAGTTAGGCTTCTTATGCTGTAACGTTTTATAAATTCATCCCAAAATGAACTCATAGTGGCCATCCTCTTGTGCTCAGTGGAAAAATGAGTATTAGGTATACATCACTAAAGTAATACAGCAGGAGTAGCTTATCTTGGCTTTTAAACCCAATAGCTAAATAATGCGGTAACATCCTCAAAAGCCCTTCAGTTACATGGGAACCTAATGGCAGTTTACACATAGATAGATGCAGATCGGGGTTCTGACCCCCTGAGTAACCATCTCAGGCTGTTTTCTTCTCCCTCTAAACTACCATGAATAAGACTTGGAGCTCTAGCACAAAGGAGAGTTAATTAAAGCAAGTAAAAGAGCTGTGTGGGAGAGTACGAGAAAATCACTTCTTGAAAATAGATGTGTGAAATGGGTCTTAGCCAAATGCATGGAAGATTTGAGGTCTGCTTTCCTGCTAGTCATGTCTTGAGTCAAATGAGATAGAACCGGTGGGACATACTGTGGAAGCCACATCCCAGTCTAGCCAGTGTCCTTATGGTTCATCTGCTTAGTCACTCAGCTGTAGGAGACATCTGTAAACCGCAAACAGTCTCAAAGCAGTCTCTTATCTAATGACGCCTTTTTTTTTTTTTTTGATGTGTTGTTTCTCTCTTACTCTCCTATTGGGACTGGTTGTCTTCTACCGATGAGCTCTTCCTAGTCCCAGGTATGGTTGATTGCATGTGCTTACGGTAACGTCTCAAAGCTGACGTATGCAGTACCAAGATCCTAGTCTTTGCAGTTTGTGAGTCAGACGCATTCCCTGTGAGCTTTTGGCAGTTTTGTGGTGGGACAGGCCTAACAGCTTCTTCTAGAGCTGTTCTCCATTGGCACTGGAAGTGTTGATACCAGAAGCCCCTGGGCCTGGACCTACTGAACAAATCCAGAAGCCAGAGGAGCCCTCTGAAGAGCCGTGACGGTGGTAGATCGCAGCCACCGGCTGCGCACCACTGCCAGTTTGCTGATGGTGAGGCGTCTCGAGGAGCAGAACGTTTAAGTCACATTAAACACGATTTACAGGGAGAGGAGAAATGTCTCTCTGGTATAGATAACCAGCGGTGCAGATACCCACAAATGAAAATGCAGTTAATTACCTTTTAGCCTTTCCCAGCATATATGGATCCAGTATTCCTGCGCTTTCTTTTCCTACAGGGAAGGTGTCAGAAGTGCTGCCCCTGTGGGCATCGGTGTCGTCTCTTCTAATCTGTTGGGCAGCATCAGCCACTCGGATCCTCTGAGGCTGAGCATAAGTCAGCAGAGTTTTGCCTTGCCTTCTGTTGCCACAAATAAGAAAATAACCTTTTCTTCGAGGATTAAGCTTAGCTGATTCACAGAGCTGTAGCATTTGCAAATAATTAAAACTGGATTTTGGTACAAAAGAGCATAGTTTGCTGCTGTAGTTTTTGAAGCCTTTTTTGTCTTCCCATTTACATTAAGACTGACAAATATCCATCCATAATCTCTTTAGAACAGTCAGGAAGTGCCTGGGCTTGCTCCAAATGTACCTGTTATTTTAACAGGGAGGTTGTCCCCATGTCATACAGCACTATAAGGGATGATAAGTTTTCCCTTTATTCATATGATCAATGTTTTAGTTGCCTTTATCCATCCTTCTGCATCCATCAGTTGAAGGTACAGTGAAATACCTTTCTTTTGCTATGCGCAATAAGGCATTTAAATGTGCAAGTAATTTAATCCACACCTGAAAACACTGGCAAAGAAGTTGCAGGTCAACTTAAAAATATTAGAAATGCTTCAATCAAGAGTCTCTTCTTCCTTGAAGTTAAAGTAATTCTTGCATTTAGGCATTAAGGACCTTTCAAATACCATCCTTTCACTCACACAAAAACTCAACAAATCAAATGCATACTCAGGCACAGTATCAGACCAGAATTTTAAAGTACTTTTGCTAGTGGAAATCACTCTTTATTTAAAGTGTATTTAGTTCTTCATCGTACTACCCATTGCCTTCAAACCTACTGGATTTTATTATCCATATTAGCTCACTAATTTATTTCCAGAATACTTCTCAAAAAACATAAGAATTGTTCATTCCTTTTTATATCAAAGAGCATTTTAAAGTATTTACATTTGCCCCGCAGCTTGAATGTTGTGTGTGTTTAAAATTCCTTCCTAGTTACTTTGCTCCAGGACTTCTTCTCAGGGTTCAAAGTTCAATTTCTCAAGGACCAGAAGTAAGAAGGAGGGTCTCATGTTGCTTAGATGCGCCAAGTTTGCAATGCTGAGGACCGTTGTCTCTTGGCAATTAGTGTTCAGCCCCTAGTACCTTGTATCTGGGATGGGATTCAAGTAAATTATTAACCGTTGGTTATGGTGGCTTGGTTTGCACAATATTTGACATTAAAACTGGCCCTTACTCCATCTGTGTGCTTTGGAATGAGACCAGGAACTAAATTTAGCTGGTCCTGGCTGCAGGGCGAGCATAGCTGTCGGTCCTGCCTGCGGCGCTCGCCGCAACCTGCTCTCCTTATCGGTTTACAAAGAGGGGAGCTTCCTGCTGGTTTTCAGACTTTTTGAATGACATCGGACAGGTTTGCTCTGCTCTTCTCATGAATATTCAGACATAAGTGCAGCGCTGCCTCGCTTCTTACGCTTTTTTGGTTGTGGATAAATGCTGCTCAGCAGGGCAAGCAGCTACTCAGTTTAGCGAAACAGCTGCCCCCAAAAAAGGGGATGTCAAAGTTCTTACCTGCTTTTTAATATTTAAGCCTCTAAAGTAACTGGATAGCAGCTTTCAAGTTTTTCTTCTAACTCTCATGTCTAGAAACTTGATGCTCTTTTAGAACAAACAGGGTCAGAAGTCTCACTCCAGGTACTGGAGACTCCAGCCACCGATACCAGGTGACCTGCCTTAGGAGCGGGGACTTCAGTGTTGCTCAGTTTCAGTGTTTTTCTAGATAACAGCAGCAGGGTAGCAAAAGGGCTTACGCCAGCCCTATGTCACCAAGGAGTCCTCTCTGATCCAGTCCAACCAGCTCTACAACACATTTGAAGAAGACTAAGTCATCTTCCCGGCTGCATTCTGATTGTATCTCCAAACATTACAGGTTATCAGACTAGTTTATATGTGTATCTTCTTGTCTGCAGTGGTAATTTTGTTCATTAATTTCCCTCTTTGACAAAAAGAGCTAATTTAATACTTGAATGTTAAAAATGCAGAGCTCTTCAATTGGTAAATTTTGAGATCATTTCAGCACAGTACTGAAAATACTGGGGTTTGTCCCAGAACAGACATAATGAGGTATTACTGAATCTGCCATTTCAGGAAACAATTTGTAGAAGAGAAATTCCTTTCAGCGTTTGCTATAGTTATCAGCGTTGAAGTGGTAACTGAAAAAGCAACATGATAAGAGCCCCCTGCTGCAGCCTTTCCAAGCGAGAAAGGGTGTTGCCTTTAGGGTCAGGTCAGAGCAGTGCTGCACACGTGATGAAGAAAAATAACATAGAAAATAAGAAACTTCTTTCAAGGCGATTATCTGTGTTTTTATAACTTGGGCGATGTTTTTCTGTTTCTCCAGCAATGCAATTGGTCCCCTCGTTGCGCTCTGGCTTATCTACGAGCAAGGTGGTGTAATGCAAGAAGCATCGACTCCCGTCTGGCTGCTGTTTTATGGAGGTGTTGGGATCTGTGTGGGTCTCTGGGTCTGGGGTAGAAGAGTTATCCAGACCATGGGTAAAGACCTCACTCCAATCACACCATCAAGGTAGGTGCACAGTTGTCATTACAGTTGTGTGAACTGTGTGTGAACTTATCTGAGAAATTGCTGCTCCGGTATTTTGTTTGTAATGCAGTTTGCTGCATTTGCTGTGCTCTGATTTTAATGATAACCTGGCTTCAACTTCTCCGTCTTTCTAAAAAATGAAAGAAGAAAGAGGAAAAGGAGAGAAAGAAAGAATGAGAAAGAGAAAGAAAGAGAGAAAGGACAAAAAGATCACCTTGTAAACTAATACTGAATGCTTTTGAGGCGTAGAGGTCTACATGAACAGAGACTTCTGCTGATGAGCTAATTAACGTGGCAGAAGGTGCATTTCAAAATGGCAAGATTACAGTGGCTTTCCCAGTGTGCTTCAGACTATTAAAACCATATGTATTTATTACAGTAATTTTCATCCTTAATGCATACTTGACCTCTGCTGGTGCTTAACCAAATTACTAATTAGGCATGATTCACCGCAGCGTAGAGTAGTAAAAGCCCCTGATGCAATGAGACGTGCAGCTGGGTTGCTACAGATGACTAGCCTGTGCCGTTCCCATTATTCAGCCCTTCCTTGTTCTCTTAACTTATTCCTATGACAAAAATCAGTCGGAGATAAAACAGTCGAAAGAAGAAACGGGTAAGACTGTGGCACGCTGCACGGTATCAGTCCGAGCTGATGCAAAGAGTGATTGTGAAGTGTTTTCTTATGCTTCCCGCAGTGGATTCACTATTGAGTTGGCTTCGGCGTTCACAGTTGTGGTAGCTTCCAATGTTGGACTTCCTGTCAGTACTACACACTGCAAGGTATGCCTTTGCCCAGCGACTGCAGTCAAGGCAGTCTGGACTATTCATCTTAAAATTGTGCCGCTTGAGCCAGCGGATAATGGCACAGCAAGGGGAAAACAGCCGCTCACGGAGGACGGTTAGGGAGAGGTCATCAGCGCGTCTCAGTCATGCCAGCGACATTGGAAAATAATTAGGCTTCCAAAAAATGCATTGGACTTGTCACAGTAAAGTCGCTGCGATCGGGCACAGTGTGAACTCCATAGCCGTGGTTAAAGAAAAAACAGCGCTTACAAAAACATGACCTCAATTTTAAAGCAAAGAATTACAAGGAAGAACCTGGTTTCCTCCGATGGTGCCATTTGAACCTGGCTGGGTAGCATTTCTCCCTTGTTCAGAGGCTGCGCACCATTCATCATTTTTACTTCACTTTCTTGATAAGTGCATGGCATGGGATTTCCTGCATATAACTCTTTTACTACAGTTTTTCCATCTGTCTTTTTTTTTTATTTCTTCACAGTGGATTTTGCATTGAAGTAATGTGTGCGCTAACGGTACTTGTAGCCTCAAATGTGGGTATTCCAATAAGCTCCACCCATTGCAAGGTATTGGAGTTTGCAGTGATTGCATCAGTAAATCACATCACTAGGACAAACCATAACAAAATACAAGAGATACCAATTGTTGCAGATTGCCTTCACTATGCGATGCGCCGTGCAGACGGTGATTGCGAGGTAATGAGGACCGCTTTTAAAGCCAGTACGGCTAAGCAAAGTCAGCATTATGAGTAAGTGCACAAAAGTCTGGAATGTCTTTCACGCTTACATGATCGTATTGAACTAATATAGACATATTAAAATAACGTAGACTCGTAGTTGTGTGATACCAGTTACATGTATTTTAGAGCCACCTGTATGAAAAACACTGCTACATCATTAAGCTAATATTTTAATGTCTCTCTTCTTTTAAACCAACTTGTCCTCACTTTTGTGCATTATAATACAGAATCCGGCACTTGTAATCAGTTCTTTGAAGAAGGTTGTTGTCCGTTTTTTTAAAAAAAAGACCAGTTTGAATAATAGATGTAGGCTGGGTAACGAGCAGAATTTAGTTGTGTTATGTGATACGGCTGTGTGAGAAGACATTTATATTGCTTGTAGGCAACAAAGAGCATGTTGACTTTTACACTGCTGGAAGAACATAGTGAGAATTTGGAATTTTGTTCCCCAGGGAACTCCCAAGTAAAACATCCTTTTTTTTATTTCCTCTGCTTCCCCATGGACTCCCAAGCTCTTGGACACGCAGAGCTGTCTGTATCCCTTACCCTCTGGCAGGGCGAGGGGAAGCCCCTCCGAAATCAGAGACCCCAGAGCGGCAAAACCCCTCTGCTTCGGGACGTACCACCAAGCCCTACAAGAGCCAGATCCTGTAGGATTTGCTGCTGCACCCTGGGGACCTTGGAGCCCTTCCAGCTCTGGCTGGGGCTGGGGCAGGCAGGTTTTCGGGGCTCACTGCTCCACAGCATGGTAGGCGGGCTGGCAAGAAGCCGGGCATCCTTGCCTGTGACATTGACCTAGTTTCCAGTGAAAGAGTCAATGAAATCCACACATCCTGCAAAATGCCCCGAGTTGGTTCAGTCAGCCTTTTTCTAGTGAAAACCATTTCTTCAGAAAGCCTTCCTCTATTGCAAAATCATTTCTTTCTTCTGCTGTAGAGCTCTTTGAGAAGTAGCCAAGACTGAGCTTCTCTGAAAGGCTGTTCAGATTTCCCGGCGTTGGCCGAACTCTGGTTCCTCCGAATCAAGCAGGGAGGGGAAAAATAATAACAACGTGATTCACTTCTAAAAATGCTAGCCTGGAACCACCTCCCTTTAAGCTGACTGGTATATCAAATGTGTGATGAAGAATTTGCCAGAGAGAATAATACAGCTTTGATCATCTCAGTTGCATGCCTGAAGTACTTCTAGCCGACCGTTGTAAAAGAGAAAATACAATTTGGTACAGACAAATAGACTGAATTTAAAAAGAAAATGTCTTGGAAGCCATAAGCTAATGAGAGGGCAGCATTAGGAGGTATTCATTGACTCAACGCAGTTAAAAGCTTGGTTTTTTCTAACTGCAGAGCAAAGTAATTATTTTTAAAAAATACTTCCATAAAAGCAGTTAATGTGGTTAGTCTGTGTCTGCTCCCTGTAGTTTGCTGTATCTCATTAGATGGATCATTCTTAATGGGAAGATCCACTTTGCAATAGGATTAGACTGTTCCAGGATGTCACATTATTATAACTGACTCTGTGTTTCAGCAGAATGAGATCCTGAGTTGAAAGATCCTAAGTGATCAACACAAGTTAAAGCAAACACTTGTAGCAAATGTATTCCTTGTTTTCTTTGAGGCCCTGGTGAAGGAATAAAAGAACTATTATATATCATTTACTCTACGGGAAAATGTCTCTCTGAAAGTGCTGTCGGCCACTGAGATAGAAATGCCTTCTTGAAAATCAGCAGAAAAATTATTTCACCCTAGAAATCAAAAAGAAAATAGGTTCAAGGTGAGCCTAGTCCTAAGCCTCTAGCATCAGGGAGTGGGAATTACTCTTTTTCCCCAACGTTTGCTCCACAGCAAAATAGCACTTGCTAAAGTGGGAGCCCTACCGAAGGGGTGCCAGTCAACTGAATGTGCAGCCACTGGATAAACTGATGGCAAAGAAGGAGCAGCGTGAAACACCTTAGGTGGAGGGAGACCTTTTCAAGGTGAAACAATAGACCATAACAAAAAATGGAGACCAAGTGTGAAGGAAACCTCTGAGCAGCAGTTTTCAGGTCTTGGAGCAGATGTGGTGGCGAACTGGAGATTGGTAGCAGGAAGAAAAGCATTAGCTTCTGAGAAAGATTTGTCAAGCCCTCTCAGATCAGGAGTTGCATTCAGTCCTCAATCAGAGGCTTTGGGCCACGTGAGGTAGCAACCACCCAATATGCCTGTCCTAAATCTACAGCCCAGCAGCTTTTCCACGCTCAGTGCCTGCCGAGAGCCTGAACTGCACCTTTGTCCTTGCCACGAGTCAAAGGGGAGAGGAAAGTTGCTCTGAAAGCCTCCCAAGTCAAGAGGGCCCGAGGGAAAGACCTAACCTTTTGAGCCTCCAAAGGAATTTGTGAGTCTGAACACGGTAGCCACATTGCTCTGCCTGCAACCGTTCAACGTCCCTTGGGATTTAGCACTGAAAAGCCAGTGTGGAGTGAATCCATACCTTGCCTTTCTGCTGCCCAGGTAGGCAAATGATCGTGTTGAATCTTACACATAGTGCCTGTTATTTAGTCTAAGATATGAGATGTAGAAATAAACAGGCATTTCTCAGCTGTAACAGATTGAACGTGTTCGCATATGGGTAAAATTAGAGTGCAGGAGTTAAATGTGCAAAAGTGACTTTGCTGAGGTCATACTGTCAGCTCCATTTTGCTATTATGATTCTGGTATTTTGAAAAATATTCTCAGTGTTGCTCTGATGAAATTATCATGTTCTGTGTGTTATTATGCTATGCCATTGCACAGGAATAAGAAAGCCAAAAGCATTTCTGTAATGCTTTAAGCACAACATACTGAAGGCAAACTGCACTGGTTTCAAACCAATCTCAAAGTAGATATCATCTGAAATTCTGCAGACGGTGTAGCGTCCCTACACCCAAGTTTTAGCTACTCTCCTAACCTCTAGTCCATCAAAATCACTATTAATAAACTAAACTTTCATAATGTTTACAACGGATTACCAATGCCATCATTGCTGATACCTTTTGAATTTCAGGAAGAACTCAGAGATTATCGTACGTAGACTGCAGGCTCGCTCAATAAGCAATGCTTCTTGTTGCAAGCATGACAGATGGATACTAAAGATGTGCCAAATGTAAAGTAGAACCTAACAGCTGAGCTGCTGGAAAACCAAATGCTGTTTCCTTGGGTTAACGCTTTGATATAGTCAGAAGTATGGGGTTCCTCTTAGCTGGGCGCCTCCTAAATACGCTTACACCTCCTAAATACAGAATAGCATATTGTACACTCAAGGGGTCTTCAGATTAAGTGTTGTCTAACAGATTTCCTTACTGATCAAGCTTTAGACTGAGGCCTTTTCAGCCCTAGAATATCAAGTTTAGTTTTCCCTTGTTCTGTCACAGGTACTTTTGAGTCTTATTTCTCTAGAGTTACAGGGTCTTCCACAAATAACTCTCTTCTCCAAAACAAAATGTTGAGCAGTAGTTAGAAGTTAAATAGGTGTTAACAAAAGATGTGGGTTCGATATCCCTGTCCTGTCTCTCCCTGCTTCCCTGTCTTCCCAGCATTTATCATTTTACTGGCTCCGCACATGGGGAGCAGCCCATCTTCTCATCTATAGGCAGGGACTGATACTCTCATTAAGAAAACAAGCAGGGAAGAGGAGGTAGGGATGGCTTTTCAAGGAGCGCAAGCCCAGCTGTGTCTTGGAGTTTCCTTTCCTTTCCTTCAAAACAGGATTTTCCTTCCACATTTCTTGCTGCTTTACCGTGTGCTTTGAATAGACTTGCACCGATTTACACGTTTTTGTTAATGGCATGGAGGGCTGTTTCCAGGGCAGAAAGAAAACGCAGCGTTTCTGAAGTTTTTGCATAATTTTTCACCAGGAATATTTTTCTCAGTCCGGTTCTTTCTTAAAAAATAATATGCTGGGTTTATACCCGAGCTTATCAACTGAAAATACATTTGAAGGAAGAAAAGGTTGTAGCTTTGCCCATGCCGCAGTGTGTTTTGTCTTCAAAACCACTGACCAGCTGCCCTGGTAGCAGTGCCTTTGAAGGAGATTTTGGTGGTTTATCCGTTCCCCACCTGAAGCCAGACCTCTTGATGTCCATGCAGTTTGCATGTCCCATAGCATCAGGCTGATGTCTTTGTCCACAGGGAGGATTTTAGCTCTGGATGC
Source organism: Astur gentilis (assembly GCF_929443795.1). Classification (NCBI taxonomy): domain Eukaryota; kingdom Metazoa; phylum Chordata; class Aves; order Accipitriformes; family Accipitridae; genus Astur; species Astur gentilis. The sequence goes on from NC_064891.1 coordinate 30,880,283, forward strand.
TTTGCTTGGCCGGCTGGTCCAGAAGGGCTGGTTTTCACCGGAGGGCTCGGACTGATGAGTTTGATGTAGGGCAGCTGTACTGGGTCTAACCTTGCGCTGTCTGTCTGCCCCCTGCCAAGTTACCAGTGCTGTTACAGGGTGGGCTCAGCTGCTTACATTGCCGTTGCTGTCCTGTTTATAGCCCGCAGTATGGAAATACATAGGTGCTGTTTGGAGTCAGCACCGTATGCCAGGCTATAAGCTGCAGAGGTTCAGCAGCTGCTGGGTGAACAGGCAGAACGTTCCACACCAGCAAGAGGACAGGCAGGTGGGATGGGAACCATACTAGCTATCCCGACCTGCCCTATGCCGCACTCTCCAGCAGAGCCTTAAAAACAACTTTCCCGGTGTTTTCACGGTTTGGACCACAGTCTGGCCAGACTCGGTGGACGCTTGCCCTCTCCCCTACAGACGGAGTCAGGTGCTGGGCGGTTGGAGGGCTGCCTCCATTGCACTCCTGGCTGATCCAGGAGCTAGCAGGGCAGAGAAAACCCCACAAACATATTTATTCTCCTTTGGTTGGCCCCGAGACCCATGAAGAAGTGGAGAGCACTGAAAAATAAAGGTTACAGCACCCTGGAATTGTCATCCTCCTGCCACCCCACCAGAACACAGCCATTGTCATCATCAGGGGCTCCTTTATCTCAGAGCATCGCTTGGTATCAGCTGACTGGCATTGGTGTGGCCATGGGCATGTTATGAGCGCTTGGACCTACCCCTCACATCTTGTCTCCCTCTCTCTTCCCCGCACTCCCAAGGTTGGCTCTGTGGTGGCCGTCGGCTGGATCCGCTCCAAGAAAGCCGTCGACTGGCGCCTTTTCCGCAACATCTTCCTGGCATGGTTTGTGACTGTGCCGGTGGCCGGCTTGTTCAGCGCCGGGGTGATGGCGCTGCTGATGTACGGGATCCTGCCTTACATCTGAAGAGCCTCCGCCAGTGGGAAAAGGGGAAACGGCCAAGCTACTACCAAGGGGAGAAGCGTTCCCATGAAAGAACCAGTCAGAGAGGATCCATCTTCCATATCTAACTTCTTATCTACTGTACATAACAATGTGTCATATTGGTGACATGGTGATGTGGTGCCATTTCTTATATATTAAAGAAATATATATGCATATAGTAGGTAACAATACCTAAGTTATATTATCAGTGGGGTGAAAATAATTGCCTAGAATTTAATATTTAGTAAAATTTGTACATAGTGTATCATTTTGGTGGCAATTTTTTAATCTTTTGAAGAAGAGTATGGATTAGGAAATGTTTCTTGTCCATTTGATATAAGAAGAAGCGAGGTACAGGACTGTGTAACACATGAATTTTTTTAAAGCTATTAAGATACTGGAACAAAATAAAATGTGCAGAAGTGCTTTTCATAACATAACTTTGTTCATATCATATTGACCTTTGTGTGTCATAGCGTGATGGTTATGGCTGTGTAAATACTTACAAACAGTAACTTTTAAATGGTGCATTTCCCTTATATATTTTGGATAAGAAAGTTTAGGAAGTACCAAAGAAGCAGGGGAATAGCTTGCCGATATTATGTTGCTGTCTACACGTGTGAGCGTGTGTTGTGTTTTCCCACCTCTAATTCAACCTTGTTTTCACCAGGCTCCCGCCAGCAAGGCTAGGATAGTACTGTTCATGTCTTAATGTAACTTAAAAAAAAAAAAAAAAAAAGCACACAGAAAAGTTAGTTCTTGTTACTTAGTAGGCAGACCGCAGTTCTCCACGTTAGCTGACAGTAGACAGACTTCATTTTGTGGGTTGAATTTGAAGTTTCACTGCTCACCTTCTACCTTTCCCCTTCAAGTCTCATCTCCCGGTTGCCCTGCTGTCAATTCCAGCAGGAGAACGGACCATCAGTCTCCCCCCTTTCTGTCCATCCAGCCACAGCCGCACCCTCTCAGGTACAGGAGTGGGACCGCGGGGTGCTCGGCACCCCCACATACAGAAGCGAAGGGCAGCAGCGGGTAGGAAACAGGCTTAGCCCTGGTTTTGTGGTTGAAGGTATTGGGTGCCCGTGGGAGTGCTGACCCACGCAGGGGCTGGCGTGAGGAGCACGGCGAGGGTGCGAGCAGATGCTGGGTCCCCGTCCCCCCCCGGCATATCCCATCCCACGCCACAGCCTGCCGGCCTCCTACCGTGCTGTCAACCGCAAGGAGGGGACGGGAGCCTGGCCCGGCGTGGATGGAGGTTGCGTGGTAACCGGCATTTGGGATGAGATTTTTTTTTCACGGCAGCTCAGGGGGAAATGACTAGCTACATCCTCTTTGGAAAGCACATTTGGGTGAAGGTTACTGTTTTGTGGGTGGGAGGCAAAGGGCAAGGGGTGCCTGGAGGAGGTTGGGAATCTATTACTGTTTAAATGCTGCTAAAATTTTGATAAAATGTTCTTGGTACTCCATTGTGACTTTTCCATTGGTCATTCATACTAAATTTATAATAAAAAGATAAACAGCCCCTATCACTGTTTGCCTCTTGGGTTTTTTGAGCGTTACTCAGCCGTGCCAGCCGTAACGGGAAGGCTCCACGGGCAGCTAAAACCTACTCCTTGGCATCCGCTGCCTTTTGTTCTTTGTCCCCCGGGGTCAGTGGGGATGAAACCACGCTCTGTGTGGTTCTGACAAAACCTCCCTTTTCTTCCTGCTGTCCCGGCAGCCCTCAGCACCCACTCCGCCTAGGGCTTGGCTCACGGGTGTCTTCCCGGCAATGTCTGGAAGCTCTGAGGCTCCTTCAGATGCATTCACTGGGCACTTGCTGGCTCTGACTGCCCCCCCCAACCCCCCTTGCCGGGGCTCTGCAAGCATCCCCATGGCTGCGGCGCTCGGTTTCCAACCCTTCTGAAACCCTAAAGCCGTGGTATAAATAGTGCTGGCAAACGGAGGCGACCGATGAGCAGCAGCTGAGTGAACAGAGCAGCCAAGTAAATGCACAAAGACAATTTGGGACCTGTAGAAAGGGGTGGAAGGACTCGCCCCATCTTAGCGCTTGCCTAAACAAATGCCTGCCCGGTGGCCCAGCTGGTTGCCACCTTGTTTTATCTACAGAGACAAACCAGACTTCTCTTCCTCCGCTGGCAGGGACCTAGCTGTAGCCCTGCCAGACGCAGGCGGCGTGCAGAGGGCTGTGCCAGCTCCGGGGAGTATGTGATAATCCCCCAGCACACGCAGCTGGGCATCTGTCAACACACACATTTGTGAATAAAACTGTTACGAGGGAAATGGCCAGCAAGGAAGCATCACCAAAATATCCTTGCCTGAAATACAATAACCTTTAATCTGGAGGGAGCTGGAAAACCCAAAGTGACTTTCTCTACACCACAGAGTTGTCCTTTACCACCCCTGGGAAGCAGAATCGCCGCAGAGGAAGCACAGCTGGTGAAATGCCCTGCAAATATGGGCATGGTTAAAATGTCCTTCACTCAGACAGCAATCAAAATAGGTATGGGTCTATTTTCCAAGCAAGTAGACAGCGGGGTTTTTGCATTTTTGCAGCAGCCTGGGGGCCCAGCAGGGCCCGGGAGTTAAGTCTTGTTTAGCCAAAACCCGTTTAGCGAGCAGGTGTTGATGGACCTTAACAGAGACATGGGATGCTTTGCACCCCACACCGCTGTCCCATGCCCTGAACTCAGTGCTATGGCAGAGGTTTTCCCACCATGGTTCATGGCCATCAGGGCTACAGCCCCGGGCAGGACGCAGGACTTCATGGTCACCATCAGGCAGACTTTGCTGCGTGCTGGGGAGGAGCGTGCGCAGGCTGATGGGGGCTGGATGCCCACCTTTCAGGAAAGGTGAGGGCAAGAAATAGGTCGGGAGGTAAGACAGAAGCCTGATGAAAATACTTATTACAAGTAAAAACCCTTTTAAGTGAGAAAATGCAGTGTGAATTTCAGAAACCAAAGTGTCTACTGTGGCTCATGGTAAAATCCTTGACTCAAACCATCCTGAGAAGGGAGAGCCAGCTGGCAGGGCGTGAGGGTGCTAACAGACTCTAATTAACCTTCATCAACCTTTCCTGGTGCCTCCAGCCTCCAACCCCCTTGCCAGACTTCCTAGCTTGCCCTGGGACTTGCTTCATCCTTGCATGTTTGTCTGATGGTCGCTTGGCTGTTGTTGGGACTCGTTATTGCCACCAACCCTGCTCTGCTTGTGCTGCGTGGCAGCGTGCCCCACACTGGTGAAGTTGCTGTGGCACGGTGACCTGGGTATCCCGGTTTATTGTCCTCAAAGGAGCTGCCCTGTTCTTCCAGCACCCTGCTGCTGGCCTCCTACCTTCAAGGTAAGTGCCCTGTGCACCAGTGACTGGTCAGACTGGCTGAGCACCCCTTGGGGCAGGGGGTCTGCCTGTGCCACAGGTACCAAAACTCGTTCTGGTGTTGGTAACTTAATGCTCCTTGCAGGGCCTTGTGTGGGGTGTGAAAGCCCAGAAAATGCAGCTGGGGAATGCCTGGGGCAGGGCGACATGAAGGCACAGGACCCTTGTTTGTTTGCAGTAGGGAGATTTGGTTTGCTTTGTGAGAGTTCCTAGCCCAAACCTGGGGACCTGGGTGCTCCTGGACTGCAAGGTGGCAGAGCAGAAGCTTCAGAGAAGCCACTGATACTGAAAAAGACTCGGACAGATACATTTTTGGGGGAGCAGATAACTGTTTGAATGAGGGTCTTGTGCAGTTTGTGGTGCTGCTTCTCTAGGGAAGGCAACTGATGAGAAAAGCTTTTTTTCTTTTTCTTTTTTTTTTTTTTTTTTTTGAAAGGTTTAAGGATCTCTGATTTTGTGCTCTTCCTTTTGTTGAGCTTGCTTTAGTGACACTAATGAGATGGCCTGATGGATCTGATGGAGCATTGATTCCATCTCCTGGTTGCCAAAAGAAAGTCGGAATTGGAGTAAGATTTTATTGCCACTGTGAAGCTTTGTAAGCCTCCTTCTAAGCAGTAAAGCAGAAGAGAAAGGAATTATAAAGCACAAACACATAACTGCTTTTTCCAGAGTTTAAAGCTGAAGTTGTACGAATATCAGAAACTAATTAAGCTGACTGTGTGATATTTAGGTACCTTACATCCTAGGAGAAAAATTTATTTGTTGCACTGAATTGACACAAGCAGACTTTGCTTCTACTTGTCTTGCAAAAGTAACCATTATCTGACTTCAGCTCTTTAAACTAGACTACTGAACTTTTGCAGTGATGCTATTTTAGCACTGTATTGATGAACAAACACTTTGTCCAGGGGTAACATTGGTCTGAAAGATCTTATATACATATTACATTGCTTTTTCAACTATTTGCAGGGTGTTATTTTTCCTAAGCAAAACAGTATTTTTAACTTGTACATATACGCTGTGCTGTTACCAGCTTCCAGGTGCAGAAGCTTTTTGTGTGAGGGGGTGAATGCAAGTAAAAAAAGCTTGTTTCCTTCCTTAACTGCAATCAGCTTTTAAAACAAAGCTGGTGCCTGACAACCAAGCGCAAACATGTTTGAGTAGCATAGTTGCTTGCATCTCCCCCAGCTGACACGAAACAGCCAAATATAGGAAGATGAGCCTCAAATCATGGCTCCTCATCTGATAAACCCCAAATTCAAGGATGTGACATCTGCTACTGCTTGGCAATGGTGCCACAGTGTTCATTATTATTAGATCATTATTCACTGCTGTGCTTCAGAGGGAGGAAAAGGAGTGGTAGGTGTCCAGCTGATGGCTGGTCCTCTTCATGGCTGTGTTGCAGTCAGCTCCTGGATGGGATCTTCCCGCACAGCAGCGTGGTGCATGCCAGTTCCTTTGCTGCAAGTGGCTCATGCAGCTATGGAATTTGAGATGCTGCTAAAGAATAGGATCCTCGTTTCTGATCTCTCATTGTCAGGACAGCTGTGGTTTTCAGCCTCGGAAAGCCAACTCCACCAACAGTCCATATCCCTCCTCCAGCACAAAGGGAGAGGATGCTTGTACCTGTGGAGGAAGCTGCCGCTGTCAGGGAAAGACAAGGAGGATGTAGTACGCTGCTCTTAAGTGAACCAGGAAGGCTGTCCTAACTAAGCGGAAAAGCACTAAAACTTTTTTTGGATGATGCTAAACCTGCTTTCCTACTGTGAGAAAACTTATTGCCTTTTTTGCTTGAGGTGAAAAAATATAGGAAGGTTAATCTGAAAATGTTATCTTGCTATCTTGATGTACTTTGTAATGGATGATCTTCTCTTGATCTCGTAAGACAATTTTGAGAATCTTCTTGATTCCTATGGAAAGCATGCACACCTGGACCTGCCCAAGGCTTCTGGTCTGAATAATTTTCTGCATGCCTGACTTGTTCCATTCATTCATGCTTCTTATGGATTCCTGGTGATCTCTGTAATGGAAATTGCATGTGGCATGTCTTTCACACTCATGGGCTTATCAAGGTAAAGCTGACAAGTTCTCTCTTCTCAGCCTCTGACTCTGCATGACAACCTGTACTAAGTCTTGGCCACTTCCAGACAGATGATGACTTCTGTTTCCCACAAGACCAGAGATGCTTTGTTACACTGATAAAGTGCCTGTCACAGAGTGCTGGGGTTAAGTGCTGCTCAAAATACACCAAAAGCAATGGAGAACTGGCACAAGAAGTGATAATGAAAGGGAGGAAGGAAAGTTCAGGCTAGACCCAAGCACTGTGAAGACCTTGGTCCCTTATGGGGAGAACAGCACATTCAATTCAGTGGACAAGCTTTGGATGGTAGACAAAGGTGAATGCGCCCAGTTTTCTTGGGTCACAGCCATGTGCTGTGTCTACTTGCTTTCCAAAGTTTTAGATAGTTTTTTCTAAGCACTGTGAAGAATTTGGATACAGAAATCTGTGCCCAGAATCTTTGAGACAGCACTTCTTCAAGAGCTACATTATGTAGAGGCTGGCTAACAGCCTTTCTACTTATTTGGGTTATTGTTTCTAAGCACTGCAGAAAGAGGTTAAAAGGCTATATCAATTTTCAGGCTGTTCTCTTCCATAAAAACCTGTCCTTCCATCCCATCTTTATCCCAAATAATGTTCATTAAGGAAGAGTTCCCCTTCCTTTATGAAGGTTGAAATGAATGCTCTTAGACATCATTTGAAGAAGTTCTCCCAGAGTCTCTGAATATCATGACAAAGATTTCTTACTCGTTTGCTTCATTCATTCATTTTGGGTAGTTTACATCAAATCAATGTAAAGATATTTCCTTTGTTACTGAAAGTGACTCCAGTTCCCTTTCACACAGGAATGTATAGAGGCAGAAAGTTCTACTTTGTAAGACTAAAGTTTGTAACACCCATTAACAAATGCAAGGTGTTTGCATACGGTGTTGATCAAAACCACAAGTACTGGGATAAGCAGCAAGGGTAGAAGTAAATGAGGTATAGTAACAATACCAAAAGAGCCTCCAAAGATCAAGAGGTTGCAGCTGAGACACACAAATAGTGGTGGAAGTACAAGCTGCTGATGCAAAACCAGAAGAGAAATGATGGCTACAGAGCTGACAGTGGCCCTCCCCTAAATTCACCAGCTTACATGGCCTTGGTCAGAGTAGATTCAACCTGCAATCTGTTGCTTTTATTCTCATGCCAACATTAGATACAGGGCAGAGGTGGCCACACGTTTTGGATGGAGGCACAGGGAGGGTGGTCACAGCGCAAAGCGAGCAGTCCTCCTCCTGCCCTGAACTATCCTCCAACCCACCAGGGCACTTGCTCTTATTCTGCTCAGCCAGTTTCAGCAGTAGTACTCAAGGACTACATTTCCACTTAATTTAACTGAGAAAGGCTGTAGGGCTTTACTGCTATCATTGTTTAGCAGTTATTTTTCCTGAAGCTGCAATTATCGCTGCCAATGCAATCCAGCGGGTAATGGAGGAAGTCAGGACAGTATATGCTTCAAAACCTCTCAGGTGCTACCTACCCATAACACTTATTTGTGAGGCTCCTGGTCTGAAATGTTTTCACTTCAGATCCTGGTCAGTTACCTTTGCCATTAAGATTCTGCATATAAAGAGCTAATAAATGTTTTAATACATTTTTCATGAAGTCATAAAATCCAACGGACCAGCAAGTTGTTTCTACCTGCGGCCTGTAACCATCTGCAGCACTCACTGATGTATTTATAACCATCTAGAGATAAGCAGCATATGTGATAGCACTTCATACTCATTTGGTAACCTCATATAGCCCACTGGAGAATGTTCCTTTGATATGAAGTTGAATCATAATTTTATTACTCAGAGGACATAAATTAATTTCCATTTACCATCTAGCCAAACAGAAGGTATCATTGTTTACTTTCAGTAGCAATTCGTTGCTTTTGAACCAGAAGGACAAAAGAAAACCCTGAACCATGCATGAACACATGCAATGAACAAACCTGCTACAAACCTTCTGATAGAGAGAGAAGAAAATACTGGGAAAGGAAAATTTGCCACCCTTGGAAGAAAAGGCTCAGTAATGCAAAGGCAAATTTTTTTACCAAACTTACTGAAAGAATGAAAAACTAATTAATTATCCAGACAATATCTGGGATTAAAATTGCAAAATACAGGGGTTTCTTGGTGTAATTATTTTGTATGCCCTGCTTATTCCTACTCAATACTACAGTGCTAGATTCCTTTAATCAATTAAACAGGTACATTCATGATGCAAAAGAAATTAAGTGGAACAACTTTGGACAGGATTTGCTGCTTGATTTGTCCTACCTTCAGCTTGCAGTGTGCTAATGCAAGAGTGCCATCAAGTGGTACAGCAAGAAAGAACTTGGCCAAGAACTGATCCTCTAGCTTAAGCCTATTAAATACAGGAGACCTAGTGTCTCCTGAAATGCCACGGTTTTAACCGTAAATAACAAGTGACAAATATTGATATGCCACATAACACTAGGTGGGAAAGAGCTCTATGGCTGGGGTTACAGGGCATGTAACTACAGGGCAAATGTCTGTTAATTCAACAGGCTTTGAGGCTCTTGTAACAGGCTTATATAAAAATCCAACCTTTTTAAAGCCTGCCAAAGGCCCTAATTATCATACAGTGTGGTGTATGTCCCACATAACAGAACAAAGCAGCTCCTGAATGACCCTTCTGAGGAACTGATGAGCAGCATGACTTGTTCAGACAGATGATGCTGATTTCGATGCAGCTCAATTCAGCCCAGAAGGGAAACTGCCACTGTCGTCTGGGACCTGCTGGTAGTGCCTGGCCGGTGAAAGACCTGTACGCCTATGTGCAGATACCAGGAGATCCTCCATTCCCCTCCTTGCATTGCTTCCAGCCATGCTGGAGCTGATGAGTTAAGCTCAAAAATGTCCTTTTGGGATTAATTTAAGGACATGAAGAATCCTTGCTGGGGATTTGAGGGACCTACACCCCTTCCATCACCAAACTACCTCAGTATCTCAAACCTGAATGCATCAATCCCTCTGTTACTATGGGGAAATGTTTTACTGCCTTTTTTTTTTTCCATCCAGGTTACTTGAGCACATACAAGGGAAAGGTCATACTTCAATAGCTGTTAAGGCACCTGTATTCAGTAAAATCACTAGAAGTTAACTGCCCCTAAATACCTTTACAAATACAGTATTAGGCAATATGCCTCAGCGTGTACAAGTACATACGTTGTACAAACCCACTGTTTCCCTAGCCCTAGGTGTAGTGGATGGTAAGACCAAGAGCGTCAAAGCAGATCTGCTAGTTTTCAGACTAGCCTGGCATATATTTGCTTACCTCTTTTATATATATATATATATATATATATATATATATATAAACTTATGAGTTACCACTGCATTTTCAATCCTGGTGGAGCTCAGCAGCAGATCCCCTATGCAGATTTTTTCCCTGGTTATTGCCTGATGCCAAACACATCTCAACATTGCCTGCTCCCTTTAATGAAAAAAGGTAATGCAACTGTGTTAGAGTGCAACTCCACAAGACAAACAGTGTGTGATTAGCAGGTAGTCACAGCCGTGTTGAAGCAGTCATTTGAAATAACAGAATATGAAAATGTCAAGGAAAAAGAAAAATATGAGCAATAACCAAATGATTGTTTGGAGAGCACCAGTAGTTTGTGGTTAGCAACAGAGAGATGTTTGAATCGGGATGACAATCGTTTATTTTCTAAAAGCGAACAAAAATGTCCTTTCCAAAGCAGCTTGTTCTCACTGTCAAAAGCACTAGGAAACATCCAGCTTTCCTCTTTTTCACTACTTGTGAAGACTTACTTTCAATACAGTTATCCATGGTCAGCTGAGCTGGGATATCTGTCTGTATTTGTCTTCTCACCCACAGCCAACCTCCCCTGGCAAAAAAATCCCAGGAGCATAAAGGGGGCCCTCATTTACTCCTTGGGGAGTATCTGTAATACTGGCATACTGAAATATCCAGGTGTTGTGTTCTCTTTATTATCAGTATTTACATGGAGCTGTAGATAGGAAAGCAAAGGAAGAGAGGAGATGGCAATACACTGTATGTCAAACAGATGAGTGTTGCTTCCAATATTTAAATGGCTAGAGGAAAACTTTGCAAAGATTTTAAGTGACTGTATTTACATGCTATATAATTTGTAGTCCAGGAAAACTGGAAAAAACCCAAAGCAAGTTTCATTATTAGTATCATAAACAGTAGAACATACTGCATACTGACAGACTTTCTAAACTACCAAGGAAGTGTGAGTGACAGGGAAAAGTTCATCAGAAGACAATGGCGAAGAATGAAAGGTAATTTAGTAGGAGATATGTACCCAATTACCTGGGAAAGCAAGGAAAGGAGGGAGGAACAGAGTGTTTACGAAAACTCCCAGCCACGCGGCCTCACCTCCAAGCAGCCAGGAGGAGGAAGCCCGGGGGCAGGAGGGGTCACCGGGTTTCCATTTCCCCCAGGATACATGTACCCTGGCACAAATATTTATTTTCTGTGCATCTGATTGATAATGTTTCATGTCTGTCTTTCTTACCTAGACAGGACAGGAAAAAGACGGGAAGGAATGTTTTACTGACAGCCCAAAAATAGCCAAGAAACTTATTATTAAACTGTTAATAAGAGCCACTGTTAGGTGAGGAGATCAGCCGGATGATTTACTGAGATGCGGTACTTCAGGGATGCCCATGTGCCGTTAGGAATCATTGCTGGGTTTTTTTTGGGGGGGGGGAAGCGGGGCAGGGAGAACCTTGTGCGTATTGTGTCAGACTGATGTGGTCATGCCGCTCTGCTTTTTCTTTTGATCTTTCACCTGCAGGTTGGATCAGAATTACAAAGATTGGTGGGTAAACGCTGATGCTTGACCTGCTAGTCACTGCCATAAGTGTTCTATTACTGAAAGGCTGTGGCTTTAAACAATAGGTTACCTCCCTCCCAGAAGCACCGATTTACCAGGGGACACATCACTGGGCAACAGAGGCCCCCCCCCCCCAAGCATGTATTTGGAAAAAATCCATCACAGCATCTGGACTCCCCTGAAAAGGTAATGCAGCACAGCTCTCACAGTGCTCCAGCCACAGTTGTGATGACTTTTTAACAACAAACTAAGCTGTGACAAATGAACCCCTGCTGTATTTCATCAGGTAGTAAAGATTACCTGTTTCTTCAGTCTGCTGTTGGCAGACTTCTTTTTACTTCCTAGCACGCTGTCTGGCACCATTTCATCATTTATTTCAGTCAAATCCCACTGGCTGATATTTTGAGGGTTCATAGCTTTACCTAATAGCAGATCTTGAAAGTCAAGCTTGTTTTTTGAGCAAGAACTGTATCTTTGAATGAGGCTCCCATGCGCAAGATAATGATTTTTCTATTGGTGCACTAAAACTCTTGAATCTCATTTCTAGGTATTCCCATTGGAATTGAAACAGCCAACTGCACGGGATGTAACCCCTGTTGGAAGATAGTGCTATCCTTTCTGCAGATCTCCCCATGCCCTGCCAACAGCTGCCCAGGCAGACAGAATTCGGGCTGTGCCTGCCCAGCAGGTTCACCAGCAGAGCTGGTGTTTTCTAATGATGTAGTTGAGGAACATTCAGGCCTGTAGAAACATTTATTCTTACTGGAACTGAGACCAGTAATTTGTTACTGAGCTGAATTCAGACTGGTTACGTACATTTTCACAGATCTTGAAATGAGCTCCTGAAGCACGGGCCTCCAGCAAAAGTATGGGTGGGAAACATGGTGAGGTACTAGACTGGGACTCTGGAGGGCAATGCTCAGTTCCCAGCTCTCCCATAGATTCCTCTGATCTCGGACAAGTCTCTCAGCTCCAACTATGACCACTCCATACCTCCCCAAGAAAAATACTGTTTTCAACCCTCTGCCTTTTTCCATTTCCTTAGGTATAAGCTTTCAGAAACAGCTACAGTTTCTTACAACACGATTTTACAGCATCAGATGCATAGAGGTTAGCAGGTACTGATGGAAAGTAAATAATAACATATGCTTCCTTCACGTACAGCCTTTGTTGTAGTGGACTCTGCCACAAGGGGGATCGCTGATCACCCTGCAATAACATTGCGTATGTCGACATAGTATGATATGTCTAATAAGTTATCTGGAAGTGAATTTCTTGAATTACATCTTTTCAGTGTGTTCTCAGCCGCAAAAAAAAACCCCACATACATGTTTTTAAAGAGGGCTTGCATAGGTGTTTTAACCACACCAACCAACAAGCTTGGACTACAGGTCTGCATTGCTGTTGTATGTTTTTCAGAGAACTCTGTGCTCTGAAGAGCACATCACAGAGATGGAGAACTTTTAATATGCATGTTGAAGCAGCATAAACTTGCTGGTCTCAGAATGTCATCCCACTTAGCTTTGATATTCCCTTAAGTCACCTACTTTATATATGTCCCTCTTCCTTCCACCTTTACAAAAGGGGAGATGAAGTTAAGTCTTTCTCCTTCAACAGAAGTACGGAGGAATTAATCAAAGTTATATGATATACTTATCCAAAGTTCTAGTCTTCGGGCTACCCCTCCTTTAAAGCTGAATTCAGACTCCCATGTTTTCCTAAGCCTGTATTTTTTGGCTCACTGAATGAAGTACAGTAAATAATGGCACCTGTAACAGTTGCTTTGTGGCCTATGGATTTACTGAGTAGGAACTGGGTTTGAGTCATTTAGTCCGACTGCAGAAGCCCTACAGTAAGCCCTGAGGTGATAGCAGTTGTTGTTTTCCTGGCGAGTTGGGTTAGATCTGAATTGTTAGCTAGAGCTGAAAAGGTTTCCCTTGTGCCAGGGCTCTCACGAAAGGCTGTTTCTGCCCAGGCATCTGGGTGCTGCTGAACTGCACGTGGAAGGGGAGGTATGTGCCGTAACCGTTGAGCAATTTTTGTTAAACTGAAAAGGGAAGTGTTGCTCACATCATTGGCCACGAGATTATCAGCTTTTATGGTCACAAGTAATTTAATGTCCAACCCAGGATGCTGGGGGCACATTGCTACAACATACAGTTTATTGAGCAAACCAAAAGCAAGCAAGCAAGCAGAATTTGGCAGTAACTTAAGAGCCTAATCATTTAACTCCTTTCTTTCTTCCACTGCAGTGATGCTAACACAGATCGTTATCAGCACGGTTGTTCAATAGGAAATAATATCACTCCTGCCTCCAAGCTGGAGAAATCAGATGTTTGGAAGCAGAACAGTATTAAGCAAATTATAAACTGTGTTATCTCAGAAATGAATCGGTTAAACCGGCCAAAATCAGAGCAAAGATAGGGTTAGATAATCTCTGTGTGATACACAGTAGTGCAACATGTTGACAGAAACTAGGACAGGGGAAACGAGCAAAAAGGCAATTTCTCCAGACTACTTAACGTGCCCACCCTGCACTGACATCTCTCGAAAAGCACAAGCAAAACTCAGCTTAGCTTTTAGGTGTAGCTGTACCAGAGAACTGGAAAAAATCTGCTTCAGAGCCAGAGTCCCGTCTTCCCCTCTTGCATGCAACCGTCCCATAGCAGCTCTTACGGAAACAATCAAGCTTTATGCTAAAAGCCGTTTCCAGTTCTTGCCGTCACTGATGCTACTGCTTCAGAATCTTACTCAAGTGAGGGTTTGAAATTTTTCCTAATATCTGGACTAAAGTTACTAACAGTTTTTACCTAATTACCCTTCAGCAAACATCACCCTTTTGCTTAGTTTCCCCCACTATGTTTTGCTCTATGACTTCATTTTACCTTTACAAACAAGCCAGCTTCCATAAGATTTTCATTTTCAGGAAATCTCCTCTTCTGTACCAGACTGAGTTTGTTATTTTTTTATATGTATATATATAAAAAAAATTAACAAAATTCAGTGCAATGCTATGACTTGTTACACGTCTATAGTAAAATATATATTTTCCAGACCAGGCTAGGATTATATTTTCTGACAGCCACATCTTATTCTTAGTTCCTGTTTATCTTGTGTTCGGCTAAAGCTTCAGCTATCCTCCTCTGTCACTTTCAACCGATAAGCTCTTAGAGTGCCTTATGAATTCAGAACTATATGATCTTGCACAGCATACTATGAAATTTACCACCCCCCCTTTTTTTTAACTCCAGGCCTTAACTCTGAGGCATTCTTGCATAATCCTTCCTGTTGCTTCTGTAAGTTTATTACATGCCTAATTCTCCTGCTACCATCACTACTGCAAATATGAACATGATAGGTGTACAGACCCCACTGTGAAGAATTCTCCTATAAAATTTCTTCCAGTCTGACAGCTTTTTCTTCATTTGCCTTGTCTCAGTTTGAGTTATTTTACACTTTTCTTCCCACATCGTGTAACTACTTTACTGATTTACAGGTAGGCTATATCTGCCGCATTTCTCCCGGCTATGAAATCAGTTATCAAAAATATACAGCTCTAAGACATAAATTCACATTATATTTTATCTAGTTTTGTGAATAAGGTAAGTAAGTTTTCTATTATGGAAATAACACATAGCGCATGCATATGGGAAGTCTCAAGTAAGCAATTTTAGAAAAGCACAGCAGCTTCCTAATAACTCTAAGGGGTCTGGGCTTCAGGCGATCGGTTCAACAATTTCACTGTTCAAAAGGCAGACTAGGAAACACAAGGAAAAGATACAAAAGTGCTAAACTTCCTGGAAAAGCCAAATACAGGAAAAGGCTTAAAGCTATTTTTATTTTGTTTCTTAAAGGAGAAGACTTGCATATGAAAGTGTCAAAGCCCCATTATGATTGCACCAGGCTCAAAAAAGCTGAGCTTGCTGAAGATAAGCTCAAAAGCGAGCCATAAGGCACATACATAATTGAAATTCCTTTTTTGACACTCTGCATCCAGCACAAGTTAATGCTACTGCAGAGCTTGGTTCCTGCTTTGCACTTACCACAAACAAGCAGGGACCCCCCCTCTGAAGAACAGAAATGGCTCTTCTGAGACCAAGCAGGAACATGTTTTAGCATGTTAAGAGAGTCCAAAAGTATTCAAAAAATGCTCTGGAGTAGTTAATTTTTGGAGAAAACAGTGACTGAACTGATGCAGAGAGGCACTACAGAAGACTCTTCTCAGAACCAGGACAGATTTGCAGTTTGGCTCGCACACGCCCAACCTGTGCAATGCTGAGAAGAGCTGGAGATGTTTTGAGAGACCATACACAACACAGCCTACATATACAAACCAAATAAAAACTCAATGTAATTACACAACCAATAGCTCTTCAGGCCCTCCAGAACTCAGCATCAGTCCAGTCCTACTTTAAGTAAGTCATCTACAGCTGATTTTGTTCTAAACTGACAAATAACACACTTGTAGGAGTTGTACCTATTGGGTTTCTAATGTCGCTGCCTTTCATTGCTGAACACCCCTCTTTGTGATCCTTAAAGTCATTTGATGATTCGTTCTCATCCTCACATGAGCTTTTGTTTTGTATCTGCAGGACACTTCTCAAGAACAGTTCTACGTGACTATGATAAAGAGAGAAGTGCACAACCCTGTACTCAGTGGAGTGCTTTTACAGTAAAAGGCGTGGACTCTTGTGCCTGTGTACATATTTGATACAGTAAGCTCCATTTCTCCTCCACAAGATAAAATGCTTTTCAGAATTCAGCAATGAACAATGTTGATTCAGAAACACACAGGAGACACCCACGTGCATTCAGCTGCTGAACCAGCCACCAGGCCATAGCACAGCTCTTCAGGCAGCTGTAAGACATCTGGAAACCCTAGGATGTCCCAGGAGGTGGAATGAGAAGTGTTATTTAAAGACTCATTGTATTTTCATTTTACAAATGAATAGTTCAAATGCTACTTCTTTATTTGAGAAAGAAACTATTCTATGTATTCCTTATAAAAAGCCCCAAAGGAGAAAGGCAGAAGCCTACGCTTAGTTTGGTTTTAAAGTTCAGAGTCTGTTCTATTTCAGTCCATACAACTATGCACTTGGCAAAGGATTGCTCTTAAACCATCAGTCAGAAATCTAGGTAAAGGCTTTACAATTCCGTAGAATGCCAGAATTATCCTTGCCCAGACACCGGCACAGAGACAGAGGAAAGGCAGCACACCACTTCCCCTGTTTAAGGTCACTGGAGACGCGGGGTGACTTCTGTTACAAAACACATTAGCCTTTGAAACAGCACTCTCATGAAACAGCCCCAATGGGCTTTTTCCTAGAGTGCAGAAAACCCAGGATGAAAACTGGAAACACACCTTGGATCCCAGGCTGACACAGAAGGACATTTTTCTAGGCAGGGCTAGAAAGGGCAGGACTGCTGTCCTGTGAACAGCAGCATCTAACAAGCTTTCATCAGGAGTGACAATGATGTGATTGAATAAAAACATAGCGCAAAAATGTCAAGACGGAAAAATGTCATAGCTCAAACACTACTCAGGAGATAAAAAATAACTCTAATGTTCATTGAACACAAACATGAAAAAAAACCCTACCAGGCATGTAGCAAATAAATCATTAACAGTGCTGAAAGTGGAGGGAATGGAAGATTTCACTACTTCAGTGTTTTATGGGAAACTCCAAAAACCCTTTTTGCTTCTTATCAGATCCCATGACAGTCAAACATCTCAATTCTGGCACACTTCTTCATGACTTTGTGTTACAGAGAAGGTTATCACAGGCTGAAAACCCCTTTTGAATTTTCACAGTGATTTTGCAGCAAGGGGTTTTTGGACAGCTTCTTAAAGGAGAATAAAAGGACAAGACCAGTTAGAGGAGTGGGACCAAGAGCTATGCTGGGGTTTGGAATAAGCTCCTTCCATTACGATTTGAATTTAAGCCTGGGGACTTTGTGCAAAAGCAGTACAATTGGGCACGCAGGTCAAATTTTTCCTTTAGGGATTCCTGCAGTGGGGGTTGTTTAGAACGCAGCAGCAGACCCAAATAAGCTCAGTCAGAAACCTGCTTTTAAATGTTACTCATCGATGCAAGTAAAAAGAAACAGCATATATAATTATACTGAAGCAGAGCTGATTCCGAGTTAAATGGGTTCTGATTTTCCCCAGGAGATGTCTGAAGCACTTAGGAAGGAAAAAGCAGCCTGCACTACCACTACACTGGAAGCAAGTGCCTTCTACCTGGCAATACCCACACTTTTTTCCTCTACTGTCTGTATTATTACACAGGGTTTTGGAGGGGAAAAAAATAAAGGTGGCAGTCAGGAAGCTTTCAGAAAAGATGTGAGAAGGGTAGTGTCAAAAAGGATCTGTGCTACCAGTCTCAAAATTTCAGTGGAGGATTTAAAAATGCATTGGATTTTTTTTTTTTTTTTTTTTTTTTTTTTTTTTATTAACAAAGGAAGAACAGAGCATTTATGGCAGAGTTGCTTATGAAGACCTGAATTCTTTTTACAGAGTCTTTAGCTTATTTTCTAGAGTCCCTTGCAAAACACTGTCATTACAACACATTGCTTAGTCTCCTGGGAAACTGCAGCATAGCCACCACTGCTCAAGGAAATTCTATTAATCATCTCAAGCCTTAACTAGACTTTAAAACCTACTTGCTTCTTCGCACAGAAATCCCCCCAGCTGGTAAAGCCCAGCTGACAAGACAGGTCTCAACAATGCTGAAACCCACGCCGAGTGCAGGGCCAACACGCTAAATTGTCCAACAGTCCCATCTCCACTGAGGTATATGCATAGCAAGGAACAGACTCTCCACAAAACATGTTAAAAAAGCCAAAAAAGGTAGACTAATGCATTAGCACAAGAAAAAAAGTGGCTGTGAAGGAAAGCTAAAAAAATACAGCAATTTGTATGTACCTGTTGAAGACCCTGGGATAAGAATTTGTTAACTAAGAGTCAGGTTAACTCCATTGCTAACAGAGCTCAGCCAAATACCTTCTTATCTCTCTAATCACAGATGGAATGAAGAAACTAGGAATCAAAATGAAAAATTTTTTTATTCAAACACTTGCATGCCTTTGGTTCTCTTATCTACTAAGCATCAAAAATGGGCAATAGACTCAAGACAATTTTTTTTTCCTCTCTGCAACGGGAAGATTCACAGACTTACTGAAGTCAGCTTAAAGGCATAGACATGTTTGTTCTCTCAGGAAAACTGCATCATCACGCTCTTCCTAACCTTATTAGGGCGAGGACACGACCGCAGTATGCCCGATATGTTCCCACTCTTAACAAGAAGTGAAGGGCGGTTCTGTGGGTGCCCAGTGGAGATGATAGGCAGAGTCTGTTCAGTAGCAGAAAGTCCCAAGCTCAGAAGACTCAAATGCCTGAGGAAATGAGGTACTTGGCTAATGTCAGCTCTCGCTAAGCGCCTAACAAGATGCAGGACTACAGAAAGTGACAGCAAAGGAAATGCTGGAGACCTGCTTTAAGGCTTTGTGACACCAGCCAGGGAGCACTAAAGACACGCCAGTCTCTCCCCGTGACCTGCCATCCCGTGTGCGCAGGCTATCTTCAGCCCTGCCGGTAACAGCTATTGACAGAGGAGCAGCTTTCAAGGATTTTGAACTAACAGCTTTTAGAAAGAACATCAGTGAAAGAATGACTTAAAAGGATAACCAGGTAAAATGTTCAAGATAAGGAATTAACAAGCCAAAGCACTAAAGAGCTCAAACCTCATTCAAGTCAAGAAGAGACTTCTCGGTGTCCGATACTTACAGAACAGGATTTTGGTTGCCAAAGGATTTTCCTTACCTAATAATTCATCTCTTTGCTACAGACCTCTTGTACCTGGGAAGTATGTTCCAGCTAGCTTGAGGAAGATCGCTACATTAGAAAACAGGTAATTCATTTGTGAATTAGGACAGAAAAACGGTCACTTTCCACCACCCATTCTGGACAGCATGCAAACCCACATCTCTTGTACCTTTGTCACCCGCACATCAGTTAACAGCTGCTTCTTCTACAAGGAAGCCCTCAACAGTTTGCCAGTGACTAATTTGGCTCCCTTCTCACACATATTAATTAAACCCTCATCCAAATGAGGGCTGGAGGATGAACCCTTTTCCCTTGTAAGGCTTTAAAATGCAATTAACAGTAAATGGTACGTCTAAAATATGCCTAGGCAGACACAGACGGGTTCCAGAAGCAGAAACATTTGCTGCAAGCCGTGTTCATTCTGAACACAAGGTGATGTGCCAGGCCAAGCCAAGAAACAACTGGGCTTAATTAACTTACATTTAATGAACATAAAACCTAGACACCGTACTCCGTAACAGCTCTGTCTCAAACACTGTCCGATCAAATCCCTTGGACTGTGGTGGTAACGCTCCTTCCCCTTCCATGCCACTTGGACTCCTGCTATTTCAGTGATTCCTGGGGCTGGGCAAGATGTTTTCCCTGGCACTCCGGTAGCCTGCTGCACCTTGGGAAGGAGCCGGTTCACCTGAGGCTACACCAAGAGCAGCTCCTCTCCTCAGAAGGGCTTTATCCTGTCAAACCCCTCCTGCCACTTGGGTGTAGGGGGGGAGTTGTTTTTAATAAATTCTTCGGGGAAAAAGCATGTATTATCTCTGCTGCTTCACTTCCGAATTAATTAGGAAAAATATACAGGCTGGGGCTGATATAAAGACTTCTGACAACTGCATACAAGACAAGAACATTATCTGGATAATACAAGACTAAAATTTGAAAAGACCACAAGCTTGCGCACAAGTTAAAAACACTATTGTAACTCCAATTCCCCTTTCCCATTCTCATCTCCTTTTGGTTCCTCTACGTAAAACAGCTGATGAAAGCTCAGTTTCTTCAGAGTGAGTGCAAAAGGAATATTGATTTTATATGCATTTGGCGACATTCTTGGAAGAAACTGAGGTATTCGCAAGAGTTAAGGGGAAGTTAGCAGACTACCTGCCTGTGTAAGCTTGAAACAAGCCTAAGCCACATGCTGATTGACGATCTATTCTCAAAATCCTGGTGCCAATCTACCAACAGTTCTTTACCCTACACCCTAAAAAAGAAGTGACTACCCAGCATATATGTATTTTTTAAAATCCTCTAATTTCCTCCACTCTGGTGTTAAGCAGGCACACAGTAAAACAAAATATCCAACTAAAAATAGATTTTTCTGCCTAGGTAGCTTTTAAGAAGACTAAATGATTAAAAAGCCTGAACCCTTGGCACAGAGAGAGACTGTTCTAAGAGAACAGCCCTAGAGATGGCAACACTACAGAGTGAAAGGAGGCAAGTAAACCTTACTTATTTGTGCACAACCACCAGTACGAGTTTGAAGGACCAAAATTCAACTTTGCTACTTTTAGGAAATCTATACTGCTTAACTCACTGTGCAGCCTGAGCAACACAGATACATTTAGGTGTCTGTTGGATCTGGCAGAATGACCACTCTTCTGACCTGAAAAAAAAAATAATAAAAAAAAAAATGAACAGTTTGAAGAGGATTTGTTTAGAAACCATATGCTGTCCTATGCATATTTAAAAAAAACACAAATGAAAACACCCAAACCTTTCTGTGGCACAACAATTGACACTTTAAAGGATTTTTCACACCTCTGACCACATCTGGTTCGTTCAGAGGCTGCTCTGGATACAAAACAGATATGCTGTAAAATTCAAGCTACTTTACACCATAAAGTTGCCATTATTTGTTAACATCTATCTCTACTACTTTTTTTTAATTCAGCGTAACTTGCTGCATACTCAACCACAGAGACCTGACACAGTTTATTCAGCTCTTCTACTGCAGTTATTTCTCCACTAGCTGCAAGTTAACGGATTTCAGTGGATATCTGAACGCTGCCTCGTTTCATCTGGGCCTACCATGAAATTTTGAAAGGAGTCAAGTAACCTTGAACAAATCACCACAAGGAATTCACAGCTCCCATTGATGGCAATACTTTTTATTAGAAAGAATAACAAAGTGCTTTCCATAGTATTCATTTAATACAGAGTATTTAAGAAATATGATTTTTCCTTTTTATATGGACAGTTTTGATGTGATGATTTTTCAGTGCAAACAGGGTTCTCCAAGATTCTCCTACACGTAGAGTTTCTTCTCTGTACACAGTTGTTCAAGCACTTATGCATTTGGCAGGTGTGAAACAGTACTGAAGAGTCCATCCTTTGAAAAACAGCTGTTATGTAAAAAGCTTTCAGTATTTTAACACTGACCAACAGGAATTACATAATTTGTTGTTTAACACAGATTTAAGGGACATAATTCCTTCATACAGTCCTACACACAGATGCATAAAGGTGCTTTCAGTTCTATCAACAATAATAATCACATATACCAATATAAATAACATTATCAATTTTTACTATATAGACAACAGTGAAATTGTCTTTTTTTTTTTTATATTAACCACCTGCTTTTTAGCTAGGGACATCCTTTGAATGTTCGGTGCTTCCTCTGCCTTGGAACTATGTCTGGATGGAAGGAAGAACACAATACAAGGACTGTTCACCCATTCCCCTCTCACTTTTGGCACACTTTTACGATCAGATTTCTTTTGACGCACATATGCATCGTTTCACTGCATTCCATTTTCCAACTCTTTCTCTCCGATTCTGTCCTAGTCCCCTTTTTTCCTTGACTGCTCTTTCCTTTCCTGCAAATGACAGGAAAGTCATAGCAATAGCACAAAATTAGAACAGATGATTCAGTGCAAATTCTTATATACAGTGGAATGTATGAAACAGAACAGGTGAGGGGTATCCTCCATGCAATACGTTATTTTTCTTTTTTTCATTTTCAGTCAACCTAACTCCATTAGGAGGGCTATTTTTTCAGGTTTTTAAAAATGAAAAACTTCTGTGAAGGACAAGATGTTATTAAGTTACCCTTAAGAGAAACCATATAAATCATTCACTGTACACACTCCAAAAGCTACCTGTATACAAACATGGAACATTGAAAGAACAACTGAAACGACTTCATGAGTGAAACAGTCATAGTTATGCACATACTAAAAGGTAACATGCATATAAACAATGTCCTCACTGAACTTGTCAGTCACACCCTTGCTGCATTGTTCCCTATTCCTTATGTACAGAACAAAATCACCACTTCAAGGAAATACTACACGCCATCTCACAGCACAGTGTCTTTACACAAGAGTATTACTGCCACAAGGATATCACAGAAACACTTCTTCCTACAGGACAAAAAGAAATGGATGAGATCCTCTGAACAGTGACTTGACTGTGGGAAGAAAGGAAGGATTTTTTTTTTTTTTTTTTTTTTTTAAATGACAAGATGCTTTCATAGTACAGCCCTTATACAAGAGAAGAATACACAAAACCCCACCGTTATATCTATACAAATATGCAAAGGTGTAAACAGATGTTCTGCTTTCTGAGTTTCTTGAAACAAAACCAAAGTTTACCCCTAGGCACTTGTGAGTACAGAGCTCCTGCCTCTGAGTTTAGCCTGTACTTGCTGTTTGCTCTGGGGCTTCCAGCTGTGAATAAGCAAGCCCTGTATCCAGGATCACCTTCTGTTGTCAAACATTTCCCTGTCACCAGTGTAACTATTTAACGAGGTGCCACTCAACGCCGGCTGCCATCTAAACACACAGCTGAGCCTCAGTCCCGCTTGCCCGCAGTCCTGCCGGTCCAGCAGAGCATCTGGGATCCACAGCCAAGGTCATCGGAAGGTCTGGAGAGGAGACCTGGCTTCTCAGAAGGTAACTACACATCCGTTAGAAAAGCACAGAGACACGTCTACAGATGGTGTTTATAGGCACATAGAGGCTTTAGAGGAGCTGGGCCTTCACTGCCCTAAATAACAATTATTTCACTAACAGGAAGATCTGTAAGGACTGGGGCCAAGGGTCCTGGAAATAGAGCCCAGCAACCAACATGATCCATGCAGGCATAAAATCAGCCTTCAGAATCCAGTTGCAGGACTGGGAACATAAAGAAGCTCCCCTTAACTTCAAAAGTCTCTGGATAAGACAGCATTTTCAACTAATCTGTTGTTGATCTCTGCTAGTATAAAAATGTTTAGGAAAAAGTCACTGCAAAAGGTTAAGTAGTTTTCTGTAAATTTCACATCTTCTATTATATCTCTTTCAGTAAATGTATAATCGCACTCCACCATGGATGAAGTCAATTTTGCAATTAAGTTTCTTACTAAAAGTAATGTACAGCAAATATTAAATTGGTAGCCTATTTAGTAAAGATTCTGTCTCATTTTACTGTTTTGCTTTAAACGAGCAGGTTCAACTTGGAAATATTCAATACGCCCCTGGTGTGGCTCCTGGGGAGCCAGAGTGAATTTTGCACCTACTCTTGAATGTATATATCCTATCCTCTGATTTGTGTTGCGCATGATATGCACCTATAGATATGCATTTTTGTTGCCACACGTGGAAATCAATCAGTTAAGACTACTAAATAAAATGACCACCTGATTTCAACTACTTTCCTGCCTTGCATGAGGAAACAGGTCCGATTTGCTTATGTATGCACAGCTTCTAGCTTGTATTGGGTCCACGCTGCAGCAAATTAGGGAAGCGTTAAGAGATCTGGTCTGATACATATCTGGTTGTTCAGATGGTTCACACACGACCCAGAGGAAGCAGACAATATTCTAGCGTTGCCGTCTGGAATGGCAACTCTCCAACACTGCAGCTGTAACTACCTACAAAGTCCATGAATTATCCAAATATTTATCCCAGTATTTATCTTCAGAACAAGGGCTGGGGGAAAGAGCAAATATAAAACAAAAGAAAGAAAAATAGCAGCAGGAGCCGAGTATGTTTCCAAAACCAAGGCAGAGCTACATTAGACCATTTGGCCAATATAGGACTGCGATTCCTCCTAAACAACAGCTGAAGCCTTGTATGAAGTCACTAGTATTAGTATAAAAGCATTTTGCTGGCATAGCTTGTTTCCTGGGGGAAAGCTTCCTATAAGCTAAACTAACCAAAGGTGCTTTTGTGTTGGGAAGTTGTATTCACCTTATGAATATTTGCCATTGTAGGTTTGTTAGCAAACCTCCCTTGTGCAGATTTAGCTTTTCGGCAAAAACCTAGCAAATTATGCAGATTCAGGGAACAAACAGTACACAAGCTCCCCCCAACAGTGAAAGAGGACACTCACATGAAGTGTTCTCTTATAACCAGACAAGAGATTTTCACTATACAAAGCAAGAACATTGGGGGAGGGGAACAAAATCCAATCCTTGGACTAAGGCCCCAAGAGTGCTGAGAACAGTACATTGGACATCATTATATTTCAAACATCTCCTTTTTTGCCCTTCAAAGATGTAGTAGGGCACTGCTGACTTTGCTTAATATGCATAATTTTAGCACCCCTCACCCCAAATGTTGGAAGTTCAGTGAAATGCAATTTGAAGCATTGCAGCTTTTGATATGCCACCCATTTACCTAAACACATAAATCCACTGACATAGTGACAGTGTTGAAATACATAATTTGAACAGCATCTATAAAATTTTACTGTTGTACATAAATAATGACAAGGCACAGAACAGCAACCAGTCCAAGAGCTTGTAGGCCAAGAAACCAGAGCATCAGCCAGAAGAATATAATTATTACAGGTTCTACTATCCGTTCTCCAAAGTACATCCTTGTGAAGCCTATTCTGATAAGGCTTTTGTTCAGTTCGCCAAAGAGAGTCCCCATCTTTTTATAGTCATCTATTACAGGTTCTGTGGTGTGGTTTCTTGGTTCTTGCTGGACCTGCGGACAGAAGACAAAATTAGGAAATATGTTGTACAATCAATTCTTATTACTGTGATTCTGAACGAGTCTCAGCTGTTTCTATTCAAATGTGTAAAAGTAAGACATACGTGGTATAAAGCTACTCCTTAAATCAAGAAATTGAAAGTGTGTGACTTCAGTACAAAGTTAAGGATGACACTCACTTGTCCAGACTTGGGGCATCTGAAGTGATATTACAAACATATGACAGCCTGTCGCCCCTCCAAATGCCACTCTAGAGGGGTGAAGCTCTCCTGTAGGTCATACATCTTACCTGTCTGTGCAACGTGGATGTCAGGGCAACCAAAATGGAATTAGATGCTTGTAAGTTCAGGGAGGGGATTTGACTGAAGTAGATTTGTTGTAAATTATTTCCAGAGTATCTTCAGAACCACAAGAACAATACAAAACTATTAAGCATGAACTATTTCACACCAAAGCAAAGGGAACTGAAGGGCTGCTATCACCACTGAAGGAAGGGCACCAGACTCGACTGGGAAGAAGGCAAACATCCATTCCCACATTGGCATAGAAAGCTGTGAAAGTCAGGCAAAGGCAGACAGACCCAAGGACCGCACAGATGCAAAGTGGTGGTACAAAACAGCAAAGGGGATGGGAAACAAGTTCTGTACTGTTCCCCAAAAGAAAAACGATGGGGCAAATGCATAGGAAGGCAGAAGCACATCTTTAGATGAAGATGCCATATTTAAATATCACTGCAGAAAACATGTTACTGTTTCAACATGTAAACTGTAACTAGATTAGAGCTTGAAATCTCATCTCACCTTCCCCAGTGTCCAGAGATCCTTTGCACAAAACCTTATCGCCTTGTGTTTGGGTATGACAGGGAGAACACGCTTTCAAGATGATGAACACGAGTTTTCTAATCCTTCCATTAGGCAACAACGAAAACACATGCTGCAGCTACTCATCAATATTTCAGTCAACTGATCAATAGGTCCAACAAATTGCCTGCAAACTCTATGTGCAATTAGTCTACTCCTGGATTCAGAGCAAACATGTATCTTTAGTGCTTTCTTCAAGGATGAAAGCTATTCTCTGTCCCTGGTTATACAGCATGGTCTCGGTGGAGAAACAGACATTCCCTCCCACAGCAGTGCCAGGCTCTCCATTAGAGAGCAATAAAGTGAACTCCCATTCCCACGGAAAAAACATCCAGCAAAGACCAAAGGAAGCTCGTATATTTTTTCTAGGCCAGACTTTAGGCCACGATGCAGGACCTTCTGACTGAATGAGGGTTGGGCAAAGCACCACAGCCGCTACTGAAAAAAACCCCAACAAAACCCCTACGGTCCCTCAGCTGTGTGTGCTTGCGTATTTTTTTATTTGCTTATTCATAAAGATTTTGGTTTAAGCTTCAGTACTGAATCCCAGGAAGGGAGGGGTGCAAGCAGCCTAAACAGTAATGAATATCGCGTTCAGTTTTTCTGTGGCCTACACAGGAGCCTGGCTGTGGAGAACTGCAGTACTGCTGCTTCGCAGGCCCAGGTTGTTTTCTCCCCCTCACTGGATATGGAACCCCCAATTTTCAGCATTTTGGCTTTAGCTGTGCTTTATTTAATTCACGTTGATGCCTCGTTAATTCCAGCGTTTCAAGATTAGTCTCCTCGAGAAGGGCAGAGCCTCTCGTGAGCTCCTGCAGACTCGGCAGGGCAGGGGCCTTGCCACCCCGGGGACACAGCGTTATTACCGGAACGCTCATCCCTCCTCTCCCACAGAGCACAGGGAGACAATATTGATCACAACGATTAGGGAAAAGAGAAAGGATGTGCTGGGAAGGGAAAATATATTTGCTTGCTCCCTGCATGCAGAGACCCCAGGGAACACGTGCCTACGGGATGATGGCGGAGGGGCTCCGCGCACAGCTCGCATCAAGCGGCACGGAGACCACTTCTGAGAGAAACAGGCAACGTGTGCAGGAGAAATCACTGTATTTTCTAGCAAAGTAGCTTAGGCTTTGAGCCAGCGGCCAGTGCGACTAGGAGAAGGAAAACAAACGAATCACTTCTTTGCCTCTGGATTATTAATGGCACTCGGCAACGTCCTGGAAGCCTTTGCACAGAGCAAGCGGAGTGCAGCACTGGCAAGGAGACCGCCAGCAGACATGTGCCCACCAGCTCCGTCTCACCGGGCCAGCTAAACACGATTAACTGTACCTGTCCACGCTGACGACGTCTCTCCTGGTATGAGGCAGCTGTAAGACACGGGATTTCCCTAGCAGCCCCACTCTGCTTTGATAAGATAACAGCAAGAAGTTGCACAGAGTCTCTTAAGCAGGTTACAGAGTAAATACCACCTTACTTAGGCTGCCCAGGTATTTTTCATTTTTTTTAAAGCAAGACGTTATCTCACCCTCTCCTTCTCAAACAAGGTTAGATTCACAAAATCCTAAAGCGATCTAGGCACGGAGACTGACAAGTGTGTAAGTACAAAACAAGTGTCAAGTTATTTTTCCAAATATTTTCAAGAGCTTACAAAACCTTTCAGAATGATCATGGAAATTCTCAAGATTTCAAAGTCTGTTTCAGTTAATTCAGGCTGAGTATGTCTTGCTTCAGGCAACTCAGCAAAAAACAAGTGAAGCTTAGAACAGATGATCAGCCATAAAACACACATGACATATTTTTCTTTACTATTGCATAATATCTCACATGCTGGACAAATATGTTTCTTCAGAGGTGTAGCTAAAATAGTACCATTAGGGCAAACACCAATAATGTTACAATACTCCGAATTGCTAAAAAAAAAATTAAATAAGCTTTAACGTTGCAGGTAATAGTTCTCTCACCAATTTTCAGGGCGACAGTAGAACAGTGTACAGTCCTGCATCTGTGCCAGTAGCTCTCAAACCGTATCCTTAGAACAAAATACTTTTTTTTTTCCCCCAAAAAAAGTACTTTTCTACATGTTTTTAGAAATTGTCTGTCTTAACCAAGCACACAGTTCCCTGCTGACTCTTAATTTCCATAGAACTGTTTTCATAATAAATCAGCCTGAAGCTGGACAGACACTACCATAACAGAAAAATGCGGAAAGAGAAATGTACCCGTTCTGAGCAGTCCCTGCCTCCAAAAAAACAGAACTTCCTCATTTAAAAGCAAAAGAAGTTTCTGTTTCAAAGTTGGTAGTTTTAAAAATCAATGCCACTGCCTTGGCTTCGTAACGTTTAAGAATTTTTTGTGTATCAAGAGAGAGCGGAGGGAATTTCTTTACCTGCACTAGCCCCAGAGAAAGCGTGCTTTCAAGGCCTTTACAGCAGCTCTTCATGCGCTATGCAGGGGGCACCCCCAGACTTCATTTGCCTCAATGCAGGAGGGAACCTAAGAGAGGTCTGTCTACTTCATCTGCAGTAATTTGTTTGCCTGTCCTCACTCTTTGAAAGACAGGAGTGATGAGGAAGTTCAGAGGGGCTTGGGGAGCAGAAGTACCGCCAGAGATCTAGATCGATATAGATGGATGCCCAAAATGTCTCCTGAAAAGGGAGGAACAGCAGTACCGTCTCCCCAACTTCCCGCCCCTCCTTCCTCCAACTGGCTGAAAGACACTCACCAGATACAGACATATGGGATTATTCCTGAAGGCAAAAGGAGAATGGGACTTTCCTGTGTGAATGAAGCTAAAAAAGAATATATTAGAAATGCTGATTGCATTTGTTTCCTAACCTAATGTTTCTTATCAAATTGCTGTAATGAATTACTCGTTACTGTAATTTAAATTAATTATACATCTAAGTGATTTTATTTAGACATACTGGCATCATCAACACCCTTAGAGCAAATTACACTAGCAGATTCCTTTATACAAACATACAACCACTGTGCATGGCTTCATTGCCTCAATTGCCCTTTCATTTTATATTCCTTAAATGCTTTCATATAGTGTAATATTTTTTTTTTTGTCATTTAAAAATATTTCAGAGAATTGTAGAATAGTTTGGGTTGGAAGGGACCTTTAAAGATCAGCTAGTCCAACCCCTCTGCAATGAGCAGGGACATCTTCAACTAGATCAGGCTGCTCAGAGCCCCGTCCAGCCTGACCTTGAATGTTTCCAGGGATGGGGCACCTACCACCTCTCTGGGCAACCTGTCCCAGTGTTTCACCACCCTCATTGCAAAAAATTTCTTCCTTACATCTAGTCTGAATCTGCCCTCTTTTAGTTTAAAACCATTACCCGCTGTCTTACTGCAACAGGCCCTGCGGAAAAGCCTGTCCCCATCTTATACTCCCCCTTTAAGCTGTGAAAGGCTGCAATAAGGTCTCCCCGGAGCCTTCTCTTCTCCAGGCTGAACAACCCCAACTCTCTCAGCCTACCCTCACAGGAGAGGTGTTCCATCCCGCTGATCATCTTCATGGCCCTCCTCTGGACCCGCTCCAACAGGTCCGAGTCTTTCCTGTGCTGGGGGCTCCAGAGCTGGACACAGTACTCCATACTCTATTTCATATTTGGTTTCTATTTTTTTACTTTAAATTATTTAAAATTAAAAATGGAGTTATATAGAACAGAAAAGGAAGTGTCTGATCTGTCCTGTTGCTCAGCATGTATGCACAAACAATGTTCTTTACAAGCCTCCTGAAGTACCTGAGGGTTCCCACCAAGCACCCAGTTTTCTCTTGTCTTTTCAGATATTTAGTGTTATAAAGTTTCCCTCCCTACTCAAACTGGCACATTTGCATCAGCAAAGCTGTTGTCTGCTGTCTCCCACTGTTTACTGGCAGAAAGTCAGAACTTGAAGATCCACACTCTGAAGAACTTTACTATGGAAACTGTAACCAAATTTACCCAGCTGTTGTTATGACCAAAGGGCTTAGGGGCTTGGATGCTTTAAGGAGAACCACGATGTGCCCTCTCAGATGCAAGATGCCATAAAAGGACCTTTTTCAGAATTAAAGTCTCCGAGGAGGTTGCAGAGGAGATACTAAGCTCAAGTTCTGTCCACTTCCAGCACTGCTAGTACTCCTACATCCCTGAAATGCTTCTGACAAAAATTCTCCTGTCTAATTGAATGTTTTCCTGGACTAGCGTTAAAACAACAGAGAAGGTAAAGTCAACTCAGCATACTAAACCCAACAAACATCTGGCTGTGGCTTCAGCAATTATGTTTGTCATCAACATAACATGCAAAATTACGTGTGTTCTGACCACTGACTACCCTTGCTTATGGCAAACTTCCACACTCAAACTCACTGTTGCCTAAATTCAGGAAAGCACATGGTAAGTCACAAGCAGAGGCCGCTCCACACTGGTCTGACAGAAGGAACTTTTTCTTGCTTACCCCCTTCCTATCAAGGGTGTTTTGACCATGCAGAGAAACAGGAGAGCCCATCAGAACATACCCCCCTGCAAAGAATCCATCTTTGCAATGATTCATATGCTACTCACTAGGAAAGAAGGATAAAGTTAGCACTGAACTTTTCACAGTCATTTAAGGCTGATCCCTGTCTGCACCTCCTAAGTATAACGTAGCCAGCTCAAGGTCTTTTCCCTTCAAATTGCTGGGAGCACAAAGTTCCTGCCCCTGACCGTTTGCAGATCACACCAAGTAACTTTGCCAAGCCCTCAGAGGATGCAGAACACAAATGGATCCAAAGGGGACATGAACCTACCCAACACGCTTGGAAAGCTGTTCTCCTGTGGCTCATTGAAACAGCATGGAAGCACAGATTTAGCATTTCTTTTTTCTGCTATCAGCAACCCTAGCTAGCTCACTGAAGGACAGTATAAATGATGTCCTTACACAAAGACTAGATGTCCTTACACAGCGTTGCCAACAGGCTCTGCTTGGAAGTCCCTGCAGCTTCTCTTA
This sequence comes from Astur gentilis, assembly GCF_929443795.1. Taxonomy (NCBI): domain Eukaryota; kingdom Metazoa; phylum Chordata; class Aves; order Accipitriformes; family Accipitridae; genus Astur; species Astur gentilis. Next base: position 30,911,217 of record NC_064891.1, read on the forward strand.
GGGCCACGGCCGCTGCTGCAGCACTTCCCTTGGCAAGAGATGGAGCCCAGGGCACCCCACGCTTGCTGGATGTCGTGGATTTGCTGGCCACGTGCAGATCACATGTGACAAACCACCGCAATACCTGTGTGCAGGTGAATCTCTGCGGGCTCAGGGTTGCCAACCCTGCCAGAAGATCCTGGGCTTCCCAGGGCTCATCCTTGGACAGAGGTCTGAAAAGAGCGACCCTAGCTTGCTCCAGCAGCTGCGGCCGGTGCCTCCTGCCAGCCTCCTGGAAGAAAGACAGCCCTGCTTCATCACGCACCCCTCTGCCACAAGGCTAGTGTGATGGGTGAGGTGCTGCGGGGCCACCAGAAAAGGCAGCAGAAGGCTGGATGAATTGTCTGGGAGGAACACAAACTGAAGGGCTCTGAAGCGATCGCAATGATTCTCAGTACTGTAACCTCACCGCTGCACTAGGTTCCAGGCATTTCATCTGCTGAAGCAGCAGCTTGGTCCAGACTATTCCATACTTAGCCTAAGGATCTTGAGATGGTTTGTGTGGTTTGTGATTTTCTTGCATGTGTGGAAAGTCCTAAGTCACTGACTTGAGTGAAATAACTGGATGAAGTTCAACAGCCTTCATTCTGTGGGAGGAGGGAGTGGGTGAACATAAGGGACCTGCTCCACCTAAAGATTCAGGATGTTTTGTTAAAGAAAAAATAAAATCCATTCAACTACTCTGAAGGTACAAGATCCTTCAAAACAAACCAAATAATATCCGTCTTCCTATGTTTCATGACTAATGAATCGAAGAAACCCCAACAGTCTTCTGTTGCTCAGACAACTTGAAAAATTCCCACCCCGCGCTCAACTTGACAACAGCACCATGCCGAGTACAAGTCTATCGGCCTTCTCTCTTCTTACACCAACTGCCCAAAAGGCACATTACACAAATGTGAACTCCAGCAATGGAGGAGGAGAGTCCAGTGGACTGGGAAAATAACTGCTCTCCATGTAAAACCTTGTGATTTTACAGTTGAGTAGCTGCTGCTAGGCAAAGAAAGCAAAGAGAAAGAGGAGTGGGAAAAAGGTATCCACAAAGTTCATCTCCAACACTGAAAAGCAGCAGTGTCTCCAAATTATTTGTAACATGCTTCAGATCACAATCGGTCACATTTATAGTTATAAAAGAAAGAAAAAAGAGATGGCATATTTAAGAGAATTACTTCCACATTAGACAGAAAAGAAACCTCTTTTGAGTTTAGTAGCAAACACATGTTTAACAACATCTGAGACATTAAAGAAACGCAGGGATATCACATTTACATACCCACCTGCACATTTTCCTTTTTTTCAAGTAAACTGTTTCCCCTGCAGTATTTAACTGCTCTCTATTTCACTCCAGTCATGGTTATTTTTGCTCCAGGGAACAGGTGGTGTGTCTGATAGCTGAAGCCCATAGGCACTTAAATGTCAAAAAAGCCAGAGATGTGACTTTAGGAACTGAGAAACTGAAAAATACTCCTGTATTTTTGAAAGCCGGAACAATAACGTTCAGAAGAGAGCACCTCACAAAGTCATCTCTTTTTAGAGGATGCAAACTAAAACTGAAAATACTTCAAGCTCAATCTTACTGAAAAATATGAGAAGAAAGCGAGCAGATGACAGAGACCAGGATAGAAGAAACCACAAGTTCCCTCCCCTCCAAAATAAGAGCCCAACTTCTGTTGGGTGCAGACGGGGACACGTACCAGCCAAGACACAGCTACAGATATTTTATAGTTAGGTAAGTCCCAGAGGAACGAATTAACCAATCTCGCTGGTACCCTCACTGCCCAGCGTACCGACTGCCCACGGACCGGCTTTGGAGAGTTTCAGCAAACGGCAAGTTCCAGGCTGTTGCCTCCTGTTTCTCCGAACCGCAGGCTCGCCCCATCGCAGGGCTCCAGCACAAAACCCTGCGACGCATGGGTCGGCCGGGCGCAGGCTTTCTGCCTCCTACTCCTCCGCATATGCAAACCAGACAGTTTTCTTATTAGTAACACCTGGCACGTGACCGGGATTTCACCCTGCCTTCTCGTACTTAAAAGGATTTCTTATGTTTAATTAAAAGAAAGTGAAATTTGCCCAAGAAGGGCAAATAATTTTATTGGAATAAAGTTTCTGATTTTCTTCCTCTTCTACTACAGGAGGAAGAGAACAGTATCCCTTTGTGTCCTTTGCTAGCATGAAACTAACGATTAGTATTTGACCTTGTATATGTAAGCAGTAAAAAGATCTTGATACTCAGCCAACAGACTAGTAAGACAATAAAATTAATTTCAACTGTCTGGAGAAAAGAAAAAAAAGAGTTCAGTTCTCTAGGCTAATTTTAATCTGATATTTAAATATGAAAAGATTAATAGATTAGGAAATGAGGGGGGGGGGGGGGATAAAATCATACCTCACTTCCAGATGAAAAACAAGACAGAAAAAAAATAAGTTTAACTTGTTCCTCTGGGAGAAATAGGCAAATGCAAGAAAACTAGAAAAAAATCTTAATACCAAAAGTGCTTTACAACAGCTACCAATCAAAGTGACATACTTAGAGGGAGTTTAAATAAAAAATTGGAGAACAAAGATTGGGTTAAAGTTCATTTCACAGCAAGAATCCAGACACCATTTACAAAATAGAAACAAGATGTTTCTATAGAAACAAGCAACAACATAAGAAAAGCAACTGCACTGGATTCCCTTTAGTCTGCTTTTATGGCAACTCAAGTTTAGAATCAACAGTTGCTGGAACAAACTTTGAAATACCAGGAGCGGATTTATGTTAAGGAGATGAAAAGACTTTTCCAGATACTGAACTGGTGCATGTGCAGAGCAGAGACGGCTTCAAGAGCAGCAGAGGCTTCCCTGGATAAACTGTGATTGAGTCCCATGATTTCAGGAGTCAATTTCCCCACTAATGCGGCACCAGATGAGAAAGTGTCACAGACAAGAACCCAGCACGGGAGGGTCCGAGGGAGAGGAATCCTGCCTCTCCCCCCCACCCCCGTTAAGATCCGCTGCCTCTCTCCCCCATTTTAGGCTGCTCTTTACACTCCTCCTTCCCCTCCTGCTACTGTCCCTCTAACTCGATCCCACCCATGCTGCAATTTTAGATAGAGGCTAGATCAAAACCAATTTCTAATCCACCTTTTCCTTACACCTGCAACACTTCATTTCCATAGGATTTTGTTTATCAGGGTTCCCCCATTAAAACTGGTCAGCTTGACCCAGCAAAAGGCTTGCAATCCACCACCGTACGTTGAGCGTGGTATCAATGCACTGGCTTGCTGAAAACCAACAGCTGTTAATTTTGCCTTTTAAGGAGAATAAATTTCTATTCGCTTCTATCTCCAGAATACTTTTTGCTTTAAGAAAATGGGATCTTCACATTATTCAAGCAGCATGCTATCCTATCAGTTGTAGGTGCTACAGATACGTCTGACGGGTTTTTTGGTTGTTTTTCTTCAAATGCTGTCAAGCCTCAGAATACCCACTAATACTTTTTAGAAAGTTATTACCACTAATTATTTTGCAGCTATGAACCTCTGCAACAGAGTTAAATTATTTGTAGAGCCAGAACACATTTGGGATTAAACCCTCCCTGTCAGGTATTACTATTTTCGGTTCAGAAACAAATCCCAACAACTGCAAGCAGGAGAAACCTACAATTTTCAGATTATCTCAGTGTGGAATAAATAAGAAATAGATTTCTAGCCTTAGGCACTGTCATGGTTTAACCCCAGACAGCAACTAAGCACCACGCAGCCGCTCACTCACTCTTCTCCCTCCCACCCTGGTGGGATGGGGGAGAGAATCGAAAAGAAGTAAAGCTCATGGGTGAGATAAGAACAGTTCAATAATTGAAACAATAATAATGGAAAGGAAGATAACAAAAAGAGAGTGAAATATAACCCAAGAGAACCAAGCGATGGCTCACCACTTGCTGACCGATGCCCAGTTAGTTTCTGAGCAGTGATCCAGCCCCCCCCAGGCCAACTCCCCCCAGTTTATATACTGGGCATGACGTCCCATGGTCTGGAATACCCCTTTGGCCAGTTTGGGTCAGCTGTCCTAGTTGTGTCTCCTCCCAACTTCTTGTGCCCCTCCAGACTTCTTGCTGGCTAGGCATGAGAAGTTGAAAAATCCTTGACTTAGTCTAAACATTACTTGGCAACAGCTGAAAACATCAGTGTGTTATCAACATTTTTCTCATACTGAACCCAAAACATAGCACTATACCCAGCTACTAGGAAGAAAATTAACTCTATCCCAGCCAAAACCAGGACAGGCACCACAGTTTCCACACACACAAGTTTACTTTATAACATTCTTGGCCTCTACTGACTTACGACTGGAATGATACCGTTCCAGGCAACACAGCACCCATCCATCCTACAGTCCGATGAACAATGAAACATTTACATGAGGGATACCACAAGGCTGTTGCTATTACCCTCTAGTTTTGTTTCTGCTCATTCTTTCCGTGCTGGAGAAATACTAGTGATACTGGAAGCTTACTCAAAAAGTTCAGGACTTGAACTTCGTTAAGACACCCATACCTCTTCAACATAATTCTCAACGGAAAGCACCAAAAACCTTTTGTAATAGCTCCTCTAAATCTGAACCCATCTATTAGAAGATAAAATATTCCACTTACAGAGATAAAACGTCGTTCTAACTAATAATACAACATCAATTAAAAGGTGACTGTCTAAGCTAATTTATCTACTTGTGAATACACGTATCACATATTAACTCTACATTTAGACATTTTCTAAGAGAAGCATTGTTTTAGCTTAGCTGTTGGACAGCACTTCGGAATCTATGCATCCTAAACCAGCGCGAGGTGGAGATCCTGGCCTCACTGACGCAACTGGGAATTTTGCCATTGCCTTCAACTTAAGATTACAAGAGACTAAAACCCATTACTGCCTAGACAGACAATTTTCAGTACAGAAAACAGCCACAGTGCCACAGCTTTCAGGAACCCTGCCTGCTGTAACACAGCTCGGCTCCAAAGTCCCTACGGATGGACCAGGTGGTGTGTCTCCTGCTAACAACACCACACCTCATGCCCTAGTGTAATGCAGGACTTTTGCCTCCCTTTTTATTATTACACACTCGCAGGCATTCCACTTTTCTATTTTCATTTTGTCATTTAATTTATAGGCGTTGATGAGATTTAGACTGTAGTAACATGACAAAGGCTAACCTATTTTAGAAAGTGGGTTAAGGAAGGTGATTAGAGGTCCTTAACTCTAGCAATGTTGAAAATACAGGACAACTTGTGCGTCTAACTATCAACAGTTAGGAAAAAATTGTGAACTCGTAGGGTGAAGCAGCAACCTACTCCCGCGGCTTCAGGAGCACCCGAATCTTTCGGTGCCTCCACGTACCACTTGTGAACACCAGCAATGCAATACATTAGAGGTGGAAGAAACTACCCAGGTTCTGCAGCGCTTTGAAGACTGAAGTAAGCGCAATTATTCTCACCTTTGCATGCAAACTTATAAAGGATATTAATCACGTTATCATCCAGTTCAGCTTTTCAATCTAATCACTGAACTACATAATTCTACAGTCTATCGCAATCATGAATTCCAAAGGCTATGTATAACATTTAATAACATATCCTTCTATTCTTTTAAAAATGTACCTGGCAGTAATTTCATTAAGCATATCCTTGCTGACATAGTAATAAGCTTCAATAGAAAATTAAAGCCAGAGGGTTTGACATTAAATAAATAGATTTCTTTCCTACAGAGTACTCTCTTTTAAAAATATATTAAAGGGTATATAGAGTACGATTTTGGTCCTGCTTGTCAGGAAGGTATTCTTTTAGCATTATGTTACTAGGTATCATCCTACACAAACTGAGTTTATGTTGGAGGAAACGGGGAAAAAACAAATCACACCCAGGTTACCAGCCCCAGAGCGTCACCTAAAAAAACCTCTCAAAAAAGGCCCAAGGATTTGGTCTCACGCAGGCTTGGCTTTACACCAGCTGAGAGAACTAGGAATTTACACCATCGTCAAAGCAGACTTTGACCCATTTCTTCTGCATCGCGTGTAACACTAAGGTGCCGCACAAATTTATACTTCAGGAGAGAACACGAAACAGGAAAACACAGGCTGAGGACCTGCAGTTGCATTAACAGTGCAAACACCCTCAGCAAACACAGCAACAACACCAGGCCTACACGAGGGACTCCAGGTAAGGACCCAGCCTGGGAACAGGATTCCTGCCTGCCGGAATGGCAGGGTTCAGCAACAGCCCCTCCATGAGAGCAGAGAGGCCGGGCGGGAGGGCAATTATTTTGAGAGAAATCTGGACACATTCACGAAAGCAAAAAAGTGACAGCACGTGATTAGGCTTGATGACCCAGGAGCCCCTCCAAATCAAACTACGTGTCTGTGCTTCCCTTGAACAAGAGAAATCTGGGACTGTGACAGTCAAAGTTTGCAGCAAGTGTATGTACCGCTAACTCCACACCTAGCTTTAGTACTCCCCGCACATGCAAAAATAAAATACTCCCCTTTAACTATCAAATTATGGTTATTTTTATTGTTATACAATATTCACATTCTCCATGTGTATTAATAAAGGCCACTGATACTCCTTATTTCCAAATCTAGTTTATTATTTGTCCGGCTGCTGGCACCTCAGTATGCAGAAAAAATACTTCACGCTACGACAGTGCGACATTTCCAGTAAACAGGAAGGATTTTCTCTTTCTTCCTCATGGCCTATTTAAAATTTCTGCCTTGCTATCCTGATGTTACGCCCCAACTTGTCAGAAAGGGCCGCGATGGCTCCCTGTGCCTAAGCAAAGCGGGAAGAGAGTTTCTCAGCCAAGCGTGCCTGTGGCCACCCAAGCGGTACCTTTACCAGCTTCATTTTGAAATGTGTTTAGGCAACACTGGAAGGCAATTCTTTAGCCCGCGCCATCCCCTGAAACCACGCCACCACACACCTCACCGAGGGAGCCGCAGCCGTAACCTGCGGGGAGCGAGGAGTTTACAACCAGTTTCAGAACAGCAGCATCCGAGACGATCTGACACAACTTTTAAACCTCTCTTTTCAGGGAAGCCAGCAGCCAGAACCAGCGAATATTTCTGACTCTTCCCCCTGCGATATCCTGCAGAAGGGTTTGTGGACACAGAGAGGGGAACTGCTGCGCCTCTCAGCGCACCCGGCCTCACCTGACATTCGGGTACGGGCCCTGCTCTGCCCCATTTTTCTAGAAAAAAGGGCCAAGGCAGATGCACCGACTTACATAAATGGTCACCGAGAGAACTCTCAAGCACCAGTGTCTTTCAGAAGTGGCCCGCTCCTAGCTGTAACCTCAGGCAAGTACTACCAGATACTCCGCAAATATTAAGCTATTCTAGTGCGAAAGGGCTCGCTTACGGTGGACCGCGGACACGACCATCTTAAAAGATTTTTTCAGCAGAAATGATTAACAAATTAAACAAAACCGTCTGGAAATTACTTTGGGATGTACTCTAGCAGCTCTGTTTGTCCCTGTGCAATTATCAGCGCTAGTGCATTTCTCCCACTTAACCGCTCGAGGCATTCGGAGCGGATCATTTTTAAGTACTGAATATGAAAAAGGTCGTGTTCTTTTTGTTTTTTTTCTTTAAATGAAACGTCAAGAGAGGTGCATTAAGACCACTGCCTTTGTCTGAGCACCGGGAAAACGCTGTCTGCAAAACAAAGAGTGCGTGGAAAAGCCATTTTACGATTAACAACAGGGAACCGCACGCGGCTCCTTTCCTTTCCTAAGCGAAAAGCCCGCTTCCACCCACCACGCCATAAAACCGCATACCCCGAAGAAAGCAGGCAAGCCAAAACAGCGACTCGGCGTTTTTCCCCCCAATTACAACACACTCGATTTGACGAGCAATGAAAGGACCGAAATCTTGACACAGTCGAGCGAACAAGCGCCAAGTCTTTAAAAAGACAGGCCGAGAGCCGAACGACCGTGGAATTCCGGGGATGGCAGCGGCACCCCGCTCCCACCCTCTCCCACGCGGACTAAGCCCCTCGGAGGGGGGCGGGCGAGTACACTGGGGGTTACTCCAGCACCACGCGTGGGCAACAACCCCACGCAGCTCGCCTAAACCCAGGCGTTTACGGTTTTCTCCTGCCTGAAGGCGGGGGCGAGGCGCCGGGGGGGCGGGGGGGGGGGGCGGACGCCCCCCCCCCCCGCCCCCCCGGCGCCTCGCCCCCGCCCCGGTGTAGCCCCAAAACCTCGCCCCCCCCCCCCCCCCTTTCCCGCTGACACCCACCTGCTCCTCCGTACGCCGCCGGTACCGGGCGAACGTCGCCCCCGCTTCCCGCTCGCATTCCCCGAGGAGCGGCGGTAGGAGTTCCGCCGCCGAGCCCATGGCTCGTTGCGGGTCGAAGTGGAACCGCACGTTCCCCGCCGGTACCGCCGGGAGGGGCGGGGGGAGCGTCACGGGGTGCGGGAGGGCGGGGAGCGAGGGGGCGGCCCCTGGAAGCGAGGGGGGGGGGGGGGCGGGGAAGGGAACCCCGCCCCGCGCTGTCGGGAGGGGAGTCCGCTTGCTGCGGGTGGAAGCAGAGCGAAAGAAAGCAGAGCGAAAGCAGAGCGGAGCGAAAGCAGAGAAGAGCAAAAGCAGAGCAAAAGAAAGCAGAGCAAAAGAAAGAGCAAAAGCAGAGCAAAAGAAAGCAGAGCAAGAAAGAGCAAAAGCAGAGCAGAGCGAAAGCAGAGCAAAAGAAAGCAGAGCAAAAGCAGAGCAGAAGAGCAAAAGAAAGCAGAGTAAAAGCAGAGTGAAAGCAAGCAGAGCAAAAGCAGAGCAGAGCGAAAGCAGAGCAGAGCGAAAGCAGAGCAAAAGCAGAGCAAAAGAAAGAGCGAAAGCAGAGCAAAGGCAGAGCAAAAGAAAGCAGAGCGAAAGAACGAGCAAAAGCAGAGCAAAAGAAAGCAGAGCAAAAGAAAGAGCAAAAGCAGAGCAGAGCGAAAGCAGAGCAAAAGAAAGCAGAGCAAAAGCAGAGCAAAAGAAAGCAGAGCAAAAGCAGAGCAGAAGAAGAGCAAAAGAAAGCAGAGTAAAAGCAGAGTGAAAGCAAGCAGAGCAAAAGCAGAGCAGAGCAAAAGCAGAGCAGAGCGAAAGCAGAGCAAAAGCAGAGCAAAAGAAAGCAGAGCAAAAGAAAGAGCGAAAGCAGAGCAAAGGCAGAGCAAAAGAAAGCAGAGCGAAAGAAAGAGCAAAAGCAGAGCAAAAGCAGAGCAAAAGAAAGAGCAAAAGCAGAGCAAAAGAAAGCAGAGCAAAAGAAAGCAGAGCAAAAGCAGAGCAAAAGAAAGCAGAGCAAAAGCAGAGCAGAAGAGCAAAAGAAAGCAGAGTAAAAGCAGAGTGAAAGCAAGCAGAGCAAAAGCAGAGCAGAGCGAAAGCAGAGCAGAGCAAAAGCAGAGCAAAAGAAAGCAGAGCAAAAGAAAGAGCGAAAGCAGAGCAAAGGCAGAGCAAAAGAAAGCAGAGCGAAAGAAAGAGCAAAAGCAGAGCAAAAGCAGAGCAAAAGAAAGAGCAAAAGCAGAGCAAAAGAAAGCAGAGCAAAAGCAGAGCAAAAGAAAGCAGAGCAAAAGCAGAGCAGAAGAGCAAAAGAAAGCAGAGCAAAAGCAGAGCAGAGCGAAAGCAGAGCAGAGCGAAAGCAGAGCAAAAGCAGAGCAAAAGAAAGCAGAGCGAAAGAAAGAGCAAAAGCAGAGCAAAAGCAGAGCAAAAGAAAGCAGAGCAAAAGAAAGAGCAAAAGCAGAGCAAAAGAAAGCAGAGCGAAAGAAAGAGCAAAAGCAGAGCAAAAGCAGAGCAAAAGAAAGCAGAGCAAAAGAAAGAGCAAAAGCAGAGCAAAAGCAGAGCAAAAGAAAGCAGAGCAAAAGAAAGAGCAAAAGCAGAGCGAAAGAAAGCAGAGCAAAAGCAGAGTAGAGTGAAAGCAGAGAAGAGCGAAAGCAGAGCAAAAGCAGAGCAAAAGAAAGCAGAGCAAAAGAAGAGTGAAAGCAGAGCAGAGTGAAAGCAGAGCAGAGCAAAAGCAGAGCAAAAGAAAGCAGAGCAAAAGCAGAGCCAAGCAAAAGCAAAAGCAGAGCAAAGCAAAAGCAAAGCAAAGGCAATTAAAAAAAAAAAAAAAAGAAAACCCAACCCCAACAACCCCATCCCCCAAGCTTGTATTTAAACCCCAGGAAACGCCAGGTGTTAATTTTAGCACCGCTCCCTCTTGGTGTGTCACCGGGGAGGAATGTCCTGACCGGCAGGCGCGTGGCGGTGCGAGACGCGGTGTTCGCTGCTCTTCCCCGGAGAAAGAGGGAACGCCGGCCTCGCTCTTCTGAAGCGGCCTGAATCTGGTCCTCCTCTCTTAAAAAACGAGCTAACGCACGCGAGGAGGAAGGAAACGCAACAGCAAACCCAGAAGATGAGACTCGGCACCCAGCGAAGCTCGGGGCCGGTAGGGAGGACTGCGGCGTCGATGGAGACGTGCCACGGCGCAGGGGCGCGCCGGGCTCCCGCTGCCCGTGGTGGAGCGGCGCTGTACCCCGGCAGAGAGAGGCCTCGCTTCTGCCAGTCACCGATGCCGTCCATCCCGGTGCAGCAGAGCCAGGAGTGGGCCTGAAAGGGCAGCTGGATTTCAAGCGCGTGGCACTCCCAAGCCGTGGCGGGACCGCTGGCGGCACCTTTGTGCATCTTTTCTCCTCATCCGGAAGGCAGTTCATGCATTAATTGTGGCAGGTCTGCTTAGCTCAGTTTTGTCTCCACGGGCAATTACGAGAGGCGCTAACGGGTTGCGTTGACAGTAGGATTCTGTGGAAATCGGACATTCAGATGAATTTTGTAGGGCTTTCAGGTGGGTTGGGTGTGGGTCCCACTGTTACTTAGAAGGAATTCTGCCTGCTTTTTGCTTTTCCCGTCATTATTGTTGGGCAGCGAACAGTCAATAGCTGCAGCAAACCTCAAACCGTCACCAAGAAACACTCAGTGTATTGTGGTATAGTCGCGTCTTCAGACCGCGAGCAAGTACTCTTCAAAAATGCGGAACAATACGCAAGCCGCACCAATTGTCAGGCCCCTCGGTTTGGCTGCGGGGGCCGAGGGCCAGGGCAGGGAAGGCTGGGACGGGGCTCTTCTCGAAGGGCCACTGCTCTGCGGCTCCTCTGATGGAGCAGCTGGCCCCGGCTGGTCCCCGAGGCGCAGGCTGGCCAAAAGCAGTTTGCCCTGATGACTAATTGCTTGCCCAGAGTTCTGGTCCATGATCCGTTTGTTAGTAGTGTTTCTCAGGAATGGGGACAGGCTTGGAGGAATATCAAGCTGTTGAAACAGTGCCCATAAACCGTTGCAATCCCGCTGGCATGGGGAGATACTGGACACCAGGAAAAATCCCACGGACTTCACCACCGAGGGCCGTGGTGATATGTTCTGCGCATGACATTGACTGCCTAGCAGCAGGTCTGTAAAAGATCCCCGAGGTTCTCTGCTCCTCGGGTGATTTGTGAAGAAGTGAAGTGTCACACACAGTACTGACATTCAGCAAACTTTCTCTGGAAAAAAGGTCTTAAATAAAGCATTGATTAGGTGTCCCTTTCAGTGAGCTCTTTAGTACACTTAAATCCATAAAGCTTTGCTGGTTTGTGGATCAAAAAAACGTGCATTAGAATATTTTTTTAAGAAAAAGTTGATGCTGAGGCCACTGTTGTTCTTTACAGCGCAGCCTCTGATCCCTGCTGCCTCTCGGGGACCGGCGACCCTTGTGCCAGGAGTACTATAACGTGTGCTGGCTGGCTTGGTGCTACAGTTTCCTCCTCACCTGTCTGCCCTCCTACTGGTTTGATGTTGATCTCCCGGTAGAGGAAGATTCTTCCATTGCTTCCGCGGTGCAGGAAAGCTCATTGTACTTCAGAAGAAGCTCCACTCCTCCCCACTGCAGCTATCGGCCTTGGACTGCCTCGTCACACCCTGAGCAACAGCCAGATGCCCAGTGCACAGGAACTGCCTCCGGCTCCCCGGCACTCTCCGTGGGGGGAAGCACCTCCGGGGGCAATAGTCCCAGTTGTCCAGGGAAAGAACGGAGACTCGGAAGCCCTCACTGAGATTTCTTAGGATGCAGGCACCGTTACAGCCTGCGCAACTTCAGTAACCTCAAAGACCCCTGTTCCCCTTTCATAGCAAACACTCATGGTAAAAGCAATGCCACAATCACACATCACTATCTCTAGCTCTTCCTATAACCAACCGTGCTGGTTTTGGCTGGGATGGAGTTAATTTTCTTCACAGTAGCTGGTATGGGGCTATGTTTGGATTTGTGCTGAAAACGGTGTTGATAACACAGAGGTGTTTTCCTTACTGCTGAGCAGTGCTCACACATCTCCAAGGCCTTTTCTGCTTCTCACCCCACCCCACCAGCGAGGGGGCTGGGGGGGGGGAGGGGGGCACAAGAATTTGGGAGGGGACACAGCCGGGACAGCTGACCCCAACTGACCAAAGGGATATTCCAGACCATATGATGTCATGCCCAGCAGATAAAGCTGGGGGAAGAAAAAGGAAGGGGGGGGGACATTTGGAGTGATGGTGTTCATCTTCCCCAGTAACCGTTACCCGTGACGGAGCCCTGCTTTCCTGGAGATGGCTGAACACCTGCCTGCCCATGGGAAGTGGGGAATGAATTCCTTGTTTTGCTTTGCTTGCGTGCGGAGCTTTTGCTTTACCTATTAAATGGTCTTTATCTCAGCCCCTGGGTTTTCTCACGTTTACCCTTCCGATTCTCTCCCCCGTCCCACTGTGAGGGAGGAGGTGAGTGAGCGGCTGCCTGACGCTTGGTTGCTGGCTGGGGTTAAACCACGACACCAACTTTCCTGGGCTTCGTGTGCTCGGAGCACTGGTGCCTGGGTCTGTGAATGTAGCTGAGCTGCTGCGAAACTGCTTTGAGTGGCTGACATTTCGACTTTGTCTTACTGAAATCAGGATTCTTTCCAATTATTCACAAGCATGTGGTAGCTTGATAAGGATCTAATCACAAGAATAAGCTGAAGGATCTATGTCACCAAAAGAGATCCCCACAACTTAGCAACTTTCCTTTCGAGATCACTGTCTGAGTGAAGTTTCGCACCCCCTCAGACCTCTGGACATGGCTGACCTTCTGCTGATGGTACCTTCTCCCAGGATCAATAATCTCAGAAAATGCCAGGATAAATCCCAGCATGACTTAATGGTAGGCAAAAAAGCCACGTGCCAAAGGAAATTGCAGAGATGCAAGTTAAAGGGCAGATTCTGTAAAATAGTTGTTTTGCATGGGGCAACTTGTAATAAACTTTGCAGGGGTCGATTTGTAATACAGGTACAGACCAAATACCTCCCGTGGGGTAAAGAGAGGTCCTCTTGCACGACTGTCATTTGGGGATCACTAAGGAAAGTCAGAACCTCACAGTAAAAATCCGTAATTAAAGAATTTTCCGGAAAAACAAGTGCTTGCAGTAGGAGGAAGACTGAATGCTGCAGCTTCGCTCAGAGCTAGGACAGGCTGAGCACACTGGCCTTTCCGAAACACGTCTCTAGACTGCAAAACATAGAAACAGCTGGGGGCAGTGAGAGTAAAACTCCCTCTAGATGGCTATCTGCTCTTTAACTGTAGCCAATAGTAGGTGCCGGGGAAAGAGTAACAGATGCTGCAGCAATACTTCTTGAGAGTATTCTTTTGGCTTCCACTAATCTGAGGTTCAAAGCCTTCCCGAGCCCAGGCGCCGAGTTGGATAGTGAGGGCAGTATTTCGGTTGTGGGATCAAAGGCAGCCGAGGGAAGGCATGCTACCACAGGGATCACATGCGGCCAAGTCATACAGACTGCTTATATTGGTCTTGTTGCCCAGGGGAATGTATCCCTTTCATCCTGTGCTTTTTTTTTTTCTTTTTTTTTTTTTCCCCCATGTCCCTGGCATTCGCTAGGGCCTCCTTAGACTGCTGTCATGGCTGGGGCAGTGAGCATCCCCTCTCCAGGGATGTCGGCTTCTCCGGCCCTCAGGACTTCCCCATCCCAGCTACCTGCCCGAGAGCACGAAGGCAAAGATGAAGCCTGCCAGAGCGCAGGCTGTGGTGTGATGATACAATAAAACCAGGTTTAGGCCATTGAATTCCAGATTGAAAAGGCCATAGCCATGCAACACAGAGACACCTTGCTGGTTCGAACAGATGAAAAATTTTTCATTGGTTAGCACTGCGTGTACAGGTCTTACGCCACCGCAGGTACCGTGTGTCCTTCTCTCAGCTGGCAGAAAGCTGGCGTGAACACCTACCACCAGCCTAAAATTGGGCTCATACACTAGCCGATTCAACAGATACACGACTGTGGGCCTGCATCTGCTCCAGACCGAGTTGGGCCTTTGGGGTTATTCTCAACACAAAGCTTACCCTTGTGGGGACTCGGAAAGGACAGGGACAAGATACAGCGGGTGCGCTGAGTTCTCACCTGCTTGCTACCTGCCATTTCCTATCAGTGGCAACTCAGCTAACTTCCTCTAGTAAGGATGTGGTTAAGGACTTCAGAAAAAAAAAAAAAAAGAAAGAAGAAAAGACTCTTTTTTTTCTTCATATGCACCTAACGGATGTAACTGACTTCAATATGAGATTCACTCAGATTGCTGAGTGCACAGTTTAATCCCAAATCTTTCCAAACTCCAGAGTTCATCTAACTATTAAAAGGCTTGGAAAAAACAGAGGTTCTTTAAACCTCTGGTAATGGAAACTTTTGTCATAACTGGGAAGAGGTCAATGTGGTTTTGTACAGTATAATGGATTTACTGATGAATGGAACATTTCAAACTCTCTGATGGGTTTTATCTACTTTATATTCCAGATGCTAATATAAGTAAATTCTCTAAACTCTCAGACAATTTGTCCAGTATGACCATGCAGCTTATGGTGGTCATTGGAGCTCTTACATGGATTTTTGAAGTAAAGCTGTTAAATTCTGTAATTTCCTCAGATCCTTCAAGCATATTAAGAAATACAAGAAATGGCTTTTCCAACACTGGATACAAAGTGAACTAGGAGAAATTGGAATTCAAACCATGAAAATATATTAGAGTATACTGAATAAAAATGAAATGAAACAATTAATTTGGTTCCTTTTTCTTCCATGTGTAATGACAAAAGGACATTGAAGATCAGCCCCCATTAGCAATCCCTATTCTCCAATAGTTGATATATATCATGCAATCTCATTTAAGGGCCAAAGCAAAATACACATGGGCTCATATATATGGGCTCAGAAAGAGAGAAACAAAACAGTAATGGAGAAGTTCTATTACAAAGGGTCACCTGGAGCACTCCCAGGCATTGGAGGGTAGTTTTCTGCACTACCTTTTCTAATGCATTCACCAGTCTCTTTTTTTTTTTTTTTTTAATGTCTCAAGTGAATTCTGCCATTTCCCTTGGATATTATTTCACAGCATAAAAAAATCTGACAAAAGGCTCCCCCCTAGCTATCAAGTCTAAATTTTTCCTTTTTCTATTTCGTTCTATTATTAGGTTAGGTTAATTTATCATCCTTGATGAAAGCCTGATTTCTGCACAGCCAGCTTGCATGATCAATATTTACCTCTAACCCTATTAGGATTAGTAGGTTTGCAAAACAGAACCTTAATTTTGCTTACTCCGATCGCTCTGATCTTTCTTACTTTAAGACCTTTCTTCTTGGCTACCATTTGAGAAGAGAGTTTTGATTTTTTTTTTCTTGCCACGAGCCTTTTATAAGCATTTACTCCACTGCAGTATAAGCTCAAAGCAGGCAAAAAAAAAAAAAAAAAAAAAAGCTTTGAAAATGTATAGACAGTCCAAATTCACAGCAGTTTATTTGTTTTTACTGCAGGACACTGGAAGTATGGGTCCAGTTTGCTGCTTGCTGCCACTCACAAAACTCTTGTGCTTCCAGCAGTTCTGCACAGTAATACAGCCTTTTCTTTTTGCAGTCCTCTCTTTGCTGTGTTTGATAGCAATGTAATTGGTCTCTCAGTTCGTCTTTAAGTCGAAAGAAGTCTGACAGGCTCCTAATACGATGCTTTGTCTTTGCAGTGCAAACCCATTTGTGTGCCATACCAGTTTCACAAGTCCCTCCCTGCCTCTCCCTTCCTCATCCACGCTGGTGGCCCAACGCCCTCCCCCAGCTGTTCCCACAGACTGCGCGGGGGTCCGTGCTGTGGGCCTGGAGAGAAATACATCGGCCGAGTATTATAAAGGGCTCGCCATCATTCCTAGCCTAGCCCATCAACAGTTTTGTTGCCACTAAAGCAAGGTGGTGCTTTCAGTCATAGGAACAGAAACAAATGGCTTGAGGCATGAGAAAGAGAAGGGAGAGGGAAACTCCTTAATAAGGCACCGGTGCTGAACACTTTACATCATGGATCTATAGCCTCACCCCCAACGTTTAATCGTGCTTCCTCTCCTCCACCGACAATCTGTGTTTAGATGAAAAAAGACGCTTTTTTTTTTTTTTTTTTTCTTTCTTTTTATTTTGAGGACAAGGATATTCAGGCTATGGGCACCTTAACAAGTATGAGCTCGTAATGTAAAATTTGTTAGGCTAAAATAAACCCCAAGCTTTCCTTAATGTTGCACCTTGTGCTGTCATTTGTCCAAGTGCAAGTAAGGACAGGCCAGAATGGCAGGGTGCTGTATGGGGGGTTCGTGTGTGCATGTGTGTTAAATCTCATGTGGACAAATGAATTATGCGTTTAAGTGATTCTGAATTTATAAAACTTAACTACAGAGAGAACAAACGAGATGCTAGATATGTGGCAGCAGGAAAGGTCTTTTTGTTAAAATTGGGAAAGGTTACGTTAATTCCTGATTAAAATCCCAAGCATCCAGGCAAGCAAAAGGGATTGCGGTAACCCGATATTCCCAAAGAAATGGTGATGAATTTATATGAGCACGAAGTAGACAGGATAAAATGAAGACGAATGACCTTACTCAAAGTACTTCATTGAGAAGGCTTCCTGGCACCCTGGAGAGGGCAGATGAACAGACATTGGGAGAAAGACTGACAAAACCCACACACAATTCATGTATTGTTTTCAGCCTGGCTGAGCCTTTTTTTTTTTTTTTTTTTTTTTTTTTTTTTTTGCCTGCAGTAGAGACAGTATTTTATTTTCTGACAATAGCAGCCTGTGAGAAAGCTCCGTGTGTGTGTGCATGTGTGTAAAACTCAAGCCAGGCTTGAGGAGTCAGGGCTGTGCTTGGTGATGACTTCAGTTTATGTGGCTCCAGTTTCATTTTCTGTAATTATTTTAACATAACTACAAATCTGATAAAGTTCATCCAAGTGAGTTATTAAAGACTCAGAAAGGCCTAAGCGATATGCTTTAAACTTCATTTTTTAATTTTTTTTTTAACAGAGCCTAGTTACTTGAAGCTCTCACATACTCTTGTGCTTCAGGGAAGGGAGTAATAAATTATGATCTTTATCATGCACTAATTTAAAATTTTCCATAAAATTATGTGAATAATTCATAATGGATAATTTATCTGATGAATTTTACCTCTCTTCTTTGCTAATTGTCCCCAAGCAGAGCAAGTGGTCCTCAAATGTGTTAGTTATTAAAAATTATTTATTCTTTTTTTTTAACTAAAGTTCTGGGTCTGCAGCTCATCCATGAATAAATCTCTGCGAATATCTGACAGTCATCTTGTGTGACAGGAAGATAGAGCAGGATATGTTTCCCTGACTGGGGTCTCTTGTTTACTGAGTGCCCAAGTCCCTCAGGTGGGGACCCACTTGGAGCGCTGCGTGCGTCTCTTCTGGCTCGTGTGCCCACATTTCCTTCCCCGAGAAATCGGGTGTGGAGAGGAAAAAGATAAAGTAATAAAAAACTCATCTTGTCAGCCTGAGGATGTCCCTGGGAAGTGATCTGCATCCCAGCTGCACCACTGACTATTTGGATAAAATTTCCGTTATGAAAGGTAAAGACTGTGAACTCATTGGCTGTTTCTGGGGTATATGCCAAAATAGCCGCCTAAGATTTGCCTTGCTTAAGACTGCAGTATCTTCAGAAAGAGGATGCAAGAGTCAAGAACATAGTCAGAGTGTTTAGACACCTAAGGATGCAGATAATGCCACAGCTGGGTTTTTAAAAGTGGCCTGAGATGTTTGTGAAAATCCCAGGGAACATCTACTTGTACCTTTGGGCACATAAATAACCTTTAAATCTGGTTAAAAGTAATATGAACCATCACCCTTTGAAATTTTCCTGCTCTTTCTTCAAGCCCTAGCTATCTACTTTTCAGTATGACCGAACCAGGCAATTCCTAACGGCCGAATTGTAACACTTCGTTCTTGGACAAGAAGAAACGATTACAGGTCAAGTCTTTAATAATTTAAACTACAGAGAGCTAAAATCTCAGAATTCTCTACCAGATTGAAAAAACAATACAAAACAATGCAGCAGAGACCTGTTGTGATGACAGGCTATACTTTAACTAAATGGCAAGACTTAATTAACACTGCCCCAGACTGGGTTCAGAGTAAACTAAAGCCTACTATACGATTAACTCCTCTGTGCTTTAGTAAGAGAAAGGGAGATTGCAAATGGAAACATCTGGCGCTTTCAGAATTTAATTAAAGAAATGCAAAGAAGCTACTATTGCTACTACAATTTCTTCTTGGGGCAACAAACATAGCAAATGGGAAAAGAGGAACTCAGAAATATGAAAGACACCCCCCCCCCCCATCCCAAATAATTGAGTTTTTCACGTCTGTCAAACTTTCTGTTCCTCATCTCCTAAGCAAATTGGCTTAAATATTATCTATTAAGATACTGAGAATACCGAATGAGTTCTGCTTTGAAATGACTATTATTTTTTTAAACTTTGTTTTTCCTTCCACATCAGTGTTGGAGGGCTAATATAAAAGATTATTATGAACTTACATTAGAGAAACAGCTATTAAGTCTTTAAAGCCACTCAGGGATTGTGATTCGGCTTCAGTGGAGGTTGTACTTCGACAGAATGAAAAGACTTACCATGCCTAGATGACTTATCGTCTAATTATGGAGAGCTGGTGTAGTTCATAAAAAAACTAACTGAAGACTTTTAACTTTTAAAATACCCTAGCATTTTTGCCTTTTCAGATTATTTTTGTACTTCATATTCAGGGGAGATATCCAAACAGAACGGAGCAAAGTTATCACCACCAAAGAACTGTAAGTCTGCTTCAGTACTGCATGTCTGTTTTCCTTGTTAAAAAAAAAAGGAAAGAAAATGACTAATTCCAAGAGGAAAAAAACCAATGGAAAGGGAAGTCAGTGAAAAGCTTTTCTAAAAGCTGTTTCATATTCTTGTTTGTGTGTGTCCTCATTCCTCCCTTTTTAATTACTAAAACTACATAGGCCTTTAACTCTAAAAAATATCAGAACATAACACTACTGGCATAAAGCTATTTTATTTCTTTTTAATGGGGTTTCCACTCTGCACAGCTATCCTGGAACATTCATAGTAAGACAGCTTATTCCATTCCGATCTCACAGGCACCAGCCCGTCAGACCAGCTTTGCTGATCTAACAGATGCTAAAGTAGTTATTCAATTTAGATAAACTCAGGGCAATGATTTTAAGAGAGAGATGCTCATTAAATTAAGACACCTAGTCAAGAAGGAGGCAAGCTGTTGAACCCATGCCTGTTGTTAATCCACAGTTTTGTTTAAACTGTATTATGACCTTCTTGGGCACATTTAGCACCCTGTAGCCTTTCCTTCTAAGTGCGGTGCCAATGTCAACCGAAAGACAGCTGACAGGCAGAAATGGGCTGCTCACGCTCAACATGGCTAGAGCAATAGGAATCAGAGGAGTAGTAGGCAGCAGCACCATGTTTTGAGGCTTGAAGGAAATGTTCGGTGCATGATTCTTAGAGAGGAGAACTGACACTAAAAGCTTGTCGTGGTTTAACCCCGGCCAGCAACTCAGCACCACGCAGCCGCTCACTCACTGCCCCCCATCCAGCGAGATGGGGGAGAGAAAATCAGGAAAAGAAGTAAAACCTGTGGGTTGAGATAAGAACGGTTTAATAGAACAGAAAAGAAGAAACTAGTAATGATAATGATAACACTAATAAAATGACAACAGTAATAATAAAAGAATTGAAATGTACAAATGATGCGCAGGGCAATTGCTCACCACCCGCTGATCGACACCCAGCCAGTCCCCGAGCGGTGATTCCCCCCCCACCACTCCTCCCAGTTCCTATACTAGATGGGACGTCCCATGGTCTGGAATACACCGTTGGCCAGTTTGGGTCAGCTGCCCTGGCTGTGTCCTGTGCCAACTTCTTGTGCCCCTCCAGCCTTCTCGCTGGCTGGGCATGAGAAGCTGAAAAATCTTTGACTTTAGTCTAAACCCTACTTAGCAACAACTGAAAACATCAGTGTGTTATCAACGTTCTTCTCATACCAAACTCAAGAACATAGCAGGTACCAGCTACTAGGAAGACAGTTAACTCTATCCCAGCTGAAACCAGGACAAAGCTACAGCTGTGGCGCAAATCTAACGTGAAATTACAGTGCCTTTGACACTGCAACCGATTATTTGAAAAGTTCTACTTTACCTGCAGTACTACACGTGCAACCTCAACCTGACTTCACTCACTATAGAAATTCCCAGTCAGTTTTGTCACTGTCATGTGACTGAGGGTATGACCAAGCAAAAGAATAAGGAAAACTTGTGTTGCTCCAAAGCAGCAAAGCCTGACTGCGTAATGCAAAAAATCCTTTATTTTGGAAGTATTTATATAAGGAGAAAATGTCAGAAATTTTAAGGAACGGTTACGCTGAAATGTTCCTAAATATATTATCCAATAAAGCTTCTGATCTTTACATTTGGAAAGGCAAGTGCTGTGAAATTAAGCTAAACCCCATTTAAATTCAAATTACTTGCTCAATTCAATGCCTTTCCTGCTTTTTTTCTTCATTTTGAATTTCTTATCGAGTTATATGATCCTTAGTTTTTCAGTTAGCATTCCTTGTCCTTCCTATCTGATTGGCTTTTTTCTCTTGATGTCAGCTGAGAGATTTTGTAACTTGATGAACTTTATAGAGAGGCATTTCTGCAAACCACAGTATAAAATTATGAGGTTGTGTGCTAAAAAGCTGCACTGAACTTTGACTATGGTTTTCATTGGTTTATGCAATTGTTTAGTAATGGCTACGGTATATGTGTGATTCTATGAAACACCACTGAATCCTTTAAAATAGCAATCAAATAGTGCATATCGCTATTTACTGATCCAAGCAGCTAAAAATGTAGCCATTAGGAGACATACTTGTGTATCGAGTCCACAGATGAGCAATACTGACGCACCTCTAGTCTTGTAAAAAATGTATGTAAGCTTAAACTTTGCTTTTAGTCCTTGCCTTGGTGTGGAGAATGCGAAAAAAATACATCGTCATTTGCAGCTCCAGGACTGAAGTTGGAACCAAGTGTTCACCAATCTCTTTCCTTTGAAGTGAGGTCTGGAAGGGAATATTATGTGCCTGGAACAATATGTCAAGGAAATTGGTCTGTGACTCCTTAGTAGTGTTGTTCCTCTGAGACCCTGGGTCATGAGTCTGGCACTGGGTGGCATTAGGAAGAATCCTAAAACATTAAGGGGACTGCCCGCTTCTCATCAACTGAAAATGTTGTTTCTGTATGTCCGTGTCTTAGCCTCCTCCTTCCTCTCTTTTGTCACCTCTCTCTCCTTTCTCAGTAGGAGCACATTCTCATCCCTGCCCCTTTTTCCTCTTTCCTCTTCGGAGATATTATCATAAAACTCTCAAACATTTAATTTCTTTTCTTTTTCATGGCTCAGAGGTTTGTTTGGTTTTCTGCAGTTAATCAGACTCCCATCCAGGGACCAAGTTCTTTAGCATAACAGAAGTACAGGCTGAAAAATGAAAAAAAAAAAAAAAAGGTACTGCCCTAATTTTGATCACCATGGCTACAATGATAAAGTATAGTCTTATTTCCCGTTTTAGAGTACCATTCCTGTAGTACTTTTTGGAGTGAATTTGGTAAAGGTAAGAAATTTCCCCCTTTAATTCCTTTTGTAAAGCATTCCAATATTAATTCTAGGTTGAGGGAGAAGTAGAAGTGGGGTGGAACTAGCAGGATTGGAGGTGTGAGAGGAGGTGGAGATGACAGCAAAGAGAAGGCTAGAAATTGTTCCTTTGCAGAAAGGTTTTACATCAGAAGATGTTCCTCTGAGACGAATAATGAAGATCTGCGCAGAGGCCCTCAAACACTTCCATTTTGGCCGGATAATTAGAATAAAACATTGACATCTTGGGGATCTAAGGCATAGCAGATAGAGCAAATTTTAAGCGAAGTAGCCTATCTCTGTAGGCAAGACCCAAGTGTCAGTTTTCATTTCAGTATTTGTTTTTAACAACTCAGCTAAAACTTATCATGAGAACACTAGCAAAGTGTTTCAGATCAGAAAAAGCAACAGCATGCTTCCAGGATGCTGTTATGTTTCTGGGAATTGCTTGAGCTGCTTATTTTCTACCACTGTGAACTAATTGGGCCTATCATTTCCAGTTCAGCGTCTGCTTCCAGTGATGGTACAGGGTCAGGCGGATTCCTACCTCGTAGTGTAGATTAGCACACAACTGCACTTTGTAGAAAAAGCTGATTTAAGCAAACGCCCTGGAAACAGTTGTCCTTAACAGAAACAAATTGGTCATAGTAAATGGGAGTTTTATGCCAGTTTTTTGCATTGACAAGATGAAGCTTTTTATTGTTTCCAAGAAAGAGAACTAGATATTTTAGAAACTGTTTTCTTGTATGTGCTCTTACAATCATTACTCGTCCACTTGAAGCCTTTTTCCAGCTCACTTACAAGCTATTGACATTAAACCCTGCTTTTTCAGCAGAACAACACTAGCCAGTGTTCAGGAAATGTTCAATGATTGTACACGTATTGCACTAAGGAGACAGAAACTTTCATTATTTTAACAAGAAGTTATGTATACAGAGTGCTTTCAGCAGCCTCTGAGAATCCTGGAAAGTACATGGAGAAGCAAAGCACGAATGGTTCTAAATCACTTGATGAAAATGAACAGAAATATAAGGCCAAAATGTGAGCTGGCTAGTTGGGAAATGAAACCCTTCTCCAGTTCCATGTCTTCAATGCAATATTCCCTAATCACCAGCCGAGACAGCGTCAGAGACCTGTTGTAGCACAAAGGCCTTGGCAGATCTTCTCGGTGATCTCACTGTGCTGCTTCTGGGAAAGTCATCTCTGTCAGAGAGCTGCTACGGAAAGAGAGGAAAGGATTGAGAGGGCCTGAAGTTGTCTGTCCGGGAGTGTATTGGTTGCGGGTACTGGGCTGCTACCACTCGAGGTGGATCCATTCCACTGGGGAAACAGTTTCAGATCCCATCAGTATATTGCACATCACCTACACCTTACATTCCTGCATTTACCTAAATATACATAATCATGCAAACGGTGCGGAATAGAATAAAACATTTTTAAACAGGATTAAACTACAGGTTTTGCACAGATGACTGGTAAAGAGACAGTTTCCAAACTCAAACTGTGCTGCTCCCACCAGAGATATTTTTTTTTTCCTCATTTACACTGTACAATTATCTTTACACTGTACTAATGTCTGCAGCCTAACTTCCAGTGGGTATGGTGGAAAAGGAACATCAGACACCGTGTGTGTTGGACTAAAACTGCATCAAAATAAAGGTTTATGAGTTCTATACTAGGATGTTTTCCATCAGGGCAGGAAGGTCTTGCAGAATGTGTAAATCTGCACACTTGCAGTACTATCTCTTTGGTCTACTCATTGTCCAAAATTCTGAGTTTGTGCTAGTCAGTGACTGTCCCCTTTTCCATTTCCCTTCTCTGTTGCATTAGATATAAATCACTCACCATCACTCATATAGCTCTTCTAACAAATCAGAGCGAAGAAATAGTCTGTCCTGCAAACTGCAAATAGATTTTGTTTCCCTAATGGTTCCACCTAATTGAGGCCAAATTGCTTTTCTTCTAAGTCAATGACAGAAATTCCATTCCCTTCATTAAGATCAAAATCCCCTCCCCAGCAGAGATCTGACTGCATTTCCAGAAACAGACAGATTCTTGCTCAATACTACTTCACACCTGGTATAATCATAACCTAGTTTGTTTCGCCTTCAGGTGATTTTTTAAACACAGAAGTCTGATAACAAAGTGCCGCCTGGTGGACAAAATGACGCTGTTTTTTTTCTGTTCCACACCTAACTGCGTACTAAAATTTCTCCTTCCAGCAAGACCTGAGCTATAGAAGCCTCTAGGGAAGAGACCTAAATAAATTAATTTTAAATTTCTCTACCTATATCTAGCTCTAGCTATAGATACGTCGGTTTTAAAAAAAATTTTAGAAGTAGTCAAGGTGCCCATATATTGTTCCTTGCTACCATAACTCCCGCTGTCACAAAGAATGCTGACAGTTCTAGCAGGAGCATCTTCTGTGGCAGGCATGCAAAATGCCAAGAATTAAAAGTCATGTAGTGTGAGTAGCTGGAAACTCATCTTCCGAAGGAGGAATCCTTTCCTCCAGCTAGCTGTTATCACTGTCAGCTGCAGAAGTAGTTTTTACTACTAGTGTTTTCCTCTAAGCTTCTGCAAGAGCCCGATTTTTTTGCGAATTTGTATATTGCTGCTAGGATCCATGGCATGGGGTTGGGAGGAAATGGGAAAACGTGGAACTCCTGAATGATTTACACTTCAAGCTCAGTACACTCATGGGCTTGATTTTGTGAACTTAGGCAGGTACAGGAACACCAGCAATCAATGGGAAGTAAATGCCTGAGGGCTTGTTGTATCTGGATCTGTTACACGGAGCAAGATAAACTCTAGTCACCACCAAGCCCATGAATGTTTGGGCCACAAGAGCTTTGTAGGAAGATGCAAGAAACTCCTTACTGGACATCTATAACACAATCTACCCCAAGAATGTTTCTTTCTAACAATGACAACTTATCTTATCGATATCTCAAACATGATGGCTGAAGTCTTTCTCTACGGCTCATTTTTAAAGTAATTCTATCTCAAACCGTAACTACATTAAAAGGGAGATCCTGTTGACATTAAGACTGCACTCAATCACTAGGAGTGCTCAACATGAGTATTAGTGTCCGTCAGCATGGAAACTTCTCTGGTTTTCACTATATTTGGCAACACTGTTACTGTGTGGACATATAATACGCATAATATGGTTTCTAAAAATGAATGAAAATAATAATATAATATACGTAACTACTATATATCTGTATCCATATATAAAGCATAGTGAAGATGTACAGAGACTCATTTAGATCTTAGCCACTAGGCGGTAGTATAAGATTAACTCATGTAAAAATAACAGGTAGTTTTGTATTCATGTTGTAGCAAACTTCGAAACACATGCCCGCTCCATAAGAAATTTTGTAAAACATTTTCTTGCTTCTTTATCAAATCAGGAAGACACTTGGAAGAAAAATACATCTCACAAGATTCCGCAGTGGGTTAAATGCATTATTTGAAGCCAATTAACCACAAGGACAAACAGTACCTAACCCCGCCCCCCCCATCTTTTTCCTTCACCTTATATCACTAATCACAAACATTAGTAAGGTTCAAAAAAAGCAGTTTAGCCATTGTGGAATCTTATTTAGATTAAAGAACTACAATATGATCGACTTCTTCACAGTGCACCATCAGTCTTACACCAGCGCTGAACTCAATGGACCAAATATTGGATAAGTTCCTCTTTTCACAGAATCACTGAATGGCTGAGGTTGGAAGATGCTTCTGGTGGTCATCTAGTCTGTGCCTCCTGCTCAAGCACGGCCACCTGGAGCGAGTTGCCCAGGACCATGTCCAGCTGGGTTTTGAATATTTCCAAGGATGGAGACTCCACAAGCTCTCTGGGCAACCTGTGCCAGTGTTTGACCACCCTCAGAGTAAAAAAGGTTTTTCTCGCATTCAGATTTCATGTTTTTTAATCTGTGCCCATTGCATCTTCTGTCAGTGAGCATGACTGAAAAAAGCCTGGCTCCCTCTTCTTTATTCCCTCCCATCAGCTCTTTATACACATGGATAAACCCTCCTAAGTCTCTTAATTTCATTTTTGCTAGAGTTTCAGATAAATATGGAAATTTCAATTTGGGTCTAATATGACAAATTAATTTTATAGCGTTAGAAGCATAAAAAGGAAGATTATATGTCTACAGTATGCAATAGTGAGTGCGTTTTGGGAAGCTCCCAGCTGTAATAGAGTAAGCCTGGTTCACTTCCTCTGCTGTGTTTGATTTCTCAGTGCTCATGTGATAACGTAGTTGATTGCCTTCATTGAGTGCTAAAAAGGTTATGCCAAAAATGAATTTGGGTAACAAAAAGGCTAGGTACGCAGCATTTTGGCTCTTTTTCATGCAAAAGAAACAATCAGGTCTTTCTGCAGCACCACCTGGGAGACCTGAATACATGGTTTTTTTGAGATCCTCATCTAATATTCTTTTCTTCTACCAGGCATGTATAGTTCCTCCTAAAATACCTGGGGCTATCTCTCTTGGATTTATTTTTTATTGATGGGGGAACGCAGGGAGATCACCAGGAAGAAAGCCTTTTTTAGATTTTCATCATTTAAGAATATTTTCTCTGGTGGGAAGAGGAATACAGTACATTATCGGGCAGATTAAAAAGTTCTCCCCAATTTATACTTCTCTTGCTAAGAAAAGACTAACTTTCCTTTGCAGTCTATTTTTCAAAATTTTGGTTTTTTACTGGTTGGCAACCTCCTTATCAATGTGCATTTTGTAGAGTGCTGTGTGGATTGAGAGTATTGTAAAATGAATTTTAAACCAGGCCATAAAGTCCAAAATGAAACAGTAAGGTGTTTTAATTTCAGGGTTTGTTTTAGCCTGTTATGCAGAGAGGAGCCAAAAGCTACATGAGATTGTGGGCTTACCCTTTTTGAAGAATAAATCCTATAAACGTTCTCATTTGACTGGAGTACTGCCCTTTAAATACAAACAAATTCATGAAAGTTCATGCTCCTTAATTCTGAATTCTATATGGTATGCATAAGCTAGCAAGCATGAAAAGAGTAATTATACTCCAACTAAAACTACCTCAGTCTAACAAAACCTTCCCACAAATACTAATTTGTACTAGCTTATTTTCATACTGAATTTGAACCATCCTTGATGAATGTTTGCAAAACCAACCAGGGTTCTGTTCATTTTTATTTTAGCACAATATTTTTGAATTGTGGGACCTGATCCCTCAGGGAAAATGGAAAGACTCCCAGCACCTCTAATAGTGCAGGAAGAGATCATACAGGCTAATGTGGAAAAGTCTTTTTTCCATCTCCTTTCATCTATTTTGAGTCTGATATAAGTCATGAATCCTCAAGACCCTTTTCCTTTTGTTTTCTATTCTTTTTGGAGGAGCTTCATCCCTTCTATTCCTCTTTCTCTGTTGAACCACAACATGAAGACAGATACTGTGGTAAGTACTGGGGCGGGGGGGAGGTCTCAAAAAAGAAAAGAAAAGCTGTCCTTTGCTTTTCTGTTTTTCTCATGAAGAAGTTTCAATTAGCATGGGTCATGGTGTGAACAACAAACATGTGATGCTGCAGTTCCCTTTGCTGTGTGATAGTATAGCTATTTCCTGGTTTTGTAGATATTGATATATTACATAAAAAGGCTTGAGGTTCTTTCTGTAAAATAATAATATTAAACCCTCACATCTTAATATATTACCTTGAAAGCTCAAAGAGTCAATAGCTATTTTAGGAGGCTATCCAAAGGCTAACCAGGTAAATTTAAAATTATGGTCATAAATAATGCAAACAATGACCAGCCGTAGAAACAGATGGTGATTGTGGAAGGGCCCAAACCATTTCCACCCTTAATTCAATGTAAACCTCTTGTTTGGAGCTCTGCAGTTGAGGTCTTTCTTGCCTGCCTTTAAATGCATTGTCTCTTCAAAGGTGAGATTTATGACACAATGTGTGACGCTGCTTTAACCAGAAAAAAATGCTAAGCCCCTGCATGCATGATTGACAGAAGAATTTGGATAGTTCTCCTGAAATCAGAGAGACTGCTTATGGATCTACAGCTACACAAGTTGCAACCAAAAATAACAAACCCAGTCAGCCTTAGTTTCTACTGCTGTTTGCTTACCGTTCGTAGCACCAATCAGTACCTGTTAACAGCACTGAATTTTCTGAGTTTAACTTACCAGTACAGATTACTCCATGACTGAAAAAAATAAATTTTGCTACCCACTTTTGATCTTACCCTAGTTTTGTTCTAGTTCACCTTCATTTACTTCGGTTACTGGATTGGTAATCCAGTAACCAGAATCAGATGTTTGGTGCTTGAAAGATACCAACTTACTGAGATGAATGCTCTGAAACAATCACTTGAGTGAAATGACTTAAATACCACCACTCTGCAGGGGCTGGTTTCTTAGACAGCACGCAGGTTACCTGAATGAGGATGAATCCAATAAAGGAGCATGCAGATCAGGCAGTGGTGGTGTCCTCCAGCAGAGCTACTCCCAGTTATAGGGCTTTTTTTGGCCAGTTCCTGTCAGAGGAAAAAACAAACAAAAAAGTGGATGTAGGGTTATTGCTAGGATGTGTTCACTGGACAACTTCTTGCCAAAAGCCCTCTTTATGGAACAAAAAAAATCATTATATCACAATAATTTTAAAGAATTATGTGAAATAAGTGCAGGATATGGTCATCCATGTAATGTATTAGTTCCTGTGCTTCATCAATCTTTCAGTCTCTTCTGCAACAGCTTATTTTTTACTTCCATGGTGCAGAGGTCTGCCATTCCAGAAGGAGGTAAAGTTATCCAAAGTGGGAAAAAAAATGTCTGGGAATTTATGAACTAGATACATGCAGCCATAAAAAAATCATAAAAAGATTAAGTATGAAGAAGGGGTGCAATAATTAATAATTGCAACTCTGGGGCAGCATAAGGTAGGAATTAAAAGCACTTCCTCCTCTTCTAAAAATATATTGGAATAAAAATTTAAGAGTCAGTTGCATAAACTTACTTTTGCTCTGAAGTCGTTGATTATGGCTGTCTTTGATCTCGAATATTCAAGAACTAGGAATCAGCTGTATTTATTTATTTGATTGGCTTATACCCATAAAGGATATTTATAACCATGGATAAAATATGTAAGTCAGCGGATGGAGGTATTTCATACAGAATAATGCCTAATGAGTCACTGAAAAGGAGGAAAACATCTTTTTTTGTACCCACTTACAGAGTCAAGGTAACATAGCGACATTTGCAGCTCCAAAGACTAGATAATGTTTAATGCATGTAGCTCTGGAGTTTCAGGACCATCTCTTGAATAAGTTAAAAGTAAATACCTTTCAGGACAAAGAAGTTAATATGTTTTACAGAACATGGGCACAGGGAGGAACAGAGAAAGAGAGAGAGAAAGCAAGCATATGTGAAGGGAATAAATCTGTCTAGACCCCTGGAGTACTCCAGAGGACATAAGTTTTAAAAGCTCGCATAAGAACAGCTTCCAAATATTTGTGTAAAGGGCCTCTGTCACTAAGGCGTCTGAACTTTAAAACAATGCTAAATAAATAAACCTTCACGATATTTTAAAAGAGGAGGAACTGACCTACAGGGACACTAAAAGCCTGATTTCCCTTTCCTTCAAGTGGGCTTACACCATTACAGAGCCATGGATGTGAGAGAAAGCGCTTCACGCTCGCAGCAACGCGAGTGGGAGATGTGAGCAGCCCCCAGCTCGTCCTCTTGGGGGGCAGCTGAGAGTGCCAGATATGGGACCCAGCGTTGTGTACACGAAAACCAGTGCGCCCCTCAAAGCCCGAGCTGCTGAGCAGTGTTTCTCTGTTACCCCACGCGTGCTTATCAGCTTCTACTGGCCAAGTATTATCCATCGCTGTTGCAGTTCTTGCCACTTACATCACTGTTCATTATTATCTTTTTATGAGTTAGTGATGCGGAATTACATTCCAGCACACAGCGTGAAATACTTTTTGTCCCTTTGAAGCAACATCTCCGGGTGAAAACCGGACTGATCTGGTGGCTGTGTGGACAATGAGTTCCTCTAAGAATTGAATGAGGTAGATTTTCTCTACAAGTATTATTAACTCCCAAAACGCTTCAGGGCAAACTGCGATTACTGTGTCTTACTGCACATCTTGGAGCTTAACGAGGCATTTGGTGTTTGGAGGATGAGTAATTTCTATTACAGGAGTGACTTTGCTGAGGGCTCTCTAAATCGTTGCAAGCTTTCCTAGGCAGCCGGTATGCTATTACCAAGTTCGCTTTAGAGCCTTGCACAGTAGCACCTTATCTTGAGTTGTGCTCCTGTGCTCTACTGTAATATAAGTATTTCCTAACAATATAGCGGTAAGTCAGAATGATTCAAAGCATTGGCAGTGTCCTGAGGCAGGCCCGGGCACTTCAGAATTTTCTCTATCTGTACCGTGGGAGCTGGTCCTGAGAGAGGACATGGCCTGGTTGGCCTGAGTTGCCTTCGAAGAGTCTGTTAATTCTCCTGTGCTTTGGGGTTCTCTTGTTCCTGATGGTTACTCAGCACGGCTGATCCAGAGAAGTGAATTTTAGTTACTGATGATTGTTTTCTTTTGCAAGGTTGCTTATATATAGACATGTTTATACATAGATTTAAACATATATATATGTATGTATAAAAATATGTAAATGTACATATGTAGAAATATGGATATATATCTGTTTCTCCAATGGCCAAAGGAAAAGGAGAAGGAATAGGAAAAAGAAATAATGGAAGAAGCACAAAAATGTCAAAGAATGATGAATGATGAGTTTCTGGTTTACTGAAGGTCAACTTTATCTTGATGACAGTGAAGACTTTGCTGTAGCAGGAAACACGAGGCTTTTGTTTCACTGAATGAGTTCAAAGATTTTAAATAGCACTTTTCCCTAGATATTCTTCCAACACCGAGGTAAGCCCGACAAACAGGCCAGTAAGAAGAGTGTTACCATTTCTATGCAGGAGAACTCTGCGCTACTTTCAACCTTATCTTTCCACTAGCCACCCTCTAAGCAGAAGCAGCTTAAGAGAGTTTTCAGTATCAGCACATGACTCCTGCATCTCCCTAGCTGTTAGTATTACTGAAAATATTCAACTTGCTACTGCTACTTCCATGCAAGATGTGAGAATGACTGTTCTTTTCATTAAAATGGAAAAAACTGATCAAAGACCAAGCAGGGACGGTTTCTGCCAAGTAGGGTAGCTTAAAATACGTTAAGCAGACTTGTTTGCAAAAAATTATTCCAGCTTTAATCCTGAACTTGTTTCAATGATGTTTCTCACAAACGGTTGTGCCACCATTCTCACAAACAATCTTATGTGTCAATCCTATTTTCTGACAAATGATGACCGTAGGACTATCTCAAAGGTATTTTGAGTTGTCCTCCTGCTTATAAATATTTCTATCACCTAAACAAGGACTGCGCGGTACGATAGAGGTGTAAAGTTAGCTTGAGCATTTACAGATGCAACCAGTACAGCTATCTCACAATTATCTTTGGTTTTAAAAAAAAAAAAGACCCAGTTGAAAACTAGACCAGAAAAGAATTTTCTTCTAGCGTAGCTTCATTAATTCAATGGAATTACATTGAAATTACTAAGTTCAGCCTAATCATCATACAGTTAGAACAGAAATCACACTTCCCACACTTCTGCCAGTGTGAGAGTTATAGCTGAAACAATTACTGCATGAGGTGATTTTTAATTTCCACAAAAGCTATGCTTACTGATTCAGCACTACATTTTAAGTTTACAAATCCAGTGTCAGAAATCAATGGCATAATGTTCTTATGGTAATCTAGGGAAAAGCCTTTTCTAAACCTAATGTACATTGTATTTATTCCTAAAATCTCATCAGCTAATCCCTTAGAAATAAACTGTTGTGCTATAAATGTCATGTATTTTCCTGTCTGTGTTTTCAATTCGAATGTATGTTTCCTTTTCTGAATTCTCCCACAGAGTATCTCTTACCTCTGTGGAGCCAAAGAAAAAGCGTTATCCTTCCAGGGAGATGGAAGACCCCTATGCACAATTCATAATAAAAAGTATGTATGCATGTGTTATACACCTTCAGCTGGCTATACGTTGCATACAGGTCATGTAAGTTGTTGTCAACAGACTTATGCTGGGGAGCCAGTCTGCTATAGAAAGTCCAGTTGTATGATGTACAAAAGCAATCCTAAACTGTACAAAATTAATCTGGCATGGATTCTATTTGTATAGTTCAATGGAGTTCGGATTTTTTATATAAGATTAATTAAAAATTAATAAAAATTAAAAAATAGATACATCTTCATTGCACTGTTCCTTAGAAGAGAATGGGCAAGCATTAACTCTAGTATCATTTTAACTCAAGTCATTAACAATTTCTTTTATATATGTGCTTCTATTGCAAACACTTGCCACTTATTTTTTTGTGTGCTGGAGATCACTGCCATCTATTTCCACAAGGGACCTATTTTTTCCCTAGTGTGACTACATCCCAGTCACCAGTTTATTTCATGGATAGTCTGGGACAGCTAAAATTGCTCAAGTCAGACAAGGAACAGGTTTACAGATGGCTACACTTCCACAAAAATGATCTGAAGGTATTTTGAAAAATATATATGTGCACACACACACAGAGTCATGCAAACTTTTTCATTTTTGGACTCTGCATCCTCAGGGACGATGCCATTTGCATACCTTGCCTCTCAATGCGCGGGCATTAACTGGCCCTCCAGCTGGCCTTTTGGTAGTGCAAGCACTCACCCTAGCTGTTAAGTTACCGTGGCTCTTGGGAAGGCAGGACCTACCACAACATATCAGATGATTTTTCCATCAAGGCTGGTATGTTTCACTTGCAAGCAGTAAATATTCAGTGACCCAGAGAAAAGTAGAAAATCCCATTGGGGGAATATGGCGTAGAAATAGAAGAACATACAAAACTGATGCTGAAACCTGACTACTTTTCTAAGCATGCTAAAATCTTTAATTACAGGCAATTAGATTGGTGAATACTTTTGAAAATTTAGTTATACGGCTTAGCCAGTGGAGTCCCCATGAGAACAATCTCACTGAGATTTTCTCACAAATGGCGAAGACGATCTACCATTTCCTTTGCCACCTATCAACTGCAGAAACAAATTCAGATTCAGGTGCTAAAACTTTATTCCTTGATTAAGGGGCATTCAAATCCAGAACTTTGGTTTGGGCCCATCCCTAAACAGAAAAGTTATTCAAACAACGCTGCTGGAAAGTCATCAGTGCAATAACTGTGTTGAGTAACGTTGCTTCACAGAGCTGCTCCATCATCCACCATCAGCTGTGAGAGCCTGCCTTTAAAAATGACTTTGCATCACTGATATAAAACCCTACAGGAACCAATGGGAATTGAAGATTTAGTGCAAGAAATCTTATGCTGCGTTGTTTGACAGTAAAAGGGCACTTGGCTCTAATAATTTTCCTAATGGCTTGTAGTGCATTACAAAACTAAACTACCCAGAGACTGATTGCCAAAAATTAACAAACTATGAGATCACTCACTTTTGAAAGAGAGAATTGAAACTCTGTTTGCAGTAGAAGTTCAGACAATTAAAATGTGCATTCCAGATAGGACCACAACATTAGCATCGCTTCTTTGTGCTAGCTTAGAAGGCTATCTTTTAAAATAAATTATGTATCCACCAGAGGAGTCAGTTCTGAACCTTGTTCCATTTTTAAATTCCTCTCTATCAGGCGGCTCAGAAGCCTCAATGCTCTCATTTCAGATTTGGCCAAAAATAATGAAAATACAACAGATAAAATAAAGCTTAGTGGTATATTTGAGTATAAAATGGCCTCATATAAAATGAGGTCAGCTTGGCTTATGTTATACTCAGAGCATAAGTGAACATGCTGAACTTTTTTAGTTGTTCTTTTTGCATGCTGTTCTTTATATAGTATGAAAGGCATTTATGATATATATTGTCATTTCAAGTATTCTTGCCAAGGAGTTTCTTAGTCTTTTCATAAATTTAAAGGAACTTTATAACAGTTCAGCACATTTAATAAACATACTTTATATGGAAATAACTTTTTGGATAGTAGCAAGATACAGTTTATCTTAGAAAGTTCTGCTTTAGCTTTGCAAAAGCAAGCTAATCATAATCTGATTTAAGACCTTATGCTAACAATAACTTAAATGCAAATGCAAGCATAAATTGTCTGCACCGATAGTCCCTTACTGCACTTTAAAGACTGCAGATAAATCTGGAATGTGCTCAGAGACAATCTTGTAGTGAGAACAGAGAAACAGGAAAAAAAATCTAAGTTTGTAACAATGATCAGCTAAAAGCATACTATGCTGCCATGGGACACAGAATATAAGATGATTCAGACGAAGAAGTGAAATATGGCATGCAGTGCAGCAGGGGAAAAAGAAGTACATTCACTTCAATTCTCAGCTTGCAACAGATCTTTTGTGCCCTCTTCGGTGAAAAGAAATGTGTCTATTTGCCACAGAATTTCATGGACATGAAATTCACCCACGTTGCAGTGGCTGAGTGGCAACGTCTCACACCATGCTGGCTGTCTTCTCCTCCAAGCCCCGTGGAGCACTGCTGCTCCCACAGCAATATCGAAGCTCTTACCCCGTGACTGCTTTGACCCTGGTGCTGCCTCTTTGCAGGATGCTTTCTAAAGGGGATCATTCGCAAAATGGGACAGAAGCTATGAAATGTCAGCAGAAGGAACAAAGCTGCATATTCCAGACTGACTGTTGCTAGGAAAGGATCAGAGAAGATGGCAACAACAAAGACTTGTAGCTCCCCTCCTCTTTATCAATAAATGCAATCATTACTTATTATTTACATGATGGGTCAAAGTATACTGGGCATTGTACCCTGGATGTGCCACATTCTTATGTCTTCTTTTAATCTGCTGCAATTTATTTTGAAGTGTCATGCTCAAGTATTACTCTATGTTTTGCCTCCTGCCTTGTTGCATTTCCAAGGCTTGATTAAGCAGGTTATAACCCCTGAGAAGATGTCTACTCAAGGCTTAGTGAATGCCACAACATCTTGCTTTCTTATGTACTCATGCAATGCTTACAGATTTCTAATATTTATTTTCTAACCCCCAGCAAAAAGTATTAAGTGCTTTTTCTGGACCAGACTTCCCCTCACCCCTTCCCTCTCAGACCTTTTGTGAAAAATCTCTTCACAAGAGGGTACGGGGCATTCATCCAGGCTTAGCTATACTTCTTTGTGAACTTGATGAAAGGCAAGTGAGGGCTTTACAGCACGCACCACTGCAAAACATTCTGCTGTGGGATTTTGATATGCCTTAATTAATCAACACCCTTGGTTAGAAGTTAAGCAAAATCTAACGGTTACTCAGAATATACCACTTCCGTAGGGATTTATATCCTACTGCTTCAAGTAGGAAATTGTCTTGCTTAATTTTTACAAAGACCTCCCACCAGATGTCCCCCTTTCCCCACCAAAGCGATGACAAAAGACTACCTAACTGGCAACTTAACCCCCTCTGTATTAATTCAGTTCTTCATTACGCTATATCTCCTGTAAAATTAGTTACCATACTTGCACTTTGGCACAAATAGTAGCTGCTTTTATGCATGATGTAGTAATAGCCTCAGCCTGTAGGAAGAGTAGGTGATCTCAAAGTGCGCTTTACCTTTGGAGAGCTGGGGCCGGGCAGAGCAGATACCTCCTTGCCTATCTCACAGCACATGGGAAATGAGGGGATTCTTCAGATGCCTGTTTTCCAGCACTGGCAATTACCTGCAAACCGACTGGGATTGATTTTGGTCACATATTTTTAGGGAAGAAGGACAAAGGTACGTTTTAATCTTTTGGCCTACTCATTAGGAAGATGTCATTTCTGCACTTAAAAGTGAAAAAAGTGGGCTGAGCTCACGCATCTTTACATAGTTTTAGAAAGCTGAATAAGAACTAAGAAAAGAAATCTCAGGGGCAGAACTATCATCTTTGATATTTTACAGGAGTACTACTTGGAATATTTATTCTGATTCGTCAGTGTCATTTGTTAGGATGCCAGTTAATCAAAGGGCATGTTTTAGCATTTACTGTACCACTGAATATGGCAAGCTAGTTGCTATTTCCCACTTATGCCTTTGCTAGCATAAATTAGGCTCTCTGATCTTAAAAAAAAAAAAAAAGCTTTCTGACCATTAAGAGGGCAATGCAGAAATGAGAGACTATAGACTAAAGGACAGAGACGTGTAAAGTTTGATAGAACAAAGCCAAAATATTTCAGAGAGTCTTCAAGAAGTAATAACACGCAGCTGAAATGGGCATTGCCATGAGGTGAGAATTTTTGAAGTGCCCTTTTATTAACATGCTTGCTGGCACATATGTCCCTAGCCATGATGGTGCACAAATGAGCCTGAAAAATTTTGGTTGCACTTCTCAGCCAGATTTAATTTCATCCATGGCTGCAACAATCACAATCACTCTTTCAGATATAGCCATCTTTCTTTCTCTGCATACACCTGTTTCCACTCATTCTGACAGTTTAGTACTTAATGTGGAAAGGGCAGCAGGGCCTGACCATAAGATCATGCTTACATTCCACAGAGTCCGAGACGAACAGGAGAAATAAGTGCATGACACCTACTTCATAATGCACACAGAATAATGGGATATTTCTGGGGCCTGAATTCTAGAAATTGACAATTAAATGTGGACTCTTATGAGAAGAAGTGTGCTTATTTGATATCTTGCCAACTAAACCGTGAGGCAAGATGCAGTGGATTTATTCTTCTAGCACTGCTAGTCACAATGTGAGCCAAACCCAGAACCTCAGTATCACACAGGGTAAATTGGTTTAAGGGAGTTGAGAGCCCATGATAAACCTAGCCAGTTTTTAGACATGGTTGGGAATAGAATAGCATCTGCAAGCCACAGATGGTGTATTAACCCAATCCTATTGTCGTATAAGCTGGAACCTCTGTGTTCTAAGTGGGATCAGCGCTGTAAATACACACCCACCCCCCCAAAAAAAACCCAAACCAAAAAACCCAACCACAAAAATCTAGGAGCGTGAAGACAGTGAAGTATCTTTACTTTCTCTGTATCCCAGCTTCTTATGTATATAGCAGAATTAAGGATATTTCTTTCATCCCACCTTTTCTCAGGTTTACACTGTCCTTGTACATCCCTTAACACAGAGGAGGTCCTCATCTGATAAACACATTGGATGGTACAAGTAATAGTAATAACAAACAGTGGGGACAGCTTGACTGACATAATCTATTTACAGACACAAGGTGTAAGGAGCAATCTTGCAGGGTGCTTCTCTGCCAAATCAATGGCTAACGGTACTGGGCACAGATAGTATTTTACAGGCTTAACCTTGTAGTTCCCTTCTCTCTTTCTTCATGGAGAATTCTGACGTGTAAAATCTGACTAAACTCAAAAGGCTACATGAGGAATAAAAAGGGGAAATCTGGTTAATAAAAGGATTTACTTCAGCTATTAAAAAATAAATAAATAAATTCCCAAACCTCCACTGCAATTGAAACAGACACTTCAAATATTCTAAGACAGACAACTTTGTAGCTCTAATGATTACAATATGAGCTTATGATTTGTATAAAAAGTGGCATAATTACTGTGAATATCCTACTGGATTTTGCAATAAGGAAAGAAGGAATTTTCATGCTTTCTACATTAAGGATAAACATAATTGATTTATGATTAACATGAAGGTCTAGGCTTATCTTCCAAATATATTGTATTTCACAGACAAATGAGGATAAAGGCATTTTTCTCATTTCTGTTGAAACAGGGTATCTGCAAGCCAGAGCAGCTAGGAACAATCCTGGTGAGAGCTCCTACTAGATGAAGACTTGGCCATCGTTCATGCTAGATTCAAGTCCATCTGTTGTATGGCAGGAGAAAGATGAATGGGAGGTCGAAAGTCTAAAGAATAATATGAACAAGGTTTTTAAAGGACATATTTATAAGTAACACAAGTAGGAGAAAATAGGTCCACGTCTTCCTGTCAGTTCACCACAAATTAATTAAGCAACACTGATCACTAGGCATTTCTTGGGAACTAATGGGAGTCAGAGGTTAATAGTCCAAGCTTGTGCCCCAGACCACCAGTTCTTGCCAACTTCGCATGCCACTGAAGTCCCCAGACTAAGGCTCTCATCATCGTTTAGATTAAAAAAAAAAAAAAAAAAAAAAAAAAGGTACAAATATATTCTAAATTTAGGAAAGCTATATCAATCATGGGGCAATAGTTATTCCTAAAGGGTTGTAGGTCTGATCCTGAGAAACACCTAGATTCACCAATTCCCATCAATCCCTCTGGACCTCTGTTCTTCAGCAGCTGACAGAGGCTCTGGCAAGTCTCACTGAATCCCACCCTCAATTTTGTGACTTTGGTAGTGCAATTCAGATAATAACATAGAAGATGACTACATCTTCAGGCATTTCAGGCATCCTCAGCAGCCATGAATACTGCAATAAAATCACAGCAGTGGGTCAAATTTTACACTCTGCACTCATTTCCAGGAACTCTGGCGTTACACACAACCCTCTCCAAAAAGGTCTCTTGCAAGGCCACACAAAATCAGACTGCTTCAGAGAAAGTAAAGGAAAAGTTCCGGAGACCTGATGAGTGCTAGAAAAGGCCTGTGCCCTCATTAAACCTGGCGGCTTGCATTTTAAACATCTCTCTGGAACACTGAATAATTTTGCGGCATCCTGCCCTGTTCAGCAGCAAGGATGACTCCTTACAGGCGTAAGATGGATGAAAGATTACATGTGAATCCACTGTTAGAGAAGGATAAGTATGATTCTGACCATCCCATGAGACGGGATGAAAAAAGCAACTAGTTGTCATTTCTGCGTACATCTGATCCCTTACTCTCTCCAAAGGTTAGACATGTCATCCGCGGCAGGACAGCCACTCCACGTCTGTATGGCTCCTCAGCTACGGAGCTCCCTGGCATTAAGGATTTGTGGTCCTTAATGCCAGGACATTCGAGACACTAGTTTGACCCGGACTAAACTGCCAGTCTGACTCTCACTGACGTTGATGACAGCGTTGGCTACAGCTCATTTCTTTAAGACTTCCTCTGAAGCTTCCCTGCTGCCCCCGCTATCCCGGGATGATTCCCTGCAGTGTATAAAACCCAGCAATTTCACAAGGTTGTTTTAAACACTGGTCCTTATATCTAAAATCTCTCTCGTTAGCTTTGCTAAAACACATGGCACTCAAGTGCTGGGTGCTTTCTAAATGGCTATCGATGGACTCTGCACTTAAAGGGCAAATGTAAAAGGAACAAACCGAACACATGTATCATATACCTTTTAGGGCTGAGACATTAAAAAGCAGAAGCCTAATCTTTGGAATTTTTCAGTATAAATAACTGAGCCTGTTTATTCAACTCCTGAAAATGTCTTCCACACTTTTACATGAAATCTTCTCTAGCTAGTGCTTTGAGGAAAAAACTTCTCAGCTTTTCACACTATCATTTGCACTGTTGTCAATTTATCAAAAGCAAATACAGCTTATTAAAAGTTATTGCAGTGTATTGGTCTGTTTTAAAACACAAGGAGAAATGCAAGACACTGTGTGAGAATATCCTGCTTTCTTGAAAAACTGTTTTTTTGATACAATTAATCTATAGTTGTTGCTTTTATTAAGCATGACCTTCCTGACTTCTCCAGTTTGACATAAAAAAATCAAGATGGTAGCCACAAAATACAACAGAGATGGTGGCAGTCTGCTCTGTCTGTTCCTTATCTCCAGAAAAACTTGAAATTATGGCCACTGAATAAGGGTAAAAACCCATATGTGATGCACTTTACTGAACGTTGATCTCTGCATATTTTTCAGATGTCACTAGACAAATGCTTGCACAGTGTTTTAAGAGTGCAAAGTATGGTTTGAAAAGTTGATAGTATTTATTAAGTGCTAAGACCTTCTCTAAGCTAGTATACAATGAAATGGAGCAACTCTCTTTAGAAGAGTTGTGCATGTATTCAATTTTAAGAGCAGACACACTAAAATATATGTGATTATTTAAACATTTCTAGTTAATGATGTTGCCCTACAGAATAACAGGAAAGGAGACTTTATAAACTGCAAGCTACAGCCAGTCAACTGTGTGTACTCTGCAGGTTACAGCCTCTCTCTTTATTGATTAAGAAGGTACACAAGCCTTAACCTACATTCTTACTTAAGCCAAGCTCCATGGCATTTTGCTTGAATATACACTGCAAGGCTGCATCCCAAACACGGAGAACACTTGTCCTTGGGCATCGCTCCTACTACTGCAAGTGGGTCTTGCTGACCACCAGTGGCATAAGTCAGCCAGGTAGAGCTGAATCTGTGCTTGCAGAAAAATTCCAAAATGCTTCTGAAGGGAAACCTAATTTCTCTTTAACTGTGCAGATGTCAGGGAATCTTCTGAGCAGAGGAGATGCGTCCTTTCAGTTGGCGACTCAATACAAGGGATATGACCATAGCTGCTCCAAACACCAGTAACAGCCAACCTCAGTGAGCATGGAGAGAGCCAAGGGAGCTGGTTTTTGTGAACGCCTCTCACATCACGTAGTCAAGTATGAAGAATGACAGGCAGTTGTACTCCCAGCTGAAGTGAGCTTCACACAACTGCCAGTGAAGATACTTTCATGTGATTTCTGAGGTATTGAATATTTCATTATGGAGTATGCACTTATTAGTAAAACTTGGTAGAAAGAGAACAAAAACTCTTAAAATATAAAAATGGAATTGGTTAGATTTGGCTTTCCCTTCTACTTTCGTGGTTAATGTAAGCTAAACAGTAATGTTATGGTTTTCGGCTTAATAAATGCATTGACATGCAAAGTCTGTATAAGATGAATGTGTTACACATTCTCATATGCGGCAGGGTGAATATTCTTTAAAGCTGCTGGTACATAGTCTATAGTTTTGCTCTGGGAAAGAAGATGTGAAGTAGCAAGGGAAATAAGGGTTGACTTTGGGCTTGTAATAATCCTGTAAATTATAACACCAGTGGGTGTTATGCTTTTCTTTTCTATGCATACTCCTGAAAAAACTCTTTGTTATTCAAAATATTGTGCCATGGTTTAGCATGAATGATAGATTTATTACGCATTGCTCATTTGGGAGTTTTTTTTGGATGAAATTCTAATTCTTCCCTTATTATTAGAAAGTGTGGCCAGGAATCTGCGGAAGGACTGGTGCCCAGGAACTGAATTAGAATTAGGATTCTGTGCCTATGACTTCTTTCCTCTTCTGTCTATGCCTTTAGGGAAATTTCTACTTTACTTTCCCTATGCATAAAAGCCTACATATCCGCAAATTTTAATTAGATGGCGTACAACACCTTCAGGATTTTAAGTGCCAAGCGTTATTATAATCTATGACCTTCAGCTAATGAAGGAGTGCTCTGCTTTCACATAAAGCATGTCAGGTATTAGATCATGATACTGTTTGAGCACTCTGTCCTTCTGACACAAGCTGTGCATGACCTAGTATGTTGATAAACCCTTGCTTACACACATACGCAACACCGTTGAAGTTTGTCAAGGTACAGTGTTTAGTGCAAGTCAAGGGTGTGCATGTTGTAATGTTTATGTTCAGCTTATGCAAAATCAAAGCTTTTTACAATAAGCCCTGAGACAGATCTCACAGTAAAGGAGTATGATAACCTCTAATTTAACATATCTCAAATTACAAGATCAAATGCAGATTTGGACATGTTGGAATAGAAGTTCTGCACTGCTGATGATAGCTAAAAGAATTTAAATAATGTGCTCTGATATGGCCTAGGGACCTCTTACAATTTCCATGGAGAGTAACTAATTTTTCTTTATTTCTGTCACTTTTTCATAGTTAAAAGATTTTTTTCCTTCTCCCCTAAAGCTCATAATGTGGTAAAGAAGCTGTCGGGAACAGTTAAATCACTGTATAAATCCCCATGAGAAAGAGTCCATCACATGTTTTGCATATCTCAGGGGTTCAAGGACAGTGGGCAGGAATCCGATCTGTGTTACAATAATTTAAAACCAGACTAATTTCAGTGAACTCACTGGCATTCCTCCAGATGTCAGTTAGAATAACAGAGAGCAGAGTGTGGCTCAGGAAGTGAAAAATAAAACAGAAGACCTGTGTCTTTCACCATTGATGCCGTAACTTGTGACAGAAACCTTCTCTGAAGCAGCAATGTGCTGGTGTTCCAACCATGCTGAATTCATTTACTTTGGCAGTTTCTTGATTGTTCCACTGTCTATTTATTTGAAATGGAAACCAAGTCATGTTGCCTGCTCCTTCTCCCGGCATATGATTACACAATACATCTTCCATTTTTTGCAATCAATCACTCCCACTGCTGTTTTCCCATTGTGTACCTGGCTTTTGGAGAGGTTTCCATTTGAACATCAGCGCAAAGGAAAAAGTTAAAAATAAGAGAAAGTGTCTATGCATTTGCAATGTGTGAAGAATGTCTACGTTGTTCCATGCATTTGCTCGGTCACTTAATGACAGCTGATTTGGAACATATGCTTCTCAGACATTCAGTGTGCTTCTCAATTTTGGGTGTCAGAGCCAGAGATTTTAGTGTCAGATAAGCAAACCTTTTTCAGAAAGAGTCAAGACCTGTCATTATTGTAGACATCTCCTAGTTGGCTAGGCGCAACCCCCGTAATGTGGCTGTTCAATATCAGAGACAGATGAACCAAATGTTTGGTATTCTCTGGATTCTATTCAAATTGTTCTGCAGTCAAATAAAGTAAAAACTAAAATAAGGTAGATAAGAGACAAGTCACATCTAACGAATTATATGCCACACTTGTTAACATGCATTTCAAATGGGAAGGAAATGCATTAGAAGAATGTTTTGATTTTTAAAAAGGTAATTTAATCTAATTAAAATATTTTTTCTCTCTTCTAAGTTCAGAGGTCACACATATTGGTTGATAAGAGCACCCTTAGAGAAGTCATTTTATGGTTATTATACAGATGTAGAAACTGAGGTACGTAGATTAAAAAAAAATGCCCAAGATAACCAGCAGGCCAGTGGAAAAGCAAGGAATAAAATTTAAGAGACAGGAATAAAACTGAATAAAGGCCATATCTGAAACCAAAAAAGGTCTCAGATAGTGAAACTATGTGTTGCAGGTGGCCACTGGCTTCATCCAGATGCTGACGAAGTTCCCTTCCCTGTTGTGGCACACCTATGTCTGCCAATATCTAAGGAAGGGCACAGATTCTGTCAGCAACTGATTTACTTTTGGCTAGTGCTTCATCTGTCTACACAAAAGCTGCAGTAAAGCTACATAATGGATCAACTAATCACTCGGGAAAAGTGCTTCTGTCACCAAGAGTCTGTCATTCTCAAAGGGTTGGGATTTCCTCTCTTATTCCACTAAATCACTCTTCTCTGTCTCCTAGATGGCTGGTGTTTCTCCCCACTGGCCATGCTGACCTTGTGGTCCTTTCATGACGCAATATCTGCTAGTGTCCCTTCCCTGTCACCCTCTCCTTGTGCCTCTTTGTTGCTTGTCCTCCTACCGCTGACTCAAGCCGCTGTTACTGTCTCCTCTTTCTTGACCTGTTTCATTCAGTAACATAGAGACTGACCCTATGCCCAGGACCATTTATTTGTTCTCTGCATTTTACTTAGTCCCTCTGTACGTCCGCTCGTTTTGCTGATAGAGGACTGATGCTTTAAGGGAGGAGCACTGCTTCATTTTGAAGCTCTGGAGGACTGCCGCTGCATGGAGGCACCGTTCAACGCCTCAGACAGGGACGATGGAGTCTTCTTGCATCATTCATTTCTGCATACAGTAGCCACAACCTGGTCTCTGGCTGCAGAGTCATCAGACCATCGTAAGTGTTGCAGTCACAAATTACTGAAGAGCTAACTTTTCAAAAGCTGGGCCCACATCCAACAGCTCTCTTCTTTGACAGTTACAATTGCAGGGATTGCACATGCACACCTACTCCAACCGTGGGCGTAAAAGACACCTCAGACAGAACAAGTGAGATCATTTTTCTGGAGAAGACTACAAATCCTACAGACTTGAATGGAGCAACCTGGCAGACACCCGACACATGCACAGGGCTCATCAGGCTTGGAAGAAAAGATTTGCAGTTTTGTTGCCAGACTTCCTGAAAATGAAGGGACAGACCCTGGGCAAATGTAACTTGGGACAGTCTTGTTGTAATGGTGAGAGCTACATTATCATGCTTCCTAGAGGAGCTACTTTCATACCTTCCTGCAGTGTTAAACCAGGTGAGCAAGTCAAATGAAGAAAATGAAAACTTTAAACGGCAAACCAACCAAGAGGAGGACTTATTTTAAAATGTGTTTGTGGTTAATCCCTTCTATGCTATTATCAGGGAAGACTGCCACAGCTGCAGGGTATGTACATCTCAACCCATTGACATGCTTAACTGGAACTGAAAAAACAAGGGGTGAAACTTCCACTGAACTGGCATCTAAATTACACCTTATTAAACAGAAAGGTGACGTGCGGAGCATATGAGTTTGGACTTGCTTTTTTCAGCATCTGAACATTCATTTGTAAAACTGGTTCTCTCGTTATTGTGTCAAAATGAGAGATTCCCAGCAGGGTGGTTGACAGGTTAGACAAAGAGTCTTGTTCAATAATAAAATAGTTACGCAGGTGTTCTCCAGTTTTCCCTCCAGCATTTGCACAGAGCATATGAACTGTGCTTGGGCCTGATACACTCTTGCCCTATCAAGGA
Source organism: Astur gentilis (assembly GCF_929443795.1). Taxonomy (NCBI): domain Eukaryota; kingdom Metazoa; phylum Chordata; class Aves; order Accipitriformes; family Accipitridae; genus Astur; species Astur gentilis. The sequence goes on from NC_064891.1 coordinate 30,956,028, forward strand.
TTTGATAATTATTGCTATGGAAGTTGAGAAGAAGAGATGTTTGGACTAGCACTAGAATATGTGAAAGAAAATAAGAGGGTCAATAATATTTTGCTTCTCAGGAAGGTTGGTGACATGTTCACTGTATCCATTTGTTGCAGTGAATGTTGGTAATGTTTCCTGCATTAAGCACTGATGTCAGAGATTCGGTCTATCAGACAGATTATAATTTTTCTCGAGAAACGTATGACCATCACGTGCCATAGGTACAGGCCAGAACTAAACTAGGGATGGCATAGAGGCAAGTGCAGACCATCCACAGCCAAAGCTGTTCCCTTCTTTTATGCCCTCCTCCTACTTGATAAGTATTGCTTGTAGCCTTATTTTCTTTCACATAATTACAAGCCACACCTAGCACAGACAAGAATTTGGCTTACTTAAGGCCCGCTGCAGTTAAAGTTGCAGGCTCCCTCGGATGGGCTTCGGAAATAACCATTTCTTGGGATAAGCATTCAGCTGAAGCAGTTCTAAACAAACAGTCTGAAGTTCCCTGATGCACGAGTTTCATCAGTTCTTGGGTTCTTTGAGAGTACTGTGCCCTTTTACAGCAAATTATTGAAAGCCATTCTCTTCTTAAAGCAATGCAGAAGAGGAATAAGTTGACTGACATGGATGGAGCTATCCAGAAGCAAAACAGGCATAGAAGAAGTGGACCAGTTGGCGTGACATGGAACAACTTACATTTAAAAGAAACCTCAACTTGAACAAAATACTGAACAAGGCCCTCAGTAGCTTGAGCTAGTCTGTTCTGCTATGAATAGTGGATTCAGCGAGGTGACTCTAGAGGTCCCTGCTACCTAAATTATTCTATGATTCTGTGAAAAGTATGCTGTTTGTTAGAGACAGAAGATGATGTTGCTGTTCTTCACCGATACAATACAAAGCTGCATCTGTTAGCATCCTGCTTCACAGACACCTTTGGAACTGTTACCAAATTACTAAATACAATTAGATTATTTTTTTTTAAATCAGTAATATCTTGTGCTTATGAGCCATTTATTCAGTAAAGGATAGCTTCTCAGTCCCGTTAGTCTGCACATATATGCAGCCAAAGCAGTAGGCCTTTCCAGGAAGCAAATCCCTTGGGAAGTGTTGCCCATCCTGGTGTCTAGCGTAGTGTGGTGCAGCCCAAGTACGAGCTCACGCTCTACGGTTATTTGGAAAGCAACCGTGAAACAGTCAACCGGTAAAGATGGAAAGTATATTGTTTATCAAATCATTGGTGCAATCCCACAGAAACAGTCTGGGGAAGGCAGAAGCTTCCTATCTTCCTCTGCTTTCATCCAAATGATTTTTTTAAGATATTATCAAATAGTTCATTCCTTTCCCCTCACCTCGTTGATGACTATACACCTCTTACAGGCTTAGGAAGATTCCTCCTTTCCCCTGTCTCACCTTCTCTTATCCCCAGTTCTCCAGTGGCCCTAAAATTTAGCCATCGATACTCCACCAAGCAAGGCCTACACACACTACCAAGGCCACTGCAAAGCCAGGAATTAAAAATTGCAGGCTTTTCAGACTCTGCAGTGGTCTGTCCTCGTCAGAACAAGATATGGGAAAAAGCCTGGCCATGTGACTGTTGTTCAGACCTGCAGTACACGCTATAGCCACAGAACGTAAAGCAATTCACTGGGAGGACCTCTGTCTCTGTGTCTCGTGTTTTGAATTTCACTGCTTTTGGTGTCTGTCACTCTGCTGAAGATGCAGTTCTGTAAAAAGGGAATGCCTACTGACACACCAAGAGGACAGGTGGCCTACCAGTAATACAGTACATACCAAAAGGCAACCTTATGTCACATTCTTCTGAGAAATGTGCTTCAAAAAGCATCAAATATGATGCTTTTGCAACCACTCTTAGGTATGTTACTACCCAACACTCTTTCTTACCCAATACCACTCCCTAATAGAGATAGCTACAACCAAATGACATATCATTTCTGTCTGAAAAAAAATTTGGTGTTTGTTGTGTTTGTGTTACTCCTGGTAATGGGGCAGACATTCTCACATACAATTTGAAATGGAAAAGGGAAGAAATTGCTCATTCTTGCTCTCAAAACCTATATTTATATTGCATTTATATTTGCAACCTATCAGCTCAGGTAGCAAGAAACATAACTCTCCCTGAATATCTGCAGGGGAATACTTATCTGTATTTGACGATCACAGGACAGGGAGTGCCAACACTTACTTTCTCAAATGCCAAGAACCTTTAACTGTCAGCAAAGCAAATAAAATAAATCATACATGTGTGCTGGAGGAGTGGTATGTAAGGGAGAAATGGATATAGTGATTATAGTTCATACTGGAAACAATGGTAAATCCCGATGCATGACTAACAGAATTTGTGAAAACATTTCTAAAGTAATCTTTGTTACGCTCCTCCCCCAGCATACAAGGCCAGCTAGCCAAGAGGAAAAATGGGGACTCAATATACAGTGTAGAAGAGACAGGAAAGTATCTTGATATAATGCTGGAGAACTTTTGGTGCTCCATCCAACTGAAGTAAAGCCAGACCTGCATCTGAGATAATTGGCAAAGATTGGGAACTACGTAACCAGCAGCTGGGAGAAGACCAACATATATATAGTGACAATTCCAGGAGAACAAAGACATTTGTTAGGCATTAATGGGATTGCTATAATTTAACAGGCAGTAATAAAAGTTCAGACAGAAGATACAAATGCCCGGGGGCAGGAGCAGTGGATCAGGTATTACAGTGTAGTAGCCACCAGTATGTCTTGCGCATGTCCACATCACAGTGTACAAAGGACAAGCTACAGTAATTTAACACAAATGAGCCCAAATTCATTTAAAGAACTTAACGATGCCCCAGACAGTCACAAAGCAGAAAGTTATGAAAGTAAATGGTGATGGATGCAAGAATAATCTAAGACAGAAACAGAATGGACAATTTTCCACATTGCAAGATACCAAGCAATGGGATGTATCAAGGATTTAATTTGATGAATTTAGTAAGGATTTACTTTCCATTTCTGTGAACACAAAGAATCATACAGCCACCGATGCTGCTGAGAGGCCCAGTTAAACATCAGGCTAGAAAACATAATCATACAGACAGCTGGTGAGAAATTTTTAAGTACTCCGTAATGGTTTAAACCCTGTGTAACCATTGCTGATCTTTGACTAAAATGAAACAAGCCAGCTCTGAAGACTTTTAAACTGGCATCAATCACACACACAATTAGTGCAACCCCCCCTCCCTGCAACCCTCCTCCATGAAATTGTTGGTACAAAATTAGAGACTAGTAATGACCAAGCTGAAAAATCAGAACATAGTTATATGTTTTCCTAACTTTCAGCTATAAAAATTTACAATTATTCCATGCACCCATTCACTGTTGTTACCAATTTTAAATATTTAAATTGCTCCCCAAAATAACAGTTACCCAAAGATAAATAACAGCATCACTGACAAGACACGGTATTCCTTTTTCAAGGACATTTATCGCATATTTTAGGAATTAAATGCTTCCCCATTTCTAAATATTTTTTCCACATTGGGCTATAACACAAAACTCTATATGGGCCTAAATCATAGCTCTGATGTAAAATTAATTCGTTCATAAAATTCAGGTATGGTTTATTATTGCAGCTGAAGTGTCTGTCTAAAGGAAAAATAATATATTAAATATTTTTCCATAGAATAGTCTCCATAAACTAGAAATGTTTGAAATAAGCTTGATCCTAAGGAGATGTGAAGGAGGTACTATTTTTAACATGAGAAGCAAATCATAGCTTCCAGTGTTTGACTTCCCAAATCCCTTTTAAGTTTCTCATTCAGTTTCAGATTGGTCTGTTTACTAGATCTTTTTCTCTAGTAAACCTGTATTTTATATATTTGGTGTGTTTGTGACATGACTTTCTGATCTTTCTTAATTCCAGTCTAAACCAGTGAGGCATTCTGGCAACCTGAAAATGAATTTAAATGATCCTTGCCTTCATTTATATGAGTATTGTAAATAAATATTTATGCCTTGATAAAACAAGGCACTTAACTACGTGCATAATTTAATCACATCCCTGCTTCCAGAAATATAAACTCTCAACTACATGGAAAGGATCTGGGGCTGTTTTCCCATGTTGCTTTTGCCTGTTTCTTTTGTTACCCTGACATTTATGCACATACTGGAAAACAGTCACAAAAAAGCCCAACACATGGACTCCAGAGGGTGAGCCACAGAGCGGTGACAGCACGGTGCTGCCACGGACACCTTGAAAAGACAAGTCTAGTGCATTTGCACAGCTCTGAACAGCAGTGAAGGGAGATTATTGCCGATAATTGCGCGTGTCCCCAGACTGGGGGGTGGCAACCAAGCCCTGGGCCTGAATTTAGCTGCATACACAAGCACTTGAGCGTCTTTCCGCTGGTTGACTACTGTCAATGTTGAGTTACAAGCCCGTTTCCTCTCTGCAGTATCAGCTCATGGATTTCCTTTTATGTTTGTGCTGCCTTGCTAGGCAGCACCTGTCTGTGCCGCGTTCCTCATTTCCTTTAAAATGAGGCTAATAGATAGCAGCCCGCCTCCGAGGTGCACTGCGGGACGTTCCTCTTTGTGCAACGCTTAGATCTTGTCAAAGCCTGATTTAATGCCGTCAGACCCAACGGAACCCATTCTCATCAACATTTGTAGTGTCTTGGAACACAGGAGAGAAAAAGTCCGGCTCTCGGCCCCACCAGTGCTATTGCCGAACTTCTCTGCTCACAGTAGCGCAACAGCTCTGCGTTTAGACCCACGAGTTAAAGGCAGGAAACAAAAGTATTTGTTGTCAGAGCCTCCACTGTTTCTATTTCCAAAACTCACGGAGAGTGTGATCTGGAGAAAAGTTTCTCGAAGAAAAATCTGGTACCCCGGGCTTCCAAAATTTAACAAAAACATGACAGTTTTCATTGTGATAAAGTGCTCAGATCTCCAACAGTAGTTGAGTCGTGCCCAGTTTTTGTTACCTCCTAACACAGATGCGTTAAGAGGTCTGTATCTGATCTAATGCAATATTTGGAGAATATGATATGCTGGCAAAGAAGCAATTTTCTGCAAAGATTGATGCCAGACTATCAAATATTTAGATTATTCATCATTTTAGAAGTATACAACAGTACATATGCATCTGATGTCAGAACTAAAGCATAAGCTACGCAAAGCACAATAGCTTTGAAAATATATAGCCTACTATTAAGAAAAAGAATAACCCTACACAATTTCGGAGACTTTTTTTCTACAAACATTAAAAAAAATTCTGGACGAATTGCCAAGTTTACAAATATGCACACACATTCCACATATGGATATGCTTTAGTAATCATCTTTACAAACCTTTTAGGCTACACATGGCTCTAATAAATAACCCATTCACAAACAATATATTATCATCTAAAAAAAAAGGGAAAAACCCCAAACCCTTTTCATATACAGCCCAACAGTTCGAGCCTTCACTTTCAACCCCCAGCTTCATGATCAATCATTACGTCAGTGTTCATTTTTCATGGTTTGGTGTTGAACAATAAATGGAAAAGAAAATGACTGAAATAATTAATATTGTCTCTGACAATGAGCAAAGCTCAAGAAAGAGCTCGCAAGCGACAGCTGAGGACAGTCTGCCCTCTGTAAGTTGCAAATGTAATAAAATCTGAACTTTTTCTCTCTTTTCTTTTTGAACAAAGTTCACATGGGCCAAACTGCATGATGGGAAGGCTCACATGTCAGTCCCTTTGTGTAAATAGTAAACAGCTGCAGTTAAATGTTTTACCCCTTGAAGGACAATACTTATTAGCTCAAGGTTAAGAGCCTTGCAGAAGGTCAGCCCAGCTACTGCAGAGCTGTGAAATATCATCCTCTGGCTATCTGCTGACACACAGGCAAGGGCTGAGTTATGTGATATGGGCAATGCAAGCTTCATTGCTCAGAAGACAACAAAAAGTTGTGTTCCCCAACCCCCAAATTATTGGGGCAGGAACTGCTTCTGATTGGTAAGACCCTTTCTCAGCCTTGATCCCATGAGTTGTCCTCACTCCCAAGTCTCACTGGATTCAGTTACCTCTGCCACAAACGCATGCTTCTTGTCTACGTGAGAGGCAGACAAAGACCTTTTGTCTACGCGGCCTGTTTTGTGCAGGGATGGACGCAAGCCAGGAGGAGCGGCAGAAGAGTCCGGGAGAATATACGACCAAGTGGCTCAAGTTGTTCTCTCCCCGTGTGTGAGATCCTGCGTATCTGTCCGTACATAACAGGGAAAGACAGTAGTGCCGACAGCAGCTGGGTAATTACGCCTTTCTGGATGGGGTTTTTTTTTTGAAACTGGCGTGCCCTTACGGGAGGGACTGACAAAGCCTTTTCGTACAGTGGATGTGGAGCTGAAGCAGGAGACACTTGGGAGTGCGGTGCTGGGACGGTGGGAGGTGAGGGCTGTAGGAGAGCAAGTGCTGAGGACCATGTTGTCTGAGCTGGGAGATAACGGCACGATCTTGACTGCACTGCCTGCATTTCCCCTAGTGTGGTGATGCAGGCGGCGGGGAGAGGGAGGTGACACACTCCCCCACCTTCCTCCATTTAAATCTGTGCCTGATATATCTAGCCAAAGTGCAATATATCATATTCATTCATGGCCTGCATTAATACTCCCTCTTCTACTAAATCGCACATAAAAATAATAGGAGGGCATAATCTGGGTTTTTTTTTTTTCCTCCTCATTGTTATTATTTTTTTCTTACATTTAATGAGGATTCTGACTTCTCAGATTTGTCAGAGTTAACAAGAATACGCACCTCTTCCTTGTCATGTAGGACTCAAACTTCTCGTCTTAGTCGAAACATGCCCCATTTTTTGTTTTCTCCTAATACCAACACATTAGACATTCAGCCTATCCCAAGATACGGAAGATGTATTTACCTTGGCAAAGAAACCATTTTGAGCCTGACTGATGCCAGACCCTAGGCAGTACTGATTATTTCTCTTTTCGGTGGTATGCAAAAGTCTTTCATCAAAATTAAGGCCCAGGGCATTCAAATCCTGATATATTTTAGCTGAATGTGTCCATGGTTATGTTTCTGGCACACTGAGCAGCTTTTGTCACAAAAATAAAATGCTCTGTGTGGCTCTATTTTCAGTCTGTATCATCTTTGTTTATCTAGTGCCTAACAACAGAATATACCCACCTATGAAACTCAGTGTGCTTACAGAGACCATTTTGGCTTTCTGCAGGTTGTTGCAAACTACTCCAGTACTCATTTCGTGTACAAAAGCTACTGGTTTGATTGACGAAATACACCTCTGAATGCAGAAGGTAGGTACACAATAAAAAACAATAAATTAATAAAATTCTAAAAAAAAAAAGAATCTCTATCGTTAAGTCTTCCTATCTCAGATCGGACTGCACAACACCATTTCCCAGGCAAAAGAGAAAGTAAAAAGGTGTCTTGAGCTGCCAACAGGTTTCAGTTCCCTTGGACCGACACCATCCTGATGCCTCTCCTCTAAGAACATCTTGGGTTAGACTGGGGTCCTGGAAGCTGCAGCTGATCTCATCTTTCTCCCAACAAAAAGAAGTAGTGTCTAATCCAAACCGACTTCTAGAGAGCGAATCAAAGCATTTCAAAGGATGAGTTTTTGTTAATGGGTGAGTAGTACCGACCCCTTGTGTAAGTTTAACAGGGATGATAAAGGACCTCCCTCTTGCCAGCAGTTACAGCAGGTTCTCCGATTCCTCCACAAAAAGAGGTTTTAAGGGTCTGGTCTCAAGTTCTGTTTTTTGTAAGTGGCATTGCAATAGCTGTAGATAGTCCCCTACTACTGGTCCTGTGAGAAATAAACCCAGCAAACCCAGCAGCACTGAGCACTGTAGCACTTAACTGGAGTAAGCCTAGAAGGGAACCGGGCTCTCCGCCTGTTGTTTGCAGTGCCTGAGCTCACTACGGTTTGGAGACACAGAATAACACGCTCCCTGCAGCTAACAGCACCGAGCAGGTGGGCAGCCACATGTCGCACTAGCCTGCATTTCCAAGTGACCTTCACTAGCAGCCCCGTGCACAACATATTGCATTAATCCTTTCTGGAGGTCACAAAATCATGGCTAAGTGTGCCGTGGTACAGATCCAAGAGAAACAGTTGCAAATGCCTAGCCAGATGCAGATGGAAAAATGTGCTTTTCATGTAGCCTGTTCAGAAGACTGAATAATTTATTAGTGCATCACATGCTATTTTTCAAAACTACGCCACTTTGAAGGAAATCATATATTTTAAATTATAAGCAGGTCCTACTAACAAAGTGGATCGCAAATGCCAAAGCAGACGAACCATTGTGCGCCCGCCAATTCCACGTCAAGTGACTTTGATTACATCGTTGCCAACGGATAGCTTGGAGAGAAACGGCACCTCGCGGTAACGGAACAATTCCTGCTGCTCCGTTCGAACAACCGTAACGCGCTGCGCTCAAACCTCGCTGGAAAGCCCTCGAGGTAACCCTTCCCGGAGCGCCCCCAGTACCTCCACCCAGCCCCTCAGTAACAGACTATCAAAGGCTGCACAGTGGATTAATTCCAGTGGCTTTTCTGGAGCTGAGCGAGGCTGACGGATGAAATACAGTTTGCCTGTCTCAGGGTGGGTATTGTTTTCTGCAGGGTAATGCAGCACAGGTGTTGCAGGCCAGGAAGGAGACGCGCTGGCAGAAGCGTGATAAGGAAACTCGTGAAGGAAACCGTGCCACGGAAAGCCGGGGAGAGGAGGTGAGGCGAAGGGCCCCCCCCCCCCCGGCCCCCGAGGGTACCGCTGGGCCCTGGCGTTCCCCCAAGACTCACGGCGTATCTCTAGGTACCATATGGTTTGAGGATGAACTTCCCGTGCTTCTGAGGGGTGGAAGAGGAGGAGGAAGCATCTACGGACGGGGAGAATAATTGCTTCCCTCTTCCGCTCCTTCTCCCCCTGCGCCCCGAGCATCAACTGCGCAGCCCCGTAAGAACGAGGTGCGGTCTGATCTGCAAGGAGGCGTTTGTGGATAAAACCTCGGCTGAAACGCGTGGCAGAGCAGAGAGTTAAAAAGAGGACAGGAGAGCACCCTAGGAGCACGCGGTGCGTCTCGCAACAGCAACCGGCGTTTCGTGGTAAAATGGACGGCCATTTCAGAGGGCCTCAGATCATCGGAATCAGTTTTATTCTGGTTTCAAGAGGGATCTGTCCTATGTTTGCACCACGCTCGTGCAGGAGTCTGTGCTTTCGTGGCTGTACACGCGGTGGCAAGAGATTTGTTGCTACCCGCCGCCCAGCCTGCCTTATCACATAGCTGTTATTGCACAGAACCGTGTCAGAAAATCTGACAGTCCTCACCAAAATTTATTAGAGTACATGAGGAGCATCATTTGTGACTGGAACAGGATGTGAAAAACGGAGGCAATTTTGTTGTGACGTATCACGTTTCACGGAATGTAAGGATCGGTGTTATTTCTATTAAGTTAAAATTCAATTAAATTTTCAGCAGTGAGGATAGGGCACTGGGTTGGGGAAAAAAAAAAAAAAAAAAAAAGAAAGGAAAGATGAAAGGGCTTGAAGTCTGCAAAAGCACTCGTCTATGGAAACTCCACCTAGAGGCAGATTTTCACACACATCTGCCAAAAAAAGCAGCACAATATAGGCTCAGTTGTGGCAGTGGCATGGGTAACAAAGACACTCAGTATATGCACAGGTTGATACATTGCTCCCTACCCTCATTATACCCGTAGTTTCCAGATTACATATGCGACTCCAGACAATATTTTTTCATTAGCAATCTGGATATGGTTACACTGAGAGCCTTAGCCATGTGCTAATGAAAAACAAAGAAACCCTGCTGGTGGTCAAAAGTAAACTGGTTCTCAGGAAATTGGAAATTATATGCAGTAGTGTCTGTGTCACATGCTTGTCTAACTCCTCCAAAGAAACTTCTTATTGACAAGCACAGGTGTAGTTCTCTCTTGTGTGGCCTTTTTTTTTTTTTTTTTTTTTCGATACCAGGGCCGGAATCATACTCAGAAGGTTGTTATTAGTCTCTAGCTTGGGCTGAACTGGCAGGACCTGGCCCTCATTTAGGAGAAATGTCCCTATTTGAAGTCATGATCATTCGTTCCTTTATTTCTGTAGGTAACCTGAAATGTGGAATGACAATTGTAAAATCCTATCTCAATGAATAGATTCAATCAAATTATCTTAAACTTAAAACTAATAAAATTATCCTTATCAAATAAGAAATCCTTATGTCATAAAAAAGGTTATATAATTTTACATATTTTGATACAGAATTTGCAATTCAATCTCAAAGTTTGAACCCATCTTTTCACAAAAGCTGCAGTAGGATAGCGCAGCTATTTTGGTGTGCTTGCAATGTCACTGGAGGTGCTCTTTCTGGGTCAGATTTTTAGAGCTGTTCAAATGCTTAATTTCCAATGAAATCAACCTTTAAAAAGCTGGCCCACTTTTTTCCAAATTAAAGTGGGGGAAAAAAAAAAGAAAAAAAGAGAAGCTTATTTGAGAAGTGTTTAAATGTAAAATGAAACATGGTAATGCAGACCATAGATCTCTTCCTCTTCTCTTTGACTGCTCTACTTCAGTGTTCTACCCTGGATAACAACCTTAGCCTTTGGGCTGCTCCCCTCTTTCCTCTGAGCAGGACTGTCCCCTCAAGCTTTCACCAGTGTGTTGGGTGGCACTCACACCTTTTGCCTACCCCTCCAGTTAAAAAGTTGGTTCTGGAATTTACATTAGCAAAGGCGTGACTGCATGTATTCTGTGTGGCATACTTAAATATACATGTCCCAGTTAGTCTTTTGCTTTGCTTTTTACGTTAATTTAAGTCAGAGGATTTCTTCGAAGTCCCACCAGAGCCAGTCAAGAGTAAGAGGAGTTAAGCTCTTCATCCATACTTGGTACAAAACAGGTTTTGTATCAGACCAGGGAAAACAGACTCATAGGAAAGACAGTGCAGTAAATCTGTAACGCATTTTCAGTTCTAGTTTTGATTTTCCTTTTTTTGCCTTCTTTTAGCTTCTCTAAGAGCCACACCAAGTCCCTTCCATTGACACCTGTGGAACTTATTGCAGAAATCAGAGTAAATCTATGCCCCCAAAGGACAACTGTCATCCAAAGGGCATTGTTTAGCATATCCCAATTAACAGATCTGTGAACTTAACAGTTCTCCAAAGTTTATTATGTCAAGCTGATGAAATTTCTATTTGATTTTCTAAATGTTTCCGTGCAAAGCGTTTTATTGCAAGGAAGCATTTCTAAGCTAGATGCACATAAACTTTTAAGCACAAGGAATTAAAAAATTAACACTTTTACATCCTCATAAAATCCGGCTGATTTGTATATTTATTTCCTATCTCTTTTCCTTCCTCCTTTCTCTTTTTGTCCTCCTGTTTTCCTGATTACCTGGGAGACTGAACATAAAAGATTTTTACAGAACCATCGGATATGTCACAGATTCACTGTATTATTGGCAAAAGCCATATTGAAAAGGACTTTGAAAAATAACTCCTTTCCAGTGGATTCAGCTTTCCAAATTCCAAATGTTCACATCTCTATTTACTATTACTTTAAATAGCCTTCATTGCTGTGGATGGCTGATGAGCTTCCCAGATGGAATATAAAACTTTATGTAGCTCTTGAGGTGCTCCTTTTGCTCTTTATGAAGAATAAAGGAAGAAAAATAGCTTTCAACTGGTAGGATTTTATGAAAAATAACTGTTCAGAAAATGGAAATATTTTCAGACAAACTGACCAGCTGAAGATTTTTTGGCTATACAATATTTGGTTTGCTTTGGTGAAAGTTTTTAAATAAAGACCAGACTATTTCTGTGCACAAAGAAAAGTAGCAGCATGACAGTACCTGAGGCATTAAATGAGTGCATAGTGTGCCCTGTTGTTTCACTGCTTTTTCTTAAATCACTTAAAGCACAGCTGCTGCATGCCTAAGAGTTGTGAGGAACATGCTCTGCCCTTGCAAACATATCATTTTCATTCTTAAACAGCAAGGAAAAAATAAAAAGTCATGTTTCTGCTCTATTCCAGCAGCTTTTGATTGAAGAGCCAGAAAAATAATTTGCCATTGCAGCTTTGGCTACAACCCAAGCATTGAAGTCAATGGAAACACAGAAGTCCAGCCTGTGATTCCATGCCCCATTATAAAGGCCCTCCTTTTACAAATTGTTTTTTGGGTACATTTTCTTTGATTTTCCTGAAATTCTTGAATTTAAAAGTGAGAAGTGAAGAACTGCATCAAAGTGGAGTGTTTATCTTCTAGTTCAGATAGAGCAACAAGTCAGAAAGATGTCATCTGGCTAAAAGCTGTGTTTAAGTGTTATGGTTAAAGGGCTTGCTCTGAAGACCACTGAAATAAAAAAAAAACCCACCAACCTCTTAGTGTCTTTAGTACAGCTTGGAGCAGGACCCAAGCATGAGGAAAAAATACCAGAGTTGCAGACTAATCTTCTGTTCACGTTTGGGATTAAACTCTGCTCCATATGAGACTGCTAAGGTCCATAATAAATAGTTAGAGGCTACCACAGAGATGGGAAAGCAAGGGAGATTAGGGGGACTCATTTTTATTTCATTTGTTCGTAGCAAAGTCTGCAAGACAACAACAGAAAGGGGAAACAACTTTGTATTTATTATTATGGCTGAGCTGCATGTAATAAATTATGGAAGAAAAAAAGACTGAGGGATAATTGACTGAAAAAACAAATGTCAGTTAAAGTAAACACAGCAGTTTCCACTGAACCTATTTGTAAAAATGTCAGAGGAGTTGAGTTGTTTTCCTTCACAATATTTGTGCTGGTATAAAGGGACTGTGGTTTAATTAAATTTCCCCACAGAGACTAGGTATTCCACTAGATGTCACTTTGAGACTTTGCTAAGATGAAGGACAGCATCCTGATGAACGGATGCAGCATCCCCCACTGCAAAGAGGATGGGCTGAGAGCTGTCTTGCAGCAGGAGCCCCCAGTCAGGAATGTAATACTGGGGTATATTAAGCACAACGAGGCTTGTTACAGATACATAACCACCTGCCAGGAGAAAAGCTGCCATCTAGAAATGCACACTAGCAAAGATTACCCAGCCAGTTGAAACTTTTTGCACTGCTCTCAAGGGAAGGAGCGCGGAGACCACCGTCTTTGCCAACGATCCACCCCGTCCTCCCTGCAGCGACGCAGTGGGAACGGGGTCAGGCTTGGTAGGAAGGCGGATGGCTCTTGGGCAGCAACCCTGTGCTCCGCAGGAGATTTGATGGATGCGTGCAAAGCGCTGATCCAGCAACTGCCCCGAACATCTCTCATCCCTCAGCAGCAGGCCCTGATGTGGACATTTCTTCCCACAGCACCTTTATGAAGCAAATTAAAACTGTCTCCAAAGAAGGGAAGTAGATGACTGAACCTTGTTTTGAAACTGCCCTGTTCTTTTGGCAGTCAACCGTTATTTAATACACCAAACAAAGGACGTCAAGGTTTCTCTAAATATCATCTGCCGAATATTGAATAACAATAGGGAAAGGGAAATATAGCACGCTTGTTCTTTTAGAGGCAGGTGAAAAGTGAATGACATCTCTCTGTTCCCAGTAAGGCAATAAAAGAGTCATCACGGTGGCAGAACCCTGCCTTTTTAGCCCAGTCTAAAGAGGCTTAATAGTAATCAAAAAAGGGAGAGCAAACCAAAACAAAACCCAGTTCATACCCTCTAACAATGCTGGCACACAGATGTCTCTGCGTGGAGCAAGACCTTGTGTTTGCACCTACACTCAGCTGTGGTAATCACACAGAATAGGCCGCTGGGACGCAAAAATCCAGGAAATGTTAAAAAAAAAAGGAGAAAAAAAAGGCAAAAAGCACAAAGAAATATGTCTGCGCATTAAATACGATCTACCACATCTACTGCCAAGGGTGCCTGTCCAAAGCTCTGGCAAGCTGCATACTGTTTGTGTTGTCAACAAGCAGCTGCTTTTGTACCTATGCACGTTTGTTTAGTAAATATATGAAAATAATGGAGCTCAATTAAAAGTAGATTAGCCACACATGTACCAAAGGAATGTGTACTTAACTGACTATGGTGAATCTGGCTCCAGTTCAATCCCCTGGAGAGGCTGCTCTGGCATGTCTGCTGAGGCCTTGCTGGTATCCCGTCTAGGCCCAGCGGTGGTTATGGCTCCTCTAGAATATATTAAATGGATCATATAATAACCATTGGGCAGATGTTGCAATAGCAGAAGTCTGCTGCGAACGCGCAGATGGGGCGGCAGATTATCCTGGGAAGGGAACCATGAGTGGACGGGTTCATTTCCATTATTGCTTGGCAACGCACCACATGCGTCACCAGACAGGCTGGAAAACCCCTTTCAAGGAACCAGCCATGAAAGCTTACCCAGGGAGGCGATTTATAAAGGAATACTGTCAACTGTGCAAGCCTATGGAGAGAACGTTCGAGGGAGTTTCTACTTCTGCCTCTACTAACGAGAAGAAAAGAGAGTGCAAGCGAGCAAAGCAGCAGGCTACAAAAGTATATCTGAAAAATTACAGAATTAAATACATCTCCTGCCAAAGACTTCAGGTCTTCGGTGACTCCGAGTCCTTCTAAGCAACAATCTGACTTAGAGCTGTGTCCAACCCAGCCCCTTTGATCTAAGCAATTCCTTCAGTCAGAATATTCTAAAGATTTTTCAAATAAATCCAAGCTTTATGCTGACTTGGGTCAAAATCTTTCCATAGTTACTTATGGAAGTCTGATTTAGGATTAGCAGCTACTGGTTTGAGATAACCAAAAGCCACTTCAGTGATTTTTCCTCCCCCCCCAGATTCTCTTGCAAAGGGCTCAGAGAAGAGTTATATCCCACTTTCTTTCTTTTTTTTTTTTAAATTCAAATATATAGAGGAATTTTCAGATGATTTTAAAAGTATTTCACTCACCAAACCCACAAATTTTATTACTTAGAAATGTATGATTAGGACAATATTTCAGTGACACACTGATATAAAAATTACAGAAACTGTATATGAGTTAGATAATCATGCCACAAAAAGGTTTTGCCTTTTTTTTAAAAAAAAAAAAAAAGAAAAAAAGAAAGATTTCTTGAGGATCTGACTTCACAGGTGGAAAAGTTTTGTCAGCAATAACTGATTGCTTTGTTGCTTTTGCTGATGAGCACAGCTTCCTAAATGATCATGAGGCCACAGATTTGTGTGGCACTGCAGAAGCATTTCTGGTATGTGACAGCTAGTTTGCTGAGGAACCCATCCCATTTTTTGACAGTAATATTAAAACACATATTTGCGATGCTATATTTGAAGCACTCTACAAAGAATGAACTAACCAGTTTAGCAGCCCTAATACAATGTTTTTTATTTGTCCCAACTAAAGCGGATGAGTCAGGGAGAGGCTAGGGGATACTCCCCAAAAGAACAATTCAGTTCTAGTTAGATGTATAATCAGAAACTCATACTACTGGTATCCTTTTCTAATGATTAAAATGAATTCTCTTTGCTTATTGAGGTAACTTAACTAAAGTCCAGTCTTTTAACTTAACTGAACTCCAATAAACTCCAATAATTATCCAATATTTGTTCTAATAAAACCTAATATAATTCTGACATTACCTTTGGTAAAAGTCCTGTAGGATCTATAGAGCAAGAAATAAAAGTTTTTTGAAAAAAAACCCCAACAACCCACCTTTCAAAGAAACACTTAGTTATGCCATCAATGTAGTTACAGAAGTACTTTCATCCTCTAAAATTCAATAGCTTTGGTTAGCATTTCTATAATACAGCAAGAAAATGATGTGGAGGAAATCCAGGCTCCATTTAAGTCAATGGAAATTTACAGGCTTCAGTGAAGCCAGGATTTTAGCATACTAGGTTTTGGAATAACATCTCTAGGCATGTATTAAATTTGCATACAGATTGTTGGGTCCACATCCTGTACCTTCTATAGTACTTTCCTATAAACACTCAGTTTCCTTGGCTTTTGGCACAAAAAGTAGATACAGTATTGTGGGGTGTGGTGTGTGTGGGAAACATAGCACATTTGTTTGGTAAGCTATACAAACACGTTCCTACTTTCAGATTAGAAATAGTCCCATTAATTTGACAGAACTGGATATGTATGTACAGAGATGGTGAAATTAGAACCTTTATGAAATGAAGTAAAATGGGTTTTTGTGCATTACTGTTTTTAAAGTAGCAATGCATGTATCTTCTGTGTTATCTTTTTTGTTCTCAGTTACTGAAGAGTTTGATCAAGCTCCACTGGAATCTAAAGGTAAAGGACTGGACCCTAAATCAGACCTGGACTTTTCTGAAATAGTTGAAAATGTCAACAAACCACTTGCAGTTATTTCTCTGAAGTATTTCTGTAGCAATGATGGTATGCTTTCAACTCCGTTTATTCCATTAGATAGATGTTCTGTATAAAATTCAAGATTCCATACTACGTTTTTGCACACAGCTTCTTTCTATTACCATATCAAAATAATAATATAAAAAATATCACTCCTTTTCATACAGTGGGAGATAAAGCGGATGAAGTGAACGCACTTTCACAAGTCTGCTTTGCCCCCTTTCTCTTCCTCTTCCCATCAAGGGCTGCATATTATTCCAGTGTTCAACTGAATAAATGTACAACTATGAATAAATTTACACTCGCATGGATTCCCTCCATATTACTCAGAATGAAGGCCTAAGACAACTCTATCACCTTTAAACCTAAGCTAATTAGGTCTTTGCTACCTCTAGTATCTTCTGCAGCATAAATGCATCTTTGGGCTCAGAGAGATGAAGGGTTAAAATAAAAAACCCCACAACTTACTTCATGTAAACCCAGTGGTATTATGACCAGTTCAGAAAAGCATCAAATATTCTGAAGTTCTTAGATAGCTAATTTTCAAATGGGTAGTAAACAGACACCAAACACTTGCCTTAAGTACAAAAGCTCCGGGCAAATTACGTTACTGTCAAATTTGGTCAAATTTACTCAATGGGTATGATTTTAAGTTGTATATATTAGCAGAGTTACAGCTACTTGTCAAATAAATTGTTGGATGAATGCTTGCCGTATTTGTTGTAACAAGCATTTGGAAAACTTTACTGCTAGTTTTTAGGTCTAAATCTTGTAACTGAACAAGAAAAAACCCCAATCTTTTAACTAAGTAAGAAAATGACACCTACTTATAGGTTCTAAAAGGATTAGTGATAGATTTATTGGAAAGATTTTTATCTGTCTTATGTCTGATTGGGGGAGAGAATGACAACTTATACAAAAGGACCTTTCATGTATACCTACAAACACAGAGAAGCAGATCACATACATCTATTTATTACGGAAACACACATATTGTACTTCAGAGGAACAGTGATCTGATCATCGGGATTAATAGAAAATAAATGTGAAGGCAACAGATGTATTTTAAAATGCCAAACATACTGATATTTGGCAGACTAATATATTCAGTTTAGTTTACAATTCTAGAAATGATCATATTATCCACTACCAAATATCCTGTTACATAAACAGAGATCCCTTCTGGAGACTCTAGGGGCAAATGATATTCCAAAGTGTTTTCAAATTAAAAAATCAATTATTTCAAACATATTGCAGAAAAAAAAATCTATTCCCAGATCCATTTCACTGGTTTATTCAGGCACTGCCACTGGGAAGAAAAACACTCATCGGACAATAGAATTACACTCTCCTCAGTATCCAAGGGACACCTCATTTACACTCCTGCCAGCATATGAAATTACATCTTTCATTCTCACACTGAATGATAGTCAAAAGGTCATTCTGCAGGCCTGATTTTGGGAGACATACCCCCTCCAAGATTTTTAGGTATTTTACCTCTTGCATGATAACATTTTCTCAGTGCTGCCTCTCTCACTTCATTCATTTTTGTTTAGCCACTTTAGCCATTTAAAAAATTGATTTGACTTGAACACTTTGGGGTCTATCAGCTGACAGAAAGACATTCTCGTGGTTGCAATGCAGTTTCAATCTGATTTAGATACAGGTAAATACACTCGTCATACATCTACACTGCCATTGACCTACCAGGATTCAATTGTTAAGACTCTTGGTTCAATCCCAATGATTTTCTTTCAACTTAATACGTGTGGGAAGTGGTTATATGAGACCATTACATTGGTTTAAGTGGTTAAAAATTAGTGTAAGCGGTAAAATGCTAACAGGTCTTTGAAAGTTTGTGGTAGATACAATTGTTACCTTTTTCTTTTTTAGCACAGGGAATGATACCTGAAGATGGAGCTGTTTACAAACTTCTGTAGGACAAAAGGGAACTATATTTGCAACATAAAGTTCACTGAAACAAGCACTGCAGTTACTTTTATTATGTATAAATAGATGTGCCAGTTTCCTAAACACTAGAATAAATTCATAAAGTGGGGATATACCATATATGCATTTTTTCCACAAGTACTTATAAAATGTTTCATTCCAAAAGCGAAGAAGTCAAAGAAACATTAAGTGAATGTTAACTGACAAAAGGGCTTGTATTTTTACCAATATTTATGTCTGATTTCTAATGATGCTCAAAGTCTCTGATCTGAGTTCTTTATTTTTTCATATTTTATGCCTATGTGTGGTCATACTGATTAGATTTTGTTATCATATCATATTCATAGCTGACCTCTTTCCATTAATCAGGCCAGAAAAGCTGTTATGCGCAGCTACAGATGTCAATCTTTTCTTGCCTTCTGCAAATCCAAGTCTATCCCCATGAGGAAGAATTTTCAAACCTGGTTCAATGTAGCCAGAAAGCAGTATGCTTCTATAGGCTTTCTTTTTTTCAGCACGGCCACTGGTGTAACACCTACACTCTTTTCTGGTGGACTTTCACAATCCTTCAGTGCACAAAAATGATTCACATGCTGAAGTTAAGCAGTGCATAAATACTGGAAGAATCAGGGCCTAAATAATCACAAAAGCTGTCCAAGCGCATGTTATATGCATATTCAACATATAGTCTCTACTGCGGTTTACAGTATCTGCAAGAGCACACATATCCTCCTAGAAACTTGAAAAAGGGTTTGCCCAGGTCCCTGTGTTTGCTTCACTGACAGCCATTATTATAACCTTAACTTTTCATGTGGCTCTCGCCTTCCTTCCGACAAAACATGCAAAGTAAGCACTGCCTGAAGGTGCTCAATCCATTACTTACTTTGAATGGATTATCTACCCGGATTATCTACCTCGCTGATGTACAATTACTATTTTTTGTTGTGCTGTTAGACAAAGTTTTGGCTTTGCAATAAACTGTACTATCCTCACACAAGCATACGTACACACACAATCACACGCTGCCTTTTTCTTTCAATTGCACCAGTTTAATTAAGAGATTTTAATCAAGCTCCAGTGCTGTCATCAAAAAAATTAATCTTACCCACCTATCTGAATATAAGCAAGCTGTCAGCTAATTTTTTATCTAACTTTTTAAAGAGCACTGCATAAATATTTCAAAATACCATCTACACCTTGTCTAATTACCAGACTTAAATCCTGAAGCTTCATCAAGTCTCAAAACAAAAACAAAAGCAGAAACAATACCCAGGGTGTACTTTACTCTTTAGGGTAACTAGCATCAAACATACCTACAAATACTTTTTATTTTGGACTGCAGCCCTGTCTTTTGTACACAGAACCAAGAAAGGCCAGCGGTCATTACTGATATTTGGAATAGCCAGTGAATATAAAAAGTTAATTTGGTCAAAGGACTGTCAGCATTCACAAAGAAAATTCTGAATTCAGATCCCTGCGAGACCACATAGACTAAGTTTACTAAAGGTTTCACATTGTACCCTTGACCTTTCTGGGCCAATGATCTTCATAAAAAATCTGGCAGCAGTTCCTTACTCTCATTTAATTTGTCAGTACCAAGATGTATAACAACAATAGAGATACTGTAGTACAGCGACAGGAATGACTGCTGGATAAAGCACAAGTAACTGCTTAGGGTCTATTGAGAGAAGACAGACGATACAGAAATCCGAGAACTGGTACCATACGCTACAGCAGCACTGAGCAGCAGCCTCCTTGTTTTCCATGGCCTCTCAATTTTGCGCATAGAGCTAGGGTGGAGTCACGCAGTGCACACTGTGGGAATCCAGTCTTAAAGACAATGAAGATGCAGAACACGGCAGCAAGATCTATGTCTGAAAGGAAACATTTCACTTCTTCTTCCCTGTCATGCCCAATGTTCTCAAGGAAGTTTACAAGCCTTAGCTTTACCTTTGGGTGGAGGCAATGAGATCATTTCTCTGCGTGTTTTAATATGTCTTGCAGATTTTTGCTCTTGTCTTCTCACCACTGAGATAGTTGGCTCTGATTCATTCAGTTAGTAAGTGAAATCAGTGGTTATTAGGACTTATTGAAGACAGAACACCAGCAAGCTACTGTGGCTCTTTCTTTTTAGCTTGGGGGTTTTTTTTTTCCTTCCTTCAAATTTTTTTTTTTTTTCAGTTTCTTATTTCAAAATAGTCCTGAAAAATCTCATTTGCTCCATCATCATATTTTTTGTAGTTCTACAAAACATCTTCAGTCACTGGTATCTTGAAGCTTGACTAACTATTGTCCTTGGGAGATTATAGGTGGTGAGAGAGGAAAGGGAAAAGGCAGAATGACTGTTCATAGCAAACCAGAAATCTGAGTAATTGAAAATATCTCCATAGATTTCCTTGGTCATATGTTCAACAGAACTGTAAGATTTTCTGGCAGTTATAAAGAGAAAACAAATGCTATTGTACTCAGAATCTCTGACCAACTGTTTATCTTGACTGCATGTGATTTCCCTTCTCTGCCTTTGTGAATATTTATCAGATAAACATTAAGATAAACAATTTGTGCAACGTGCTCAGCTACTGACGGCTTGCTTGGGTGTAATTGATTGCAAGTTGAACTGTGTGTTATGAGCCAAAGGTGAACCTTCTAATAGGGTCAAGGTCAATGGCATTACCATAGGCAAAGATTGCTGTCAGCTGAATGAACCACTAAAGAAAATGGTGTGGTGTCATCCACATCACCAATAAACCTGTATTCAGAATTATGACATGTAATAGCCTCTGGTAACTTTTCTATTTTTCCTGCTTCGTTTTTTTTTTTTTTTTTTTTTAAAGCAAGCAACAGGCAGTTTCAGTGGATTCATGATATGCATTAGAATGCACTAAACCCAAAAGATCAACTGAAAATTTCATCTGGAATTCTTTAAATTGATGCCATATTGTACAGACTTCTTCCTTGCGAACTTTATGTTGCAATTCACACATACAGGTCTTTAACAAAAATCCCTTTGGAAAAATATTTGGATCCATAGTTCAAAACCAAGACCCAATATCTGACATGACTCAGCTCTATTAATAGGAAAGACCTAAGATAAAATGAGGATTGAATTACCTAGCCAATTATGCTATATTTTAATTTATTGCTCACACATTCCCCAGGTATATGGCAACTGTCAGTGCTATTGCTGGATTTCATCTGAAGAAAAATGTAGTTCCAGGCTTACAAAACTGCCTCCTTACCTGCACTGTATGTAGGAGCATATCTGTTGTTACACCTCTAGGGAGCCTTTTACTTGCTGGAAAACAGGCTATTTGGCATTTATTTTACAGTATCAGAAAAAAAACCAGTTTTTATGCTACAATGATTGATTTTCAGTTGAAAACTTTTACTAAATCTTGTCTAGAAACAAATACTGAGGCTCTAGATATGAATGAAAGCAAGCAAGCCAGATGTGGACATCACTTTGTTGCTAATTTTTCAGAAAATACTTAGTTCAATGGAAGTTCTTTAATCAGAATCCCATTAGAAAACTATTCTGGACAATTTACTCTGTTTGATGGACAACATCTCTCCCATATCCAATGCTGAAACCTCATCATGCTTTATATTTTTCAGCATTCACTGAAGAAAAAAGTCATGCCTTTTCAAAGTTTAAATGTATAGGAGAAAGAAACTTTGATGGGCATTATGCATTTAATTACAACTGGAAACTTAAAAAATTTGTAAAGTAAAATTTTTGTCTAGCAGAAAAATTACAAGTCACATTCTCATATACATTATATTAGTTCTTATTGCTTTGTTATTAAGTTGGATTAAACATCTGCATGTACAATTGATTTCATCAAGTGCTTTGACACTAGCAAAAAAGTTTCAGGAAATAGTGTTTTTGAAGAGTCTTTATAAGGTAGAAGAAGAATATCTGCAGAAAAAATGCAAGCAATGTTAACAACAAAGCAAGCTGTGCCCTGCATAGCAATATTCTGCATTCAAGAAAAAGAGAAAAGTATTTTGCCAAAGCTGGTAGTAGGTGAATTTCCCTTGCCAAATTAGATCTGCTTTACTGGTAAAGAAAGGCTGAAAAGCCAAGTGATTTAGGGACAGGCAAGTCTAGATTTCTCTTGAACAAAACCCTTCCTTAAACTTATAAAGTTCCTGCACCCATTTTGTCAGTCCCTTTTTGTGGTGGTGTCTGAGGTCAAGATGAGAACTGACTTCAGGAATCCTGAGTCACAAGCCAATGCCCAAGCAATTAGCTATCCTTCCTATCCTCTACTCCTGAAAAACTTAGGAACAATTTTGACACGCATGTATGAAAGCTTCTGAGGGTAGACATTCCAGTACAAAACCAAATCCCCTGCACACCACAAAAACCTGTCCCTCCTTGTGTGCTCATCAGCAACTGCTGCAGTTGTTTTCCATGTGTCTATCCATAACTTGTTCTAAACACATTTAGGTAGAGTTGTTTGAACTTGCAATGTATTAAAATGTACATCCATATATCATTACAGAGGATCAGAGAGAGGAAGGCTAGGACAGAGAAAATTAGTTACATTCAAATAACTCTTCATCAGTTGCAAAGAATTGCTGAGTTCTGGACTAGCGTATGATGTTTCCATGTAGCACAGTCAAAAGTAAATGCAATATTGTCCACTTCTTTCTGGACTATGAAGTACTGCAGTACTGTTGCATAAAACGTCTCATTCTTTAAACAGAATGCAGTTAGTATGATTTGTGAAAATGTCTACTCTCATTAGACTTAAAATTTGTATTTTTAAAGACAGATATAATTGGCACTTACCAGAATATAGGTTGAAGTCAAAACTATTTCAGCTACTTTGGGACCAAGTCTGCCTTTTTTTTTCTTCCTGTCTTTCTCTTATGCCTTTCCAGAGCTCTTTTTCCATCCATAGATTCAACCAGCTGCTCCTGTACTTCCAGGTAAACTTCCCTTATCTTCTTAACGGGCTCTCCATAGACTCTCTTACCTTTCACTTCCCTGCATTGATTATTGGACTAGCTACTTTCCGATTCTCCATGCACATCTGCGACCAGCCAAGAGAATCAAATATATCATTGAAAATTGAATTGAATATTGATGCAATAGCCCCTCTTTTCCCCTCCAGCCCTCACCCATGTCCATTGAAGCTGTCTGGTGCAGTTTGCACATCAGCTACAGAGCTACGGACAGACTTAACGTGAGGCCATTGTAGACACCATAGAGTCATCAAGTTGGTTTTTTTTTTTCCTTCCATCAGATTTGCATCCAGTTGCCAGACAGCATAGGCTAAGGTGACACGGCAATTCTCTTCAGCATGGCTAAGTCTTCATCAAACATTTTGCTGACAGTCATACTTGACAAGCTATGGGATTCGTTTTTCGGCACTCCCAGCCAACATTAATGTCATTGGCAAAACAATCTGCAGAGACATGCTCAGGAAAAGACAGCAGCAAGGCTTTGGGCTACCTGGGTTCAGACATCCTGCCCTCACCTTCCGCAGCCTTCATCATCCTAAGCAAGGCTAAGTCAGCAAGCCAATCTGATGTTCTCCGTGGTCTCAGCTCTCTCAGCCAGCCCAGCTAGGGCCATAGCCACATCTTTCTGGTTTCTTTTACGTTTCTGTAAAAACCTCCCACCAAATTCAAATAGCTTCTTCAGAGAACTCATTTCAGCTTTTACCTGCTCCCAGGTATGTGTCTGCTCAAAGAAATGTTTCCCAGTCAGTGACTAGCAATCTTCTCGATATCTTTAATACTCTTCCATGTTTGTCTGTGCTCAGGTCCAGGGGGAGCCACCTTCTTTACAACACAAACAACAAAGGCCTTAGGGCCTGGGTGTGGAGTTGAATGACATTCAACACAAAGCAATAAAGAAAGAAGCAGGTTTTGCTTGCACTTTCATACTGAGAGGTTACTACTAGGTCCATGGTTGTCATACCAGAAAACTCCAGTGATCAGATCTTCAGAGGAACACAGAGGCTTGTCATGCTTTTTGCTGTGGAGATGACAATAAGCCTTAAAAACTCAATAATACAGGAATGAAGGAGTCTTTCCACTGTGGGCTTGGTCTTGACCACTGGCTTTAAAAACCTAATGGTAGGTGTTTTAGCTACGCTTCTTTGGAGTGCTGCCTCACCACTTATTATTATTGCATTGGTACTGCTCTTTGTAATTTAGCTGCATGGGGAAATAAAACATTCTATTGAGTTATTACTACGCGCCTTGCATGTGAAAGGTATATGGCTATTTCTCTCCACACTATAATTATTTGTTACTTCACAGGAGTTTGTGTTGTTTCATGAAGACTAAAACTGAAAAGTTGTGCTGCTTGTAAAAAGTTGGTTGTTATGAACCATTGTATATTTCATTTAAGACCTTACGAATATAGGATTACTACATTCACTGTTTCTTTCTGTACCCCTAGTGATAATACAAATACATACTGTGAAAAGATGGGCTTCACATCAGCATGGGGGGAATCTTACTCTGGAACCACAGCTAACTTGCGTATTTGGGGTAGAAGATTTACTTTAAAAAAGGCGGTTAAGATGAGTGATTAAAATCAGACTTAGATTTCAAGAAAAAATTGCACCCATTTCTCTCATTTCTTAAAAGCAATCACAACTTCTGTTAGGGTAAAAGAAGAAGTTATATTTATACCTCCTTTATTTTATACAGACACACCAATGAAACTGCAAGATCAATTTCTCAAATTTAAAACCACCAACTACCCACACATTATTCATTTACCTGCCTTGAAATTATTCAATACCAGAGAGTCTTTAACTACATGTGTATGTATTTCTTTTTCAATGTTATTCCCAATATTAACAATAAGGAATAGGAATCAAACTAGTGGAACCTTACAAGAGCTTTTAAGTGCCATCTCTTTACACAGGTCCATGCAAACCCACACATTTTGAAAGAATATCGGTTGCAAAAGAAAATGATCAAAATAATTACTTATGGCATTTATTCACTTTTATATAAATTATGCGTCAGTCCTTAACTGCATGGTTGCATACATATTTTCAACAGCCATACTTTGTTCACAGCAGGTTTGAAAGGACACAGCATATTTTTGTTTCTACTCTTGTGTGATGGGAGCACCTCGTGATCCACTGAACATCAGCCAAAAATCATAGTGAATGTTCTGAATGTATATTCGGTCTCACAATGCAAGTGGGAAGGATGCCTATTTATATACACTGCACACTAGATGCTCCTGTCAAAGCTCAGAAGCACTTTGTAAGGGCAGCAGTTTTGAGATGGTCTCTGCATATCCTCTAACCTTATATTTTCTTAAATTTAAATTCTGGAAAAAGAAAATAGTACAACACATATGCTCTGAATCTCAGCTACATTCCATGTGCAATATCCACACTGTCAAATGGAGGTTCAAATGTCACTGACATAAATACTTATTTCTGTGTTTTTACATGATAGCAAATGTAAGAAGCAGAGTTTGTCCCAAACCAGGATCAGACAGACATTTCCTAGCCAAAATTTCAGTGACATGCTGAAGAAAGGCAGATGCAGTCAAAAGTACAGCAACAAACAGAAAGTAACTTTATATTTGTGAAGCATATGTGCAACTAAGCACCTATTTTGATACAGATACAGGGAGCTGTCTTGACATAATTTTTAATATTCTCTCTAGATATGTGCATTGGACAAAATTTCAGGCTTTGGGAAAAGGTAAGAACAGAAAAAAAATTGAGGACAGAATTAAGGTGGTGGTTTTTTTTAAAGTAACAGACTTTCCTTCCTTTAGTAACGGTAGCAGGATTTGTCCTATTATCCATATAGCAGTGTGTTTTCAGACATGAAGCCTCACAAGCATTAAATACATAGACAGAAAAAGACTGACTCCCTGCCGACAGCGTTATACAGCAAAAGGGCCTTTTACCTTCAATAGTCATTCTAAGCTTTACCACAGTAAAAGTTAGAGGAGAACACAGGAAAATGGCAGAACATAGATAATAAATTAATGTAACAAGCATAACTTTTCTCTTAAGGTGTTTTGCAACCTTTCATTAGATGTAGCTCATATTTTCAAGTTTGATTTCTGTTACAGTGGGTAGCTTTCCCTCTACTTCCTATTCTTGGCATAGCAGTTATTCAAGAGTGGGGCAAAACAATTCTAGTGATCGCAGGTGGTCACATACACCTGTGGTTCAGACTAGGGAGGGCAAAGTTTAAATTTATTGAGGATACCACTCCTAGATGTCTGATCTCCAGACATTTGTTTTTCAGCAAACAGGACTTCTGTAATCAAGCCACGCCTTTTGGAATAACCACAAACTTGTCACAGCAAGGCAGGAGGGGGCAGATCTAATCTTACTCACTCATAGCTTTGACGATAAGGTACCTATTAGGAAATCAGACTTAGTAACACAATGTGAACATTATTGTATTAATTTCCAGACTGTAAAAAAGTTATAATGAAATATCTGCCATTCTCAATAGTGAATACTGATTGCTTACCGAAAGCATGTACAGATGTTGAAAGGGACTTCTCTGCTGTTGAGATAGGAAAAACAGATTGCCATAGGTATAGCCTGGAGGCAAAGAAGAAACTTTTGAGGTGCAGCCACCATAAAACCGATTAAAAAAATGCTAAAATAATTTTCCAGGCTGCATGGAAAAAGCAGCAGTAACTAAACTTTTTAATTTGCTGAATAGTAAAGAAATTAGAACTTTTATCCTGATAAAAAAAGACAACTCTGTAATATGAAAGCATTGCTAGTTTGCATATCAGAATTTTGGGGGCTGGGCTGATGACCTTTGAGAATATGCCCCTTTCTTTGGCTAAAAAGCGGCAAGCTAAAGAGTGACAAATCATGTTCTGTTCAGGTTCTTCTTCCATTCCTATTTACATAGATTTTGAGCATGTTTTGTATCTGAAATGAAGCTCTTATTGACCTTAAAGGAACCCTAGAATATTTCTTACAGTGTCCAGAATCAGGCCACAGTTTGCTTACTGTGTTATTTCTGCTCCTCGTGTCCAGACAAATATGTTTCTGATCCATTTTCCCAAGACTTTTCTTTGCAGGCGATGCGGATAGTCTAAACTCTATGCCTATTTTCTGCCATCAGAGCCATCTGCTTATGGCAGAAGAGAGAAGATGAGAAGGAAAGCCCAATATTAGAGGTGAAAGAGATTAAAATGCAAATAAATGACAGTACATTTTAAGACTGCCATGGTAGTTTGTATTTGACAAAAAGGCAGCATGGCAGGTTTTCCCCTGTTACTGTGACAGGTCACTCTTTCTAATCTCAGGGTCATGTCCAAGTTCTCTCTTTCATAATTGCTTGGGCTGACATCTATTTTGACCTTTTTTCATTCTGGCCTCCCTGAATGAGGGAAGTCACAGAACCATAAAGAGGCAGAAGTTCCATAAAATGCCACTGGGATTATGAAATGGGACTACTACCCCTCTGGCCTTTGCGACAAATGTATATATAATGTGCCATGATATTTTAACCCTTGCAAGTTGGTAAAGCACACGTATTTGCCCTGTTTTGGTATAATTTGAGAGCTACTTTTACAATACCTGCAGTGTTATTTGTTTGTGATGTACTATGAAATATGTACTTAATTATAGATTCTCCCTATTTTTACCAAGGAATGATTAATGACCAATTAGCCATATTTGCTAAGAATTGATAGTAATTACAATTAATCTCATACAATTATTCCCTCTGCTATTCTGAACAGTCCCAGTATCTGCCTTGTGCCCATTTTGTTTGACTCTGCTTTCTATTTAGAAACATTAGATTAAGGTCTACAGCTTTCTGTGAAGTATCTGTGAAGCTGGAAGCAGTAGAAATATTACACTGACCAAAATGCACAAAGAACAATTGAATCTCAGCTAAGCTCTCCTTCTTGACTACCAGCTATACAGTGCTGGCTAGCTTCTTAGTCACATTATACTGTGATAAAACTCATATTCAAATGTCAAACTGATGACAAATGACTGAAAAGCAATTGTCAATAGTCCTTTGGAAAGCTTGTCATATTGCAGACTTGTAAGGCTGAGGAAGATGAAGTTGAGCATTACAGAAGTAGCACTTGAAGGACCCTCTATCTTCAGTTTAGAGATGTGTTTAGCTTCTCAGGGCTTTATCTATAGCCTGTTTTCTCCTGGCATTATTTTCTCTCATCTCTCCTTTGCTCTCTCTCTCACTAATATCATATACTAGTAGTAAATAGCATTATTACAATCCAGAAAATAATTTCATATCATAGACAACTTCAAATAGAACAAAACCAACAGTGAATTAAATGTTTTGCAATAGTAGAGTCACCCAGGAAACGTGTACTACGTCTGAAGTTGTCCAGCAGGCAAATAATATCCTTTTTAATAACTATAGTGCATAATCAATCACCCTAAATGATAAATTAAGGGTATTATCTGCTCAGAAACCCCTCCTACCAGTATGATCTTTCTCAGACCAAGAATAGAACTTCTTGGGAGGTGTAACTGCTGAAATGAAGTCTGCGAGATCTGCAAGCACATCAGATGCTGACACAACATAAACTGATGTAGTTCTCTTATAAACAAGGCACCCTTGATGTTTTGCAGCCAGGAAGAGCCTTGCCCCAAATCTGGTAATATCCTTGACTGCCTATACAGCAAAACATACCTCTCTGTGCTGGGAGCCAACATAGTAAGTGATACCTTGTTTCTTGGTGTATGTGTAAAAATACCTTACTTTTTTCTTTTAATCTTATTAGTAAATAAATAAATAGTCAAAGGTTTGCCATTTTTTTGACTAGTTCTCAGCTTTACTCTGTGGAAGAGTTCACTGTCCTAATAACATACTAGCGTAGTCAGCACATTGCACAGATCATTATGCAAAACCCACTGCATATATCATTTCATTAGCTTTTAGTAAGGCTGTATGTGGAAGCCAAGTGATTTTTTTCCTTAATCAAAGGTACTTATGGGATATGTTAGTACAATGATCTACAGATTATGCATGTAGTGTTGTTTCATGTCCTAGCCGTATTTTCCACTCAGGAGAACTTGGAAAGCATCACATAAGGAGCACTGGAAATACCCGATTTTTAAAGAATATGACTGCAAAACATCAGCAAAATAGGGGAGCAAGATCTTGAAAAATTAGTTGGTTTGCCTTGGAACTATAGCACAGAAATATAACTTCATAGTTCCATGTAACTGTAGTTAATTCATATGATATTCTCTAAGGTAAAATAGAACTCGGAATGGGAATAAAACGTTTTAAAAGTTGAGCTGCTAAGGATCCAAGCTGTATTTCACTGAAAAACCTTGCCTTCTGAAGAGGTCACTCTTAAGTCTCCATATTAGTTCAATGATAACAGAACAATTCTAATGTTACAATGATTTTCACAGTTTGGTTACATTTTAACAGATATATCTTTTTTCTTTTGTTCAAGTCATGTAATTAAGCACCATTAGGTACATTTTTGAGATTTGATTAAGTCATCCTTAAGTTAGTACTGAAAATAAGATGAATTGCTTTTCACAGTTAAAATGTCAGATCCTGGCAAACTCTGGGAATAGACCTCCTGAAAATACACTGCTCCTCTGTGAGGTCATAAGAAACAATGTAAGGACGTTAGTGGAGTTTCCATGCAAACATACCAGGACTTTAAGATTAAAAGGCATACCCGCTATTTTTATAGACTATACAATACTTTTCACAGTGCAGCTGCATCCTGAAAATTACTTGCAAATAGTCATTGCTTGCACAAATAGCTCTGCTGGATTCTCTGTAACAAAGATGCAGTAGTCCTTACTAGGTGACAAACCTCACTGATCCACACAAGCGGTATTTTGGTAGGGTGAGACCATAGACCTTGGGAAAAAAAAAAAAAAAAAAAAAAGAGTAACATGTGTTTGA
Organism: Astur gentilis; assembly: GCF_929443795.1. Classification (NCBI taxonomy): domain Eukaryota; kingdom Metazoa; phylum Chordata; class Aves; order Accipitriformes; family Accipitridae; genus Astur; species Astur gentilis. Next base: position 30,986,267 of record NC_064891.1, read on the forward strand.
AAGATGAGTAGGTTTCAGTACAAAGAACTCAAATCTAACCTAACTTCACAGGACAGAAATAAGCACAGCTGGTTTTACACTCCGCATCTCTGGTTAATGTTTAAAACAAATGAGTGCTGAAAACAAGAAGAAAAAGTAATTTGGAGATCCTCTTAGAGCTCTGTCAATGCAAACTCTATTCTTGCTTTCTTTCTCCTCTTCCCAACCCACATATTAAAAAAGGAATTTCAGATCCGTCTGGCATGTTGTTCAGTGACAGGTTTTATAACATTTGGTAAGGGTAAAAAACAGACGCCAAAAAGGCTGGTTTAAGACATTTTGTATTCCTGATAGGCATTCTTTGATTAGAAGTAGCAATCCCTGAAGAAGATGGACAGGAAAAATTCCTGATTTAGTCTTCATTGCAATGTTAGCTTTGGTAATTAGCTCTAGATGTTGGGCAGCAGGTTCACCAGTGTGGAGATGGATGTATAGAGCTGTATCTACGTACTGCCTTCCACTGGGACTCGGAGCAGCTCTCGTGGGGAACTATAGCTTTTGTGGGGTGGACTCCAGGTTTTGTTCAGTGGTATAGTAAGGCTCTATATTATTTTTTTCAGAGGACTGCGGGAGAACTTGTTGGCTTCTATGGTGCACAAAAGGAACTGTGGGAAAGTGGTGGAGGACTTTCATCAGACAAAAGGATTAGCCTGTTTCTCTGTGGTAAAGCAGGTGGCTGCCAGCTGAAGTATGTGCAGCATTTGTACTCTTAATTTTTATTGCATCTAGCCAGCTAGCTAACTCAAGTGGGAACACCAGGATATTTATGTGAATTAAGAGCTTGCATCTCAACTCTCCACATAAGACTCAGGAACATCCAGGAGAATGAACACTCATATCATCTGTACCGTTCCAAAAAATGGAAGTACTTGTACTCTGGGGGATCATACTGATACACTTCATTGAAAGCAAGTAATCCTGGATGAAAAAAGTCAGGTGAAAGAGACATGACATTTCAGCAAGCAACTAAGAGAAAGAAGCATTTCTTAATCAATGAAGTGTTTACTTTTAATAGGAGAAAACAATGCCTAACACTGGATTCATACTAAAATGACAAGTCATTTCAGTGAGACCTGTCCATAAACAGTAGGAGATCACGCTTTTATTGACATAGGTACCCCCAACTCTAACCCCTGTAAATGTCACGGGGAGAAGATAATTGAGCTCATCAGGATCTATGACTTCATGCATTCTCACTCTGCAGGAGTTTAAAAGCCTACTGTGCCAACTCACTCACCAGGAAGTATTTACACAAATTTTATATGCCAAGGAAGTTGAGGCCCTGTCTTGACACAAAAGCTTCCATAGCTGTGGAAAATCTGTACAACTTTACTTCAGCCATCCTGTAGCTATAAAATATGGTATACAGTATTTACTTACCCTGTGTGTTCCAGGGGCCATAGGATAGACGATACCCACTTTACAGCAAAGTCCTATTAGTCTTAGCGTCAATGTTCAGTGATAGCTCTAGGCATTATTTACTGAATGTTATTCTTGATCTGCTATGTATTCTGAATGATTCATTTCCTCATAGTCCTACCCATACAGTATCCAGCTGTATCACAAATATTGACCTGTCATTTTAAAGGGAGGTGAATGGGGGGTAACAGTATTCATTCACGTGCTTATCCAGTTATCCAGACTGAGAGGCACTGACTCTTGATTTCACAGCGTACTTCAATTGTTTGCCCTTTTTTATAGTGACGCCTGGCTTGGACTTCAGATGCACTTGTGCATGCTCACCATTTTTACAAATTAGACCTCAAGCTCCTCTGTTGGATTTCAAGAAAGTGAATGAAAAAGTAGAAAAAACTGCTTTTAAAATGGCTTTCCTATTACATTGCCTCAGGAGAATTCTACAGAAGATGCAAAAATAAAGGTCATTTGTCCAAGGAAGCATTTCCCTATAATACTTAGGTTAACATTCCTTCCTCTTCTTGCCAGTCTCTGCTTCAGTTACTGCACATGTTTAAATTCTTAAAACAAAAGAACCAAAAGTCCGTCCAAAACCACCTTTATTCTCCCACCTTATTTCTTCCCTCTCTGAGGCAATTTCGTATTTTCAATGGGCCAACAAAACCAAGTCCCTCTTTCCCTACTCTCTAGTTGTCTAGCTGTCTTTTCTGTCAGTGCTGCCGTGGCTTGTCAAAGAGATGGAACTTCAGATCCTCTGTCAAGACCCAATTCCAGATCAGGGTAACAAACATTAGGAGCGGGAGGCTCATTTTGCTGACATTTGCAGAAAGCAGAAGAATGATGAAATACTGGAATCTAGGGCTCCATTCTGGGCCACGGACAACATTCTTTGTTGGGTACAAACCATCCTCTGTACATATAATTTTGCTACATTTAGTCTCCTGGGTCCTTTCTGCTTCAGCCTCTCTCATTCTGCTCTTTCCCAATCTTCAGTGCTTACTCCAGTTTTATCTTTCCTTCACCCTTGGCTAGTCACTGTCTCATTTCCTCAAGAAGGTCTACTCAAATAGCTGAATTTGGTCTGCATTTGGATCATGAATAAATTTTGCATGGACTGCTCCAGACAGATGATGCTCCCTGAAATGCCAAGGCATATCCTGCATTTCAGACCATTCTCTTAATCGCTCAGAAACCAATCGCCATGTGCTAAACTCTGCGCTGACCTGGAAAAAACGGACCTAGCATACATCTTCCAGCTAAACGGTCTTGGACAAAATCACCTGAATACCCTTGTTCTCTGATTCTCATACTAATCCCAGTCATTCGCACTCATAGTCTCTCTAGGAACTCAGTGCCTCGCTCTCTTTCAAACTCCTGTTTACTTGCTCCCCAAATCCACTCTTTCTGTCCTTGCTCAGCCAGTCCCAGTTCTCCTTCTGTTGGTTCCTACTCCCAGTATTCACTTATCCACTCTTTCTGGCCTGTTCTCTGCACCTCTTTGCTCAGTTCTCCTCCCATAGCTCCTTACCACTTGTCCCTCACCTTTCCCCTTGTTTCTTTTGCTCCTCTTTCCTTTCCAGTTCCTTTCACCCTCTTCCAGTGGTTCCCCGTCTTTGTTTTTAGCTCTGTCATTCCCATCCTCCTCCATCAGCCCGTCTCCTGTCTCCACTCACCTATTCATTCCAGCACAGCTGCTGGCTCCCTGGCTCTCACCAGCTCCCAGGCCCCTTCTCAAACTCTCCTGTTCCAGCTTCTCTGCAGCTTGTTACCCCTTTCCAACAAGTCTTTGGTTTCATCAGAGTTTGGTTAAAATTTCTTGTCCTAGGTTTCTCTTCTCCCCACAGCCTCAGCAGAAAACCAGTCTAATATTCGTCCCTCTGATTCAGGTAGGTATTCGACCACAGTGTTTCAGAAGTGAGAGCTCCTGAGGCCGTAGGGATGACAGACTGTACTGCTTAGCTCTCCCACATGAGCTTTCATCCATCTGATGCTGATCCTGCAGCAAAAGCCTTGGTGTCCTAGACCTGCGCCTTCTCAAGTACCTGCCAGACTGGCACCTGCGTTGTCCAGACATAGAAAAGGGCTGAGAGGGGACAGAATATGCTCAGCTGGTCAATAGCAATGACACATTTTGCAAAACCTTGATCAAGAATGGGGAGCTTTCCCTGGGGAAAAAAGGCACATCTCTAACACAGAAATCATTCTTCTTCTAAGTGTCATGTTCCATGCCAGCAATATAGAAGATGTTCTTGTGCTTAAAACAAATAGCCTTATTTTAGCCATTTCTGTTTGAGTCCTCGTAATCAGAAAGAGGTTAATAATTTTGACTAAAAATAAAAAAGGAAAAAAGAAATATTCAGATTGTGGAAGACACTTCCACTCAAAAGGTTAAAGTCTTGACAAGTTAAAAACATGTGAAAATAGGTCTTATAATAAGAAACTGCAAGCAGCCCATGCTGCCATAACAGAACCAAACATCCCTCCTATGTGTTAAAAAAGGCTCTTTTCAAAAGGGCAGTTGAAGGATTGGAGAACCTGTCCTGAGGAGGAAACCCATGCTGTTTAGGTAGTCCCCCACCACTTTCTCTGTCCCACGGAGTTTGCCCTTCCAGGGGAATGGCATTGAAATTCTTGTGCAGACTGGAGGGAGCCCAGAAAGAGATGAGAAGCACCAAGTCTATCAGGTCACAGAACCTCTCCCACAGGTCATAAAACGCAGGCAGGACTGCAGTCCTCTATTCAGATAAACTCAGCAGTTGCCTCACATCTTTTGGGAATGCCACTTACTGCAAAAGGCCCCAGGATAATGTGGGGTCATGGCTGTCTACTTATCTTCAATGTGGCCTGAAGATACAAATATTTTGTAATAAAAACCAGCTGGAATCAGCTATAAATAATAAGATTCAGCAAAAGCTGTCTATACTCTCATGCGTTGGTATTCTGATAATGTTGGAGTAAATGAGATAGCTACAATTACCATAAGTGGACTATAACTCCAGGTAGTCAACTTCCACTTACAATCAAACTGTAAAAAAAAAAAAAGAAACTAGATGATAAGAAAGTCTACTGTGCTCCTGACAGCTGAGATACTGTCATTATGAACAGTCCGGTTCATTTGAAGTCAGTTTCTTTTATTTACAGATGTCATGCATCAAAATGAGAAAGAAGTGGTTTTGCCACCGGCTTTTGTTGAAATTTTCTTCTTTGAAAAGAACATAACTAACCACCTCAAGGTACATTTCCCTTCATCTTTCTATCCATACAGAACTCTCTGCAGCCAGAATGTTTCATTATTTTTATGACCATTTTGCTTAATTTAAGAGGTGATGAGCTATTTTCAAAAAGTATCGTAAAACGAGTATTATCAGGGCCATGTTGTTGCATGCTAAATTTTAACATGATGCCAGTGATTGCAGAAACACCTGAAACACAAGTAAAGAGGTGACTTGGGACCTGCAATCAGCTGTAAATTTGTACTGACAACACTCAGCCATAATCTTACAGCTCACACTGTAGAGATTCCTAAACGGGACAGAAATTGTTTCACCTAAGCTTTGTCTCTGTTAAACAGCTGAACAAAAAAGCCATGATCCTAATGCTTCTAAAAAGCTTTTAAAAGCAGATGTTGCACAGGAGGTAAAGAGAAATTTAGCCCTTATTACTGTGGTATAGTCAATTTTCTTGATTCTTCTGACAGCATACTATAATAATTAAAGATGTAGCATAACTCCGTCTGTTAAAAGTTATCCTCTCTACGTCTCTGAAATACTTGGGTCTTCATCTCTTTTCTGTATGTTATATATTCATTCACTCATTCATTTATATCAGCGTAGATTATTGCAAGCATAGCCATACAATAAGACCATTTTTACAGGGCAGAATTTTACACCTTTTTTTCATGGGCCACTGCAGAATGAGCTCCGCAGGTATGCCAGGCTGAAACTGTGCATCTGTGAGTCCAGAAGTCGGACCTTTGAAACCAGATACCTGAATTAGGAATCCAAAGCACAACTGAAGAAGAAATGAACTTAAATCCAGGCACTGAAATCACTTGGACATTTCTAAAAATTTATGCAGAATCTTTCTTTTAAAAGAGTATAATCTAGGAAGCATGTTTGTGAGCAAAGGATTCCTGTTGACATCTAAAATAAATGAGCATTCTCTCACATAAATGCACAACCAGTCAGTCACTATGAATCTCTGCAAGAATTCCATGCAATGGAAAGGTTTTTCTTTTTTCATTTTCTTCTTTCGCCACTCAAAACCAAATAAAAAAACCCCATTCACTTAAGAAGTGATTGTCTGTAGACCTTTGAAGCCAAGGAGGGTGACAGCAAGGGCAAGAGGCTTATTTCAAGGGTCACATTTCATTTGCATAAGCAAGTAACCATAGGGCACTGTGGAATGTCTGTAAATGGATTTCATTACAGAAATTCAGCTTAAAGGGACTATAAATAATCCTCTGACAAACATTGTATATTGCTTCAAGTTCTTCTGTAATAAAAATATTTTAGTAACACAACAATCCGTGAAAGCAGGAAATGAAACAGGAGGAGCTGCACATCTTCCCCTTTTCTCTCTCAGGGCAACATTATATTGTAATATGTTTTAGAGGAAAAAACGTGATATTCATATTATTTTAGCAAAGTAATCCTACAAAAACAAGGTTATATAATTCCATATGGCTGAGACAGGGTGGCTAAACAAATACCCAGATCTTTACTAGCTCTTCTCCCCTGGAGATCATCTGTCCAGCAGGACAGGTGTGCAGGCTGCATGGTATTCTGCCCAAAGGAACATCTCCAAATATATTTGAGCGTGTAAATCTTCTTGGATGAATTTCAGTGGAGAAGCCATTTAAAGAACACGTTTTAATGGGTTGACCTTTTTTTGATCATATGAAGAAGTAATGACTGTCTAAGGCTCCAGTTCAGCCAAAGCATTGAAGCAACTCACTAATTTGGTGCACGCTCAACTCCTGTTTGCTTCAGTAGGACTTAGCTATATCGTCAAAAGCTTTCCTAAATGGGGAGGGATGTACTCACATACTTCAGAGTTAGTGCATATTTAATGCTTTGAAGCATTAGTCCCCAGCACTGTAGGGTGTTCAAAGCTAGATGTAGCAGACAACTCATCAAATTTCACTTCATGCACTGAAATTCTGTGAGGGGCAGAAAGTCACCGCAGCTTTTGCAGTTCTCCTCTGTGTAGAAATACATCCACTGCAGTATCCCCTTAACAAGAGCTGGCTTGCCATCTTCAGAGAGGAGTTTGGGATATTATCTCATTGCAACTTCATCCCCCTTGGGGTACTAGCAAGGAACAGCCCAATTCTGAAGGGCATGGAAGCTCTCCTCTGCACTGGCAGTCAGCTCTGCGGGAGAGTTTTGGCAGTGCCCCAGTCTAGCAGAAAAGGTCTCACCAAGTAGTCTGTCTCTATTGTTTCTAATAATATACTTGTAAAGAAAAGAAAAACATAGACACTTCTGCAAAAGTAAGGAAAAAGTGGGCCTTTAAAGCAGTAATTTAATTTCCATTTATGTTAGGTTTTGTTTCATCTTGTTTACCTTTCTAATAACTACAATTATTCTCACACTGGCATTACTGTTTTCCCTGGAATAGATGTGCTCACAGTGAAAAATCCAATCGAATCAGAGCATGTAACGAGAAAATGTAATCCATCATTATTAAAAAAGACAGCTTACCTTTATCTGGGTGTTAAATAGTACAAATCCACGAGAGTCAGTGAATGTTTTGAAGTAAAAACGAAGGGCATTATGAAGGCTGAAGTGGATTTGTCACTGAATTATATGCATTACCTCAGAAATGGCCTAATATATGGTTGGGGAAACTATGTATTTAGCAGCGGGAGAAGAGAAAATAAGTCCTTTTGCTTGTTTTCCACATTTCCAGAGACGCTGAATGACATTTTAAATACCAGGCTATTTTGTGGAAAATTGTGAGATGAAAATGAAGCTGAACAGAAATCACAGTTGTTTCACTGTTTATACCTGAACGCTGCTTCTGATTGTCTGTGTGTCGGGAAATGTGAACCAACTTGCTGTATGTGAAGCTAGGCAGCATGGTCACAGGTACCAGCACAGAATGGCAAGTTCAGCAAGGTACTCCCCGTCTCCAGCTCTCCAGACCGCTTGGTCAAATCACTTAACCCTCTTCTGCTGTCTCCACTATTAAGGAGGTAGTACGAGTTACTCATCTTTAGGACACACTTCAAGAACTACCCACCACTAGAAAGCCACAGGGGTGCTACATGATTGTAGTACTTTGTGCTTTTGTCATTCTGAAACAACAGTCGCTGTTGACAGTGGAATGGATTTACTGCACCTCCGAAAATAAAAATCGAGCCTACTTCATTCCTAGGCTGAGGTTGTTTGTACTAGAAGAGTGCGAAACATTTGTTAGAAACTCTGAAAACAAAGCAAGATGGCTTTACTAGATTTCTTTAGAGCGGGCTCAAGTTGCAAGGCTTGAATGCTTGTCATGCAGGCGGGTGCTGTGGGATAGGGTTTTGTTGCAGTTGACTGTTGATGCAAAACTGGAGCTGGACTTCAGGCGGGGTCAGGCAGTGTTTGTGAACTTCGCCAGGTTTGAATAAGATAGGAGAAATTTACACAAAAGTCCTTGGATTCTAGGTCCAATTTTCAGAAATGTTTTCGTACTTGATCTACAAGTTCAAAGCAAAAGCTTGCAATCAAGCAAATCTGCCAAATGGTCAGTCAAATGAAACATACGTAAGCACAACAAAACACTTGTGTGAATCCATGGTCCTTCTAATGCCACACAGGTGCAATGAATGCCTGGCTGCCAGAAAGAACTGTTGAATAAAGCCCAAACTTAGCCTTGTCTCCTTCCTCACAAATTTAATGTCTTCCTTCATTCAATCCCTGATTGTGCCTTTTGTTTCAAGCTGGGAAGCTTTTTCAGAGGAAGTGATTTAGGAAGCTTGGGGCAAGATCCTAAACTATTACAACTCCGCATTTGTTGGCAAAGTAGTGGTAAACTTGCCACGACACTTGTGAACCCTTATTGTCTAGGTTCAAAACCAACTCTTTGTTAGCTTACGGTGTACATAGTCTTTTTTTTCCCCGGTGTCCTCAAACGATGTAGCCTCACTCAAAATATTTGATGGATGTAGAGAAATATGTATGTGTTGTTTAGTTTTTCTACTTATTAAGAATTATACTCCATGGTCACACAAGGAAAGACCGCTTACTCCTAATCTAAATTGCTCATACCTGGGCTGACTGGCAAGGGATGAATTTATAGAGATACAACATTCAAAGAAAACAGGTTTTGTGGTTCTGTAGTTACCCACTCAGACACTAGAAACACCTCTAACAACTTCAAGAGTGAATGACATTTAGGTCTCCTAGATCAAGAAAGAGCGACATAACACTGAATTTTGATTAGGATGGGGAAGACGCATATGCTCAGGATTGAGTGGGAAAAGTTCTCTGTACTGAAGAAAACCTCAGTTCTTATCCCCAGGATCTTTAATTCTAAGTTCTTTTCCTCTAAACCTATTGTTTTTCTGCTAATATTTTCTCTGTTCCTGGTAGAAATAAATATAGGATAAAGATCTGCAGAAATTTCTTCAATATAAGGCAATTTTGGAAGGTAGAAATGGTTTCACATTGACAGAAATTAATATTAATTAAAAGAGTAAAATTTCTATTGCAGCTTATATATTCTAGAATTCATTTCTATAATTGACCTAGAAAAATGTACTCCTAGTAGTGACAGGTTCCCCCAAATCTTTAGGTTTTTTACTGATAATTCTAAATTTTTTGATCATTTAACCAGGGAAGAGCATTATGAAATCTTATCTTTTCTGTGTGCCCAGTGTCAAACACACTAAATGAACTCCTAGATTATCTGGAGTAGAGCTTTCTCAATAGAGAATAGATGGCTGTAGCCAACTAGGAGGCACAAATGCCAATATTTGGGTGGTAAAGTGTCCTTTTGATATCTAAAACAAGGTAAATCATTGTATCCTGTGTTCATTATGATAGTACAGAGGGAAAAAGTATGCACACGACTCAAAATTAAGTGAGAGAATCATCTCACAGAAAGGCAAGATAACAAACGTCATTGTGACAGGTTGGCACTCCTGGATCTTTTTAAGGTCTTCTAGGGATAGGAACATCTGTGTTGCCAAAAGGCAACTCGGAGAGTTGGCCTTGCTGGACCTGGCACTGCATTTGACACACCACGATATGCCATTTAGTCTCCCTCTTTTAAAAGCTATTTTCATTTGGTTACTGCTGTCTGTGAATAGAAGGGGGAAGTGTCCATGGCACATGAGCAAATCAAATTAATTCTGAAGGGGGATGGCAACAGTAAAGCTGGGGATCTCTGATTTAGAGAATAGGAAAAATTGGGAAGGGGTGTGGAGCTAATGTGTTCAAAGAAATGGTTTTGTTAAAACACGATCAGCTCATGGACCATTTAGAAAAACAGGCAAATAGTGGTCAATTGTTCGCAATGAATTATTCACCCTGTTCTATTGGAACACAACGATCCCAGAATGCTAAATTAGGAGTTAATCAGGATGCAATCTCTCACTCCTCTTGTTTGGCATTGCCATTGACCTTATTGTTAGAGAAGCTGTGTAGGGATACAACACAGAAATAGCAAAGCTTAAGCAGTATGCCAAAGTGTTTAGCTTTTAGCTGGCAACATAACTCCTATAAGTAACAATCATCAGACAAACAATGATCAAAAAACTCTGTAATGTTTAAAGAAAGATGGGGTTTATCATTAATTATGAACAAAACAAATTCAACAAAGTTAGCAATTCCTCTCCCAGGCATTTGGTAGAAATATTTTTACACCGTAGATGAGTAAAACCATTTACATTCTTAGTAATGGCAAAGTCTGAGGGAATAACTAGAAAAATGTGTAATGAATCTGCAAGGTGAAAATAATCAGAGAGCTCAACAACTATTTAATCTCAGAAATTATCTAGGAGAAAGATAGGATTATCTTGTATAGAAATAAAAATAAAATGTCTGCCATGGCAGTCTTTGGTGGGCTAAGCAGACCCTCCATTGAGGAGGGTGCACAATGGGGAAATTAGTGGGACTTAATGCATAAGATTTGCAAAGTGCAGGCCCAGGACACACGGACTGGCAGGGCATTATTCATGCCCTAAGCAGTGCTGGATTGTCTCAGAAGTATCCAGCACCAGATACTAGGAGTCCCTCAATACTATTCCTTCATGTAACTTTGGTAAAAACTACACAAGCTACGTACACAAGGTACACAAAATGATGCTTTTCAGGATTGACGGGCTCTCCTGTATAAACTGAAATCTGCTGTATTCTAAAGCCTGTGTTTCTTATTTTAAAGGCCTTAATCCTAAGTACTACTGCTTTTCTAGAAGCTGCAAAAAGCCTGAATTTGGATTTATAGGAATACAGAAGTATTCCGTGAATTTGAAGGGACTGCTGTTTTTGTGGCCTCATCTTCAAGGATGACGTAGACTCCCATCCACATTTTGACTTAGTCTAAGAAAAAAGAACACATTTTTATTTATATATTTACTGAGTATTCTTTAGAAGGATAAGGTTTGTCTGTATAAATCCCAATCAGCTTAAAGATTTGATGTCTTTTCAGGCTGGAGTATCACTGCGGTTTTACCTGAGTAAAGTTTGTCTCTTTACTAGGATCTACAAGGATGCATCTGAAGCAAACCAGCATCTTAATACCAAGATGTTATCGCTTACCTCTGCTAGTTGGGCTCTGAAGTAAAGAAATTATTTTAATTCTGGTCCTCAGAAATAAAATGGTAACCTTTCAGTCAATTTGTTTCTTTTCTTGTTTCCAAGCACTCAAAATCTCCTTGGGAAAGGTGTTGCACAAAAAAATCTTTTCAGAGGGGAAAGAAATGTGTTCCAAAGAGACATATGAGACCCATGTATGTAAACATATTTGTGCAAACAGGAGATGGCAACCCAGAAGCTATACAGCAGTCAGTCCCCCAGTTTCCACTATGACACATCTTGCCCAAATCTCACTTTCTCTAAATTGTACTCTCATGTCAAGCCAGCTCTCAGAGAAGAAAGGGGCAAAGTTGTTCACCTCTGCTAATCTCCAGTTCTCATGGCTGGGCTGTTGTGCCAGATTCTGTTTGGATAACTGGCTTCAGCTACTGGTTCAGCGGAGGGCTCGCTCTGTTGTGAGAGTATAGTTACATGCTCCCAAATACTCCTGGATTTGGAAAGCAAATGACCTTTACTCTTTTCTGCTGTCTGCTTGTCCATGTGTCTTTGTAGAGTGAGGTTTTTGCTTTACAATCAGTCTCCTTCTGGGTTCTGTAATTGGGCTTCCAGATAAAATAATCTGGGACAAATAATAGCTTGGAAAGAATTCTTAATCTTCATTTTAGTGTTGTATTTTAAGACCATGTTTTCCTTTTCAGCTCCTGTGATCAGGGCAAATTTCCTAACATTAGCTCAGATGTTATTCCACCAGCATATATATATAGAGCATACATGAGCAGCAATCACCATTACCAATTATCACCTATAATACCTTAATTATAAGCAGAAGCTCAATTTCTTATTTGAGGAAATAATAAGTAAAAAATATGCTAATTAGAACTAGTTTTTCCCCTTGTCTTCAATGGGTGGAAAAGGATTTTATGCGATCAAATCCTTAGCATACACGCTGAACAGCATCTATTTACAGCAACTTAGATGCTGGACCCAAGAGTACCATTTTTTCTCTTTGTGTTTGAGGATTCTACAGTTGCTTAAATACAGTAAGTTAACATTGCATTCATTTAGCCATCCAGCAATTCTAAGAGTATTTTTATATTATCTGTTCCAAGGAGAGAAAGTCACACTCTGTTCTTAAACTAGTAACTAAATTCATTCGTCAACATAATTTTGTCTTCAACAGCCTTCTTTTAATAGATTTCTTTTACCTATCTACTATGCTCCAGAATAAAAAAAAAAAAGTAGAAGACTAGCAGGAAAATATACAATTCAACATCAGAAAAAATACAGTGTACAATTTGTCGCCACTGGAATTTGCTATGCTTATACTATTTGGTGCTAAAGGGGAAGCATAAAGACAAATGTATGAGGACATTGCTTACTTGGATTACTTTTATTGCAATTTAATTATCAATTAAGAACAGTTTAAGAAACTTGTATTAGCTATTGACCTTGATCTTTTGTCTCTGGATACTATTAAGGAAGTCAGAATACAAACCTCATAACACTATAGTTAACAATTTTATGATAAGGGTATATATAATGCATTCTTTCTATCTGTTAGGTATGAACCCGTTCCATGTAAGATTTTCCATGTAAGCATATCTACTGTGGAGACATCCATTAAAGGACTCGTAGGTAGTAAATTAAACCTGACTTCAAAGACAACCCTTCCTCAGACAAATTAGGCTACAGAGATAGAAAGGGGCAGGAGCGATCATTAATCTATTGAAGGCCACCTTCTGAAATGTACTGCTGTTTCTAGGTTCAATGACTATTTCAAGATTAACTGTTCATAATTTTACAGTATGTCTTTATAAATTATGCACTATTAGGTGATAAAATATTGCACACTGGAATCAGTTCTTCTTCATTCTACTTATCTTAGCAAGTCAATCGCTTTAATTCAAAATATATACAGGGTTACTCTGAACTCCTGAAGTTTAGAAGTTAATGTCAATGAAAACATTTTCATAATGAGGTCCACAAAGTTGAGTCTTCTGTGAGATGTTGCTTGGGTGTAAATGAATTACTTTATAAATTTACTAGGGCTGTTTGCCTCATCACTTGCACCATCACTTAGAGTGCTATGAAGGGAGGAAAAACACAAAAATTCTGATTGCATACTAGTCCATAGCAGAAGATGAAGAACTGGCATAATGTTTTGAAGAGTGTCTTTGTCCAACCTCCAAATTTATGTTTCAACCTGAAGAAAATCTGAATAATAGAATTATGTGAAAGATGAAGTCTTGGGTTTATTGGCTGAGATAAATTAGTTTATGTTAAACCATAATTTCTTCCCAAACAGTTTAATAATCAAAGTATCACCCATCTGAAGTAAACTTTTTTTTTTATTTTACTGTATTTCAGCTTCAAACCTTTCAAAGGATTTTCTTCTCCTTTTTTTTTTTCCTTTTCTGTTTTTTTTCCTAAACGTAGGTCGTTTTTTAAAACAAAACCCTGCTGTTACAGGACATATAAATCTAAAGATTTCATAAAAATATAATCCTGGAGAAAACTGTAAGATCATTTGTTTACATACAATGCAGAAAGAGAAGACATTTGGCAAAAAATCCAGATCTTCCCACAAGCCTGGGAAGGATCACCTGTGAAGAGGCACGGAAGTGTCAGGCACACCTCCACCCAAGACATGTGAGTTGTGTGTTACAAAATGGTTACACACTCATGACTATCTGATGTGGGATCTGGAGTCATGATCACCTTCACTTCCCAGATTGATAAGTGCCTGAGGAAACCTCGTTAATGTCAGCTGATTGGGAAAGGTGGTATGGGAAAAACCACCACAGAAAAAGAAAAGCACTTATGAGCACTGTAAGGTGTCCTTCCTCTCATCTTTATTTGTAAAATGGGTCAAATGCATGATGGGACCATGTGGCTTATGGAATAGTTTTTATATTTTATATATGGAACAGTATATATATTTTATATATAAAATAGATATGTTAAATATTCATATATATTATAAATAATATATTTTAATACCTATTTCAGATTTGTGAATTCTTGTTGCTCAGCAGGATATTTGTTTTGTACACATTTTGGCAAAGATTTGCTATTTCAGAATTTATTTCTAAATTAAGTGACTTCTACTGCCTGTAGGTAGCTCGGGCAAAAGGACTGAACTGAAAGCAACAACAAACAGACCCTCACTCCTGAGTATTTTATTGTTAATTTATAAGAGACGTTATTTGTAGAACCATGACCCGCCTGCTGGTTCACTGAGTGAAAAATAAGAATGATAGCTAAGTCTCCACCAATTTTAGGATTTCACAGTGTTCACAAGTGGGATGGCTTAACGATGCTCATTTGGGCAGTAGAGCACATTGCAACCATTCCCCTTCCTCCCAAAGTTTATATTATAAAGACAAAGCTAAAAGCTTGAGGCAGTACCAATGCTGGCATATTTGTTTAGCTGATCCAAAGATGACAATGGACTATTAAGAAAAACTACCTCAGCCTATAACATTTGAAACAAAAGGGAATGCAGCTTCCATTTGCTCTCCTAAGACATGTCAGTGAAAAGACAAACAGCCCTAAAATAACTCCTGTGAATTAAATACTTAGCATAAGAATAAGTGTTTTCCTAACCTTGATTTACATGAGTGTAAGTTATTTAAACAGTTACATTTAAATTTAACTACTTTAAAAAATGAAACTTCAACACTTTTCTAGGGGCAATTAAATTAAAAATATCAGCAAACTCTACATACCTAACTGCCCCCACAAAATTTGTTGAAATCTTTGATTTAAACTTTATTGCTAGCACCCTGAATCTTTTCCTTTCACCTCCCTTAAAACCTGACTTGTATTAAACTTAGCATGAAAGATGGAGAGACAGAAGAACGTAATGAAAACGTATTTCTTCCCAGGCTCGTGAATGTTGGTGAACACTTTAAAGTCAGTATCATGAGTGTGTGTCTCTGTGTTGGGGTCCTTCTGCTTGCCTTGGCCTGGGCAAATATTCTACATAAACAGCTTTTCATTCATAAGTAGAAGCTGGATAAGTAAAATTATTACAAAAAGGAGAAGAAAGAAGCACAGGGTGCACTACTGACAAAGATGGGAAAGAAAATACTGTCACCCAGTGCTCTTTTCAGTGGAACCCTCAGTTTCCCCCTCATTCCCATAGATCAGGCAATTTTTTTAAACCCAAACATTTTAGGTAAATTCCCAAAGTACTCACAGTAGGTTAATTTGTACTTCTGGTATGTCCTAAGCCCTTGATGGCCTACCAAGTGCTTCCTTTTCAATTCCATTTGGTATTTTGAGCGTGCTATATTTATTGACAAAAAAAGCCCTCCAGAGATAGGCAGTTCTATAAAACTTGCCACACATCTGTTGGATTTTTGTTTATGTATTGAAATGTAATTGGGCAACTGGAGAAAAGTGGATTTGTGAGGTGTTATTTTCCTAAAGATTACATTTAATAATGTTGGTGTACCCTCCATAATTTATTTGATTAATAATATTTGATCTAAACCCAAATTATGACTTCCCACATATATGACATAACTAATGAACTGTGAAAGGAAAGCTGTTCAGATGGTCACCAATAACCAATGCTTAGTTAATCCTTTAAATAAACCGGAGCTCACAATGTGTCCCTTTGAAGTCATAAATAATGTATATTTTTCTTTTGACTTTTAATAAGCCAGTGGAGTTCATCTCACAGTCTCCAAACACATATATTTTATTATGGGCCTCTGCAGTTTACTTTAATTAGTGTGTCTGAGTGCTTTGGGAGACTTAGCCCTACTGAAAACAAACAGAGTCTTACCATCTATAAAACATTAGCTCCCTTTGGTTTATCCTGATACAGCCGAGGCTCAGTGAGAAACACATGGTGTAAGTAAACACTCATAATTGCATTAGAATTCCCGGGTGTATTGGTAATTCAAACCCTGTTTCATGATATTGTTAGAGCAGTTAGAGCAGGTTTACCAATCTCCTCATCTTCTGGGATTTCATGAAATTCCATTTGGAGAGAACTTTAAATGACAAATCTAATAGAAACAGCAACAGACAAAACAAGCCACACAGGCTCCGAAAAGGAAGCACACTGCTAAAAACCCCCTTGGTATAAGTGTGTTTTGTCATGCCTCTGAAATTTCTCATTCCTCTAAGCTCCTTGCTGATGTGTTAATTTTTGCATAGGGTGGGTACGCCTGCGTCTTCTTCCACCGTCCCCTGCAGAAGTTTTGGTCCAATCTGTCAAACAACCTGATATTCCTATTTCTCAGCTAATTTTCCCAGAAAATGATGCAGTCAGCTCCAAAATGAAACATATAAACCAAAATTAATACTATGGTTTTAGTAGTATATTGAATGATAACAGGCACGTTTTTTTAAGAAAGGAAGAAATCATTGTTGAAGGCTTTCCATTGTAAGGAGGATTTAAGTAATTGAAAATCCTTCACGTGTCTACAATTTGCAATTTCTTTTTCCAAAAGAAATAAAGCATCCCTATGAAACAGACTGACTTAAAATAGAAGCAGACTGGTTTGACTCTAGAAAAAAACACAGCTATTAGACTTAAACGAAATATTATTCAAACTGATGTTGGTAACTGAATTTCACTCTACTTAGGCCGTTATCCCAAGCCCCACATGTACTATCTCTGTATCTTCTGGAGTTCTAATGCAGTAATTTTGAAGAATAAAATGTTGACTTCTTTTATGTTCCTTGCATAATGCTGATGTAAAAGTGTGACTGCTTGAACAGCTGGATTATGAATTCAGTATAAAATGAATTGCATGAGGTTTTACTGTTTGCCTGAAAAATGTATTTTAAAGGTACAGTGCTCCAGTATTTCTATGACAAACTTTCCCAAACTACAAAATGTCTCCTCTAAACAAAGATTTTTCAGCAACATATGACTTACTAGCTTTACAAAAGAGCAGAAACTTTTGTATTTAAAAAAATCACAGAAAAAAAATTCATCTAATTTTCAAAAGCAGTTCAGGGATGTGTATCTCTACATAAAGTATTCTGTCTTGGTGGGGCCAAATGGCAATGCCTCCCACTAACAAGTACTACCTGTAATTTTTCTTGTAGTCTTGCTACTCATGAAATACAGAAATATTTATTTCATTAAAGTGCTAAACAGTTCTGACAGATAAAATGAAAAGACATTTCATTCTGCTGTCTGACCCTTGAGGTCCTCTTGAATCATTTGTACTTTTGTACTTCTAGAAACCGGTCCTTCTGTATTTACTGGCATTTGTTTCAGCATTGGCTTTGTTGGCCATTATGTTTCTTTGGTTTGCACCTTCTCTTTTTGCTCCTATGAAATGCCCCTCTTAAACCGGTTAAGACATGTCAAAATCTACTCATTTTCCTTACAGGACGTTTATAAATCCCTGCCACTGATTTATATTATAGTGATCAGTGCAAACAGAACACTAGCAATAAAACCCAAGCTATATCCGTTGAAGTCCTGAACCCAGAGAGGGCTGAAGGTGGGTGGCCGGAGCTAGGCTTCCCGCACTGTCCCAGCCAGCGGGAGTCAGGATGAGCTGGGACTTCGGATTTACCTGGAAAGCGCAGCAATGAGCGCTGCCGGGCCCGTCTTGCTGGCAGCCCACGCTGCCACAGTGGCCGTGGCTTGCCCTCCTGCGCTGTGGAGCCCCAGAGCTGTTTCAGAGATTATGAGCTGAAAGCCTGAACAAGAATTCACTGCTCATTTTCCCTTTAGAAATGCTAAGCCACTTGTTAGCTGTAGCCTCCACATGCGGAGCGCAGGTTTTGAAGGTTTACAACTGTATTTTAACGGTGACATTTTGCTCACCCTGCTGCCCTGTCAGCAGGGAAACGTGGGCAAATGGGTCTTTCAACCATGTTTCTGCCTCTGGAAAATCAGAGGTGAAAATCATCAGCTCTACCACCACAGTAAGTATACTGTTGGTCTAAACAACAATCTTTGCTGTGAAGAACTGGGTCATCTGGCCCAACATCCACACCAGTTTCACATACAAATTGTGCTAAGTGGCTACGGCTGGGTGAATTCAGTGTGTTCTTAAACACCAATTAAACTTACATAAATATACAACCTCTGACGCTGAGACTCTAGCAAAGCTGCCGTACTAATAAGGTTTGCTGAAGCTATCATTCTAAACCCCTCTGCATGGAATATTTCCTCTTTATTATATTCATCTACAGAAGTTATGCTGAAATTAAAACAGGACAAACCAAACCCCAGTTTGTCAAAACACACCATCTTTATAATATTAAATAATTGAAGCTATAAGTAAATATATACAGTGTCGATAAAATCGAATTATCAGGCAAAGCGTAATTGGGGTTTATTTAAACTGTGATTGACTCCATTCATCTGTTATTCCAGTGGATCTATAAAGATAAATTATTTTCTCGGAAATTGAGACACAACCTTTTTTTTTCTAAAAGATATTTTTCTTATCAGGTTTTCATTAGACAAGGCAGCCTGCTTTATATGTTTGTACAATTTAAGTAGGCTCTTGGTCTGTTTGTTAATACATCATGTTTATTTAAAACTCCTGAAGGAAGTTATTAATCTGTCAAAACTTTAAAGATTTGAAGCTGATAAATAAATGAACAATGCTAAATAATTCTTTGTGTTGTCTGCAAAAACACAAAACAACTCTTACTGTTCTTCTCTAGAAGGTGAAGCCTGGATTGCTTTGAAATTACTCAATATTTGCCTATGCTACACGGCTGCCAAAGCCTGCACTGGCTGATAAGCACACCCACTGGCTTAAACAAGGTGCCTTCCTGGCTACAAAGGTTGGTCAGGAGTCAAAAATATGCTTTAATCCAATTTTCAATTTCATATCACAAGAGGTGCTATGGAATGATTGCCATTTGCAAAAGAAAAAGACAAGCACAATTAAAAGCTGAATCTCTAATCCCTCTGCTTATGGCTTAGAACCGGAGCCAAAAGAAATATTGCCTTAACAGGTACATTTCGCCTGAGGGGAAGCACACCCTCGACCACCTAGCTGGTGAAATGAAGAGATAAATAAGATGTTCGGGCATATCAATGGCCAACAAATTGTGTGTTGGGTCCTGACAGAAAAGCCTAGAATTAGTGGGTGGCGAATGTGACCTCTGTTTTCTGACAGGGGCTGTTTCAGCACGGTGGCAAATCAAACGGGGTTGTTTTCCAGCCCCTGTCTCTAGCAGCCAAGTTACATACTGGGCTGTGAGAAAATCTGTGTGTAACTGACATTTGCCTAAAGAGACATTAGAAAGTGACTGAAGGGCAACGTAAACTGCTAACCACTAATTAGGCTAATTAATAGTAAGGGTGGATGACAGCTATTGCAACAACCCTTACATTGTGTCTCACTACCTGAAAGAAATGCGGCTATTAATAATTTTAGTCTATGAAGACTGAATCTATTACTTTAATACTTGGGAAGAGTGGGCTTAAAAATATTTTCTCCAATTCACTGAGGAGCTCCCCTGTTCCTGCAAACATTTTGCTCGCCAGCAGTAACTCAGATGTGGCAGGTGAAAGATTTTACTTCCTTTTAGCACAAGTAATTTTTGTCTTGGATCTGGTTCATCTACAAGATAAACCTGCAAACGTTCCTCTTTGTCTAGATTAACAGACAGACCATTACATCTCATTTTAACAGGGCACAATTTTACATTTTTCATGTAATCTCCAGTAGAAAGGGAGCGTGAATAAGATTCTGTGACCAGGCTGTGGTGCAGACTTCAGAATGCTTTCTCATGGCAGTAACTGTGAGCCTTATCAGGCCTTCTCCTAAACACTACAGCATGGATCCCTTATGCCACTATCGAGTCAGGAATAGATAATTGTACGAAATGGTATCAGGTAGAGATGGTATTGCCAACTTTCTCAAGTTTTTCTTGCAACATCTGTCATTTTTTAGAGCCCTATCTCAACGCAAAAGAACCTTAGCTCTCACTTTAAAATGTAAGTTACTACCCTCCGGCTTCAGGACAAAAGTTTGAAAATGCAGACCTGAAAGGTTCGTAGATTACCTTGGTCACTCATTACAGAACTCCTAATGCTATCTGGATATACACAATTCAGGTACAAAATGTAGTATCACACAACCTTTGTAAAAAAACACACTGCACATTTTTTCTGCAGATTGTTTCTTTCCTCTCTCAAAGTGTCTGTAAATAGACTGCCAGTTATTTAAGCTTCCTTTATTTTATGATGATTACTAATGCTGTGCCTAGGCCTCAGGTTGTAATAAATGGTCAACTACCATTATTCCAAACCGAGGTACTGAACAGGCCTGTACATGATCAGTTGTGGTTGCCCTCATTTCACAACACAATCCCCCCCCCCCCCCCCCCCCCCCCCCCGATTTAATAGTCATAACTCTGACACAGAAACTGTGAAAATGGTTTAATTGCCTGCGAAGAGGCATAGAGCACCTCAGGCAGTATGAAAGAATTCATTCTTATACAGCCTTTCTCCCTTTTGGCACTGTACTGGCCTTGGCCCTTACACCTGCTCTACGAGATTACTAATTTACTGAAGAGTTAAAGTAACATTTTCCCTCAAAAACTCTCAAGAAATAATAAATCCCAGTGGTATAAATATTTACTGTACTCTTAATTCTAGGCAAGCATATGCACGTGAACTGAAGAGTGTAGCCATTTCAGAATGAGAGCATGCTTCACCAAAATTGTTTTGTGGAATTAGTCAGCAGTGAGACTCAGGAATGTGATGTCATACTCAGCCTAGATTTTGCATTTTCTGGGGTAGCAAGAACTCTGTTGTTTGACCTCACAGCCATATTTTGCCACTGAATAAATAAATACTCTGGCCCTTCAGGGTCAAATGAGTATGGTCTCTGCCCATAATGCAGAAAACAAAGCTCACTCGATTCAATTGTGGTTCATCTGTGCTCGGCAGTGTCTAAGCCACAAACTTACAGGATGAGTCCAGCTCACAGAACCTTTGAATTCCTTCCAGATCAAACAATTCCAGCAACTGTATAATATTCCCCTTTTCTGATGATGCACATTACGTAGGTTACATTTTGACAGGACCCTATTAAACAAATAGAAAGGAGTGAATCAAAGCAGAATCCATTCTCTTTCTTTCCTATTATAAAAGACAACTGTTCATATCAAGCTTTCCAGTTTCAAGAACACATCTGTTTAAACTAATGTCTCCCATGCCAGTTCAAACTACCTTAAGATTTTCTTGAATTCAATCATATTTCATTCACATGTCTGTAAACGGGCATCTTTCTTAATGTTCAGTGCTCTATTTTACTGTATGCTCATACTTACATATAAATCCACTTTTTTGCACAAGCTGTCTGCAATAGAGGTTTCTTTTCAATTATATGTGCATACATCTACAATTACTTAAACATGCGAAGAGCCATAACTCTATTAAACTGACAAACTAAATTTATCCTGTTCTTATTGAATTGGCTTATTAGACATAACCATAACACATTCCTAGATAAGAAGGGGCATTGGCTTGGCCTGGTTAAAGGAGTGGTATTTTTCAGTTATTTTAACCTGACAATGCTTTCAGGCCAGAATAATGTGACAGTTCTCTCAAAATGAAGGCTTCCAAATGGTATGTAGGCAGCACACAACTCCTTTCCCAAGTTAAGATTTTATTGATTCAGACAACAGTCACTGGAAGATATGCTCCAGCCTATATCCGGAAAGACTGCTTCAAAAACTTAGGAAAATGGCTTAGGCTTTATCAACAACAAATGTAAATTAATAGCAGAGTGCCTTGCAGTGATTTGTGAACATGAACACAGCCTCTGAACTCTTTCACCTGGGAAGTTTTTTCACATTTTACAGATGGGAGTACGTAGGGAAGCTAAAGGCCTAATGCAGAATAGCCTATGGACACCAAAAATAGGTGTTAAGTGAAAGTTAAGTAAATAGGATCAAAATCTTTGTGAGCTGCTCATTAATTGGCACAGCTTACTCATTTTTAACCTGTAATTTCTGAAAGGATTGAGACAGTAGGCCCTTTTGTAGAAGGCATTCCAACAGAGTCCAGCATTATCTCTTTCTTAACAAAAATAGGTTTAATAAGCAGACCCCTTGTCCAGATTGCAGACAGTCTAGGATCAATTTCCACCGCTGTCTGTCTGAAGAGACTCAGTTCTGTTGCCAAGAGACTTTGCCATCTCTCTAGGGAGAGCTGCTCCCTGCTCAGGGCACCATCCATGTCTGCTGGCATCATCCAGGCTCCTGGATTCAGCTTTTGCAGCCAAACACACAAAACTGTGCTTAAGCCTTGCCCTAAAGTTTCATAGCCAGCCAGTGACGAGGCAAGCACTAGAGCCCACGTTTCCTAGTAAACAAAACTGTTTTCTAAGGTTTTGGTCTCTAAAAGCCCTCTTGCTTGCTCTGTGCTCTGAGCGCTAGGCTTCAGTGCCTGCTCTCCTCACCCCCCAGAAATCCACATGCAATTAATTATTCCAGAGACTTCAGCAAGCTGACCTACTAAATACAGTAATCATTCTGGTTTTTCCTTTAGACACTTGGTTGTGTCATACTGGAGTTGGTATGACAAGATGTACAGTATTCAATAGCATTTATAACTTGAAATGGGAAAATTCAGCTGCTTCCTTTTTTTTTTGAACAGTCAGGAGTCTTGATAGAGCGCATGTAACAAGTTGAATACTATAAAGATGAAATTTACAGCTAACTGGGGATACACTCCCTCTACATAAATTGTTAGTGAAATCAGACCTATGTCTGTGTGAATGTCTATACCGTGTTTCTCATATGTTGTTTCTGACTCCAGTAGCAAGCCACATGTTAGGTTTTTTGCTACTAATTTACTAAATAATACTAAATAAGATTAAGTCCTCTATAGGTTGCTGGCAGAATTTCAAATGCTTAAGGTCGTCCATGTTATAGCCCGTACCTTGCAATAATGAAGTGACTTGCAATTTTGAAGACAATTACACTCTGCCGCAGAGAGGAAGTGGGAATGTGTCCTGTGCCTGGAGTTTGTGGAAACTATTTCACAATGACTTTTTTTTTGAGAGTGGCATGGTGTAAAAATACCTCAGGGTATGCTGTGTATCTCCCATTTTTTTCTGATTTACAACAGCAATAAGCACAGCATTCCTGGAATATTAGCAGAAATATTCAGATAATGACTTGGGTAATAAAAGGGATGATTTTATCCTTTGTTCACTGTGGAGATCACTGTCATTAGACTGCTAAGGCTTTGAGGTCATTCACTGTGGTAAAAAAAAGAAGACAGAGGTAAACAATGGAAGGAAAAAGGAAGTGGCATGTTCAATGCAAATAGGCAACTGCGAGACTTGGGACATTAATGAACAAACTGCTGAATTTTTATGAGTTTAAGAAGTAAACATCCTCAGCAATCCACTATATTTCCATAGCTCAGGCAGCAGAAGGGAGAGTGCTCAGCTCACTCTGGTCTTTCAGCTCAGACTGTCAAGGAAAATGGCTTTTGGCTGGAGGGCTGGAATTTGTGCTGAGGTGCTGTGGCTCAGATGGCTTTCCTGGGCTGGAGGTTGCCACAGAGAGGTGAAAAATGGGGCAGGAACAGAAACCATGGCTGTAATATTTGCCAAAGTTCACTTCTCATTCCTCAGAACACCAGATAAACCAACAAATAATATAAAAAATCACTGGTGGTGTCTGTAAGCAGTGGTTTTATGTATTCAAATGTGGGGAGAGTGGATTATAACTTCATTTAAAGCAAGTAGAAGGGGGATGAAATCTTTCTTTCTGCTCTCCACAAGGCAATAAAGAAATTATGGTAATTCCAAAAAGTCAGTCTGTCTCAGCCCTTTCTAAAATGCTTAATATTTCTTAAGGCATGGCCTTATGAATAAAATCGGGGTAATTCTAGGTTGGTATAACTCATCTTTTCCTTCCGTCTATCAGCCTGTACACTACAGCCATCTAGAGCCTTCTAGACAAAACAGAAATTACATCTCAGCAGGTGTCCTCAAGGTACTGGAAAGGAGCAGAGACTGACTGATTTAGGGAACTGAGTGAAAAATAACACTATGGATGGCACAGCAGCAAAGATCAGAGTAGACTCATCCCTGAATTTGACTGCTTTGTATTTGAGCGAGGCTGGCTGACTGAAATTATAATTCAAGTTACTCAACTGAAGTATCAAAAGCAGCCCCGATGTCTAAATGTCAGTATTGTTCACACAATTTTTCTAATTTACATTGACAGGCATTTTGAACCTGTGCTACACTTCAATCCCTGTTGGGATGCCAATAAAGGCAGGCAGAAAATAGAAATGTCCACAGGAAGAGAGCAGTTATGTTTTAAAACTGGTTTCAGCATTTCTAGGAAGACTTTTTATCTCCTTTTGCTGAGTTCCATGCTTAGAAGAAGCTATCAGTTCTGAAAGGTAAGAGAAATACATCATGTGAAATGCAAAAGTTTTGTTTTGGAAATGAAAGATTCAGTCTGAAGTGTTTTATTTAAATTCATGTAGATTAGACATGGATATTCCCCCCCCCCCCCCCCCCATTTGCTTTGAGGACGCAGTAATTTCTCATTAAGATAAAAAATTTCTAGTATTAAAAGCCTTCAGTTGAAAGAAACAGAAAACATTTAGTAAGAAGAAAGCTTTAAACCTTTTGAGATTTCATGCACTCTTCAGTAAGATGAAAGTAACATTTTTAAGTCTTAGGCTCACATAGAAACATTTTGAGGTGTGCTGTTACCACATCTCATCAGCTTTTGCACTCCAGAGCCATTTCAAATCTTATTGTGGTATGTTTGGGAACACACTTAAAAGATTACCACTTAATCTAGTTAAGTAAGTTTGACTTCAAGCAAGTGTCTGTCTGTCCATCCAGCTGCTTATTACTTTTTGTTTCTTTGGAAAAGAAAGGAAATGAAAATCATTGAGGAAAAAATGGGACAACAAAGTCTGATCTTATTCAGTTTTTCTTGCAGCTGTGAATTTTACTAGACAGACTTTTTAGTAGATGGATTATTGCCATTAATTCCAGTGGGAGCAAGGCTGTTTCCGGAATGCCTCATTTTCTATGGTTGACTTTATTTTAAATGAAAAATGTTTCTGGCTTTGAAGAACCGAAGTGAAAGAAAGTTTTGCCCTCAAGTTCAAAGGCTGCCTAATGGAATCTGACATGTCACATTTCCACTTACTGTGGGGATGAAGAGAGGAGGTAGAGATGCACTTTAAGAAGGTGGTAAGCACCGATAGGTATATATAGGTATAGCAATCATCTTTAGGTGACAGAGGAGTAGCTACCCCACTGCACAGCAGTCTCCTCTCTTGCCATTCAGAATGTAACTCTACCTAGTCCAGATCTCGACTATGCTATCAGTTACTGTAGCCCATACAAGTTTGAATTCCATGGATAACTACACAGATATTCTAGACTTGTACCCAGAGACTGCAGCCAGCTAGGGTCCGAACTCCAAATCCTCCAGTTTCTCATGTAGTTTGCTAAATATCCCACACTTTTCATTTTGCAGCGTTGGACTTGCAGAGACAGAGCTCTAATGAAAGACAGAAGGTAAATAGGAGAATAAAGAGAGCGGCAAAATGTACTAGAGAACGGAAGTAAGGTTTTATGGATTGCCTTAACTCTAGCATTTCTTAATTTTTCACCTTACGTTCTTCTGTAGAATCATTAATTCCCTTGGGTTTTGAAGTGAAAAAGATAAGTAAAACTTGAAGAGATGACAGTGGTCTGTATGGTAGAAATAGAAACAGCCACTAAAAATTCTACTGGTTAGCTCTGAAGACAGAGCACTAGTGCACCTTCTGTTGTTCATAGAGGGGCTGATTCAAAGTCCACCAAACGTGATGGGAATATTTCTTCTGACTCCAAAGGTCTCTAGCGCTCATTCTGTGTGCACTGAGCTTTTAGTTTTCATACTTCATAACACAGAGTAGTGGAAAATAAATTTCAAAAAAAATATTTTTTTTTAATTCAAAATCTGTGACATGGGCCCAGGGTACTTAAAATCTTTGTAACCTTCAATGGATTTCACCAGAACACCAGCCGAGTTAACAGATCCTCATTTCTGCCTTATCTTCAGTTTTCAACTTTGAGATACCAGACTTACTAAAAAAAAAACCAAACAAAACAGTTACAAACATTTTTTGTAACCACAAAAAGCGTACGTTAACTTTTTCGTTAAACAAAAGCAACAGTGAGATGGGAGTTTTCTGTTTGCTTACTTTTTAAAGCAGGAGATATTAAATTGCTTTGCACAGGACAGCAATACTTCACAGTTGGGAAAGCTACTGCAAACTTGTTCAGTAAGCTCAAAAGTGGGAATAGAATGCAGGTTTATTAGATCCCTTCCTGCAGCTTTGACCGCTAGACATTGCTACTGTCTAGTTCATATTGAGGAAAAGCTTAGACACATTAGCTCAGAATTAACAGTGCAGTTTCTGCAGGGGGGAGGAACCAGGCTTTGGAAGTTTGACAATGCAAGAAATGGAAAAGGACTTTTAGAATGGAAATTCTTATGCTACTGCTACTCATTCTTTCTATATACACAAAGGTATGTCTTGAAATAATTAAAGATAATTAAGTTGTTATACTGCTATTTTAAACATTAAGATTTCATTTGCATTAATAATTACCTGCATGTATGTACATGGTGTGATCCCTGCAAAACTTAGCAATCGTGCTTGGCTTAGAGAGCAATAACAGTAAAACATTGCCTGAAGGAAAGATATTGAATTTGAATTTATTTTACTTAAGCAGAATATCAATTTTGGTGGTTTTTTTTCTAGACAGCTTCACTATTTTCACACTAGATTTTGTGCATTTTCTTCATTGTGGAAGGTATAACTAACTTTGTTGCAACAGCAACATACTGGTAAACAACTCTTTCATGTTTATGTTTCCACCCTCTGTTGCAGTCTGGGTCTTGTTTTTGTCTCCCATATAATGCAAGAGACACCTTCAAAAACACATTCTTTGCTATGTCCTTTCCCTAAGGAAAACCCGATAAAGTTGCCATCAACTGCCTTTTAACTCTCCATCCTTTTCCACTACCTGTGATAGAAATCAGTGGTTACGTTCAACTTGGTGCATTTTCTGCCATAAAATCCCACTCAGTAGTGACGAAAATGGAAGAAATCAGAGGGAAGTCAAAATAGAGCGATAACATGAAATGAAAGACTTGTATTAGCAAAGCAATGACCCTAAAATATCTTCTCTCATCTATATGCTAAACATTTGGATTGCACTTTCAGTTAACAAATTCTTGGAGGCTTCTATTCACTGTAAAAATAAGCACCACAAATGCAGCCAAGCTAGTCCATTTAAATAAGCATGGAAATGAGACTATTTCACCAGGTAGACAAATATTGTAAATATTTATACTTGAATAATAACGACAAAAACCTACAGAGACCAGCTACAGAGAGACATCTCATGCATGCATGCGTAAATGTGTTTTCACCTATGATCTGTAGTGGATGTTAATAGCAAGAATGCATTGAATCTTAATTGTTACTACTATCCTTATTTCAGATCTCAAATAATAAAGGACACCTGAATCATCTGCTCGTGATATCAGTCTGTAGGAGAGCTCAGCAGGCTAAAATTGCTACCTTCCTAGAAACAGATTATATTGATAATACTGAAAATACTGAATTAAAGATATTCTTAACAAATGTTCCTCTGATGTATTCTAAGAGGACTTCAGAGTCCTATCTTTTGACCATGCATAGAGCTCTAGAAAACAGCTATCATATGACTCCTCTGTTATACTAGCTGAAACTTCACAGACCTCAATGAGAGGGCTTTGCCCTATTGTATACCTTATTTAAGAGGAATGAAGCCCATAGAGATAAGTCAGTCAAGAATTTTTGCCTTTAGAGTCGCAGGCTGAGTTGTTGGGGGTTTTTTGGTCGTTCCTCCCCCCCCCCCCCCCAAGAGCTGGATTTGGCTGAAGAGATGAGAATTTTTAAGAGAACTTGCTCACTTAAAACAACATATCCCGCTAACTTAAATTGTTATACAAAAAGTCAGATGGGCTTTGGCAGTAAGTTCAGACAGTCTGTGTTGTACTGAAGAGCACATCCTGTTCTCTGCACTAAGATATCTGACATGTCTGGACTCATACCTTAAAAGCTACTGTATTAGTGTCAGGAGAATGTAGGACACTTCCCTACTTTTTGTAGGAGATGGAAATGAGAGAAAATAATCGATCTTTTCTAGTGTATACTACGTGCGACTGAAGCCTGGAAAATAGCTGGATAGATCCTGCAGTTATAAATAATGAAATGAAATGATCTGATCTTTTTTATTATTAAACAATATATCCATCAATTTTCACTATCCTGATGCTGAACTTAATCTAAGAGAAAGCTAAGACATTACAATAACCACAGGAAGAATCATATGGAAAAGAAAGTTAAAGAAGAAATATGTGAAAAGTCAGTCTGACAGCACTAAAATCATAAAAAAGATAAGGGAAAACAGAAATTTAAAAGAACTGACAATTGCACTGATGCTGTTTCAGTATGTGATACTCATATGGAAGATTGAAAGAACAGATAGCAGTGAGAATGAATCCAACAGCTATTCAACATACACTTATTTATGCCCCTAGAGACTATTGTTAATTTTTTTCCTTATCCCTTAGCACTGAGAAGGGTAGGGATAGGGGTACTCTGTTACTGCTCTAGCAATTTTGTCTCCTTCTCTATCACCTAAGCAGAGTTATCAATACTAGAGACAGGCCTAAACTGTTTGATTAAGATCATGATCTGCATTTCAAATAGTCAAGACTTAAAACTATTGTTTGGAAGGGGATTTTTGTATTCAGTGATGTATGGTTATCTATGGATATAGAGATGCATGGGCAAAGTGTGAAACTTGAATCTGGGTTGAACTCTGAACACTGTAGTGTTTGGGTACTAAACAGGTGGTGTACGCTTGTAGTTTGGTTCAGACTACTCAGTAAGGATATATATGGAGGTACAACATGTAACAATATAAAACAGTTCATAAACTATATATCTTGATCGCTTTTTAAAATTAGAGAAAGGTAGGCACAACATGAAGAAGGGACAGAGGAATCCTAGTGCAATAGCTGTGCCTCTCGAGAAATGGATCATACAAATCAAATACTCTCCCAGGCTTCTACTGCACTGGTCAAGACATGGTGTATGACAACCTGAAGTGATGGGGGACATCTGGTCTGAAATGTCTGGGGTTTAACAAGCAGAATTAATTCAAGTTAAAAATCAATAATCACTTTTATGACTTATACTTTTATGCCATGTTAAGCAACAGTCCTAAAACACCTCCTCCTCCTCCCCCTCAAAATCTCAAAGAAAACAAAAAGAACCCCTTGGGCGATGAGGTGAGCTACTGCAATGAAAATATATGCCGGCCTTCCCAGTCTATAAACATACAATAGAAATTTCTCACTGTTATCTAGAACCAGCTGGAAGCCGATTCATAGGAATGGTGAAATAAAAGCAAGATGGCAGTGAAAGGTAATGCAGGCATCTGTTAGAGATATTTCAGCTACTTATGCCACTACTGACTGATTCTTCACGAAGGGTCGATTGCTCTCATTTCCAGTGGCTTAGGAAGATGTCAACCTCTTGGCCAACATTAAAAAAATACAGATGAGACCTGCTAGTAGTGAGCCAGCTTGCCATATCTGGAAAATATTTCCTTCTCAGTGCAGCTGAGAACAGATGAGTGACACTAAAGGGCCGAAATCGTATTTTCAGGATATCAATTCAGTTGGGAGCACTGTGTGAGCTACAGTTTATCATGTACCTGTCCTGCACTCTTCTGATGGAGCTGTGCTTCTAGGTCCTTACTTCAGTTAGCACCAGCATCGTTGACTTAGATCTGCTAAAAAGAGGGCAAGGAAGTGGGAAGATGAATTGCCTTAGTTCCCGTAAAGACCACGAGAGGTCACTCCAGCTATCTAGACCACAATTTCTCACAGCGTTTCAAAGGATTTGCTAGAAAGGACTGCCTGTTCCTCTCTGAGCTTGGGAAAATTACCTTTTCCAAACAAACAAATGGTTTCCATCACCTGAATGCATTTCAAAGGTTATTTACAATTGATTCATAAAATAAAGAAGCTTAAGGAAGGCTTTGTATGAATTAAATATTTTACTGATAAAAAAACCCAACCAAAAACCAAAAAAACAAATGAAAGACTGTACAAATACGAAATACTTGGGTTTGAATTCTAACACACACAGACACACAAAGGCGGCATCATGCCTTCAGACCTGAAGAACTGAAGGTCTCCCTTCCTACCTCTCTTGCTCCCTCCTCCCCTTCACTGCTTTGCGCACCCTTGATACAAGTTTGAAAAGAAACGGGCTGGCAAACACAGTGCTTTATTCTTCCCTTTATTGTGCCAAGCAGGATAAGAGATGGTAGCTGTATGAGCAGGCTCTAGTGATTTGCGACAACTACAAGTTTTTCCCAACAGGAAGTCAACAGACAATGTTTCAAGTTTTCTGTCTTTGAGGTGCCTGAACAGTACAAAGCCAACAAATCCTTATAAGACTCACCCCTCTAAAAGCAAACAAGCAAGCAAATAAATTACATTCTAAACAAATCTCAAAGCTATGCTACTGTTCAAAATCACATCTAGGGATGCCTAGAGCTCAATTTTTGTCTTAACTTTGATTTGATGAAGCATCACTTTGACCACTTGCCAGTTATACCATGAATTTGTTACACTGGAAAGATAGCAAAGTTAAAGTCCTGGGCTCCTGGGCCTCTGTTTATTCTGAGAAGCCTACTGTACACACAGCCAATGCACCGCACAGCTTACTTAGAAAAACTTTAACTCCGTCCTACTGCCAGTTAGTCTTTTAGCCCTATAGCTTTCCTTGATACTGTCATCACATCTACCTGACATGACGGTAAGCTTTGCAATGCAATCAGTTGTTTGCTTAGACTGAGATCTCTGGTCAGCAAATAGGATGGTAATGTAACGACATAGCTTCATAGAGCTTCAGACCAGGAGGCGTGACATTGACCCTTGGTTACCTACACAGCACAAATTTTCTAATTTCTGATCGAGCAGACCATCAGATCTGTTTGATAACACACACAAGGCTGAAAGGAAGATTTCACATAAAGAATTCATCACAGTTTCAGGTACGCTGTTGAAAAAGTGAAATCCTTAGTGTGAAAAAGTGAAATCCTTTTTAGCACACGTTACTCAGAAGTTGGCCACGGACCTGGGTGTAGGACTCTCAAATCCACCTCCAAATCTTAGTTTAGTTCTCTGTGTGAGCCATTACAACTCTTCAGTCAGCATGATTTACCTGATAATCATACCATACCTGCTGTACACCTAGAGTTCTCCAAGCATACCTGATACTAATTATGCATTTTGTCAAATCAAAATGAAGCAAAATATTTCTTCTGTGAGAGAAGACGCCTCCAAAAAAGCACAATGCAAAGAATGAGATAATGAGTTTGTACGTTGGCCATGAGATTCACATAAAAATGGATTCCTAGTACTTGTAAAAACAACCAGAACATGAGCTCTCTGTCAGGCCTACTTCTGTGTAATATACTTTGTAGTTTAGAAGAAAAATAGCTTAATTCTAACTGCAGTCATAGAGAGTCATCCATGAATAAGCACCTCATAGAAAGGTATCTTTATGATGTTTTCTCTGCGGGTTGGATTGCTCTCACTCTCCAGTGTTAGCATAAACTGTGGCAACTAATGCATACCCTGAGCTACTGGTGAATGAAAGACAATACAAAAATCTGATGAAGTTTTGTTTGATTGAAATGTTTTATTTAATAATCCAACATCTACCACTGTTGTACAATTACACAATGGCAACCAGATTCTGATAATGGAGTTTGGATTTTTCAATGAAATTGAGAAGTAGAACTTCTCTTAAGTGATACTTTCAAGTCATTTTTTCTTTGCAATTAGCTCTAATGCATGAAGAACATTTAGTACTGTAAAATGACACGAATGAATGTGGACTCTACCAAAGACTAAAACTCCCTGTATCATATGAACTCTATATATCAGAAAGACAGCTGATGAATAACTCTGATATAGTGCATATGGTAGAAATGGCAACCACTCAACCCTCCAGCACTGGGTGAACCTCAGAACGTTTGAATGTTTTGTTTTGATCACCTTCCAGAAAAAGAAATTTTCTCAACATAGCCCAACCTCTTTGAGTCTATAAATCAAGTATGTTATGAATAGGTTTTCTCGTAACACTTTTGACACTTCCTGGTTTCAGACAAGTTGAAAATGCCACGAGAAGAGTCTTAGAACTAGTATGTTCTAATTTTTATTTTATTGGAAATTACTCATTTACCAACACACTAGAGTTCACCATATTAATCTCATGGTGTGTAGGGATGCAAGGAATGCAAACAGGCTTTGACTGCTGACATTTCAATTGGCTTGTGGGATTAAAATCCTATGCAGTTTAGAATTTTTGGTTTCAGTGAAGCTCACAATTCTGCACTGTATTAGGGAAACTTTTTAAAAAAGATTGCCAAGAGAAGTTGCCAATCACATCTAGATTTGCTGCAAAAATTGTCCATATTTTTTGCTCATAAGCACTCAAGTTTTATCTTCAGTCTGGTCTAAAACCTTATGTGCTGGCATTTGCCATACCCACTGGACTGGACTGTATTCCTGGGAGACATAGCTATCAGACCTGTCACTTCTTCTTCCTCACCCTCCTCCTCCTGTTTTTCTAGAAGTACTATAGTTCATCACTCTCAAACTAAAATGGCTAAATTTTACCTTATACCTTCCTTAATTTTCACAGGCTGCTCACCCACAGGCTATTTTCTGCTCCAGAGAGAAAGAAACTACTTTTCCCTTTGCATTCATGTCAAGGATCTGGAGAGCTTGTGTGAATGCAAGAAGAATTGTCATGCCTGTGTCAGCTGAGTTACAACAAGCTACAGTCCCCCTCTTCAGGTCTTTAACTTCTTTTCCAAACATTGACCAGATAAAGCCCTTATTAACGAAAGTATGGATGGCTGAGTGTTGATGAGGACAAGGTGTCTCACAGAGACAGGATAACCTACTTTGCTGAAAAAGCACCAACTTAGTGTGGGTATTATGAGCAAAGATGATGTGCAGTTGCTACTAGTGTCTTTTCAAAAACACTGCTGGACTGAGCACATACAGGAAAATCTGTAAGAGTTTTACTTTCACTAAGCCTGAAGAATGACTGCAAGATTTTTTTTCTCCTACACCAGTGGATCTGCCTCTTCTGTGAATACTCTTCAAAGGCAATTATCAGCCATACTCTGTATTTCAGAAAATGTATAAATAGTCCTGGAAAAATCTTGTGCTAATTTTGCTGTTTCCTTAGAAGGTCAAGTTCAGGCATCTCTAAACTTTGCAGCTCACATCTTAACCGAACAGTAAAATTTAAGCTTCTAAAGGCGTGCACAGCTGTAATCCAGCCTCTGGTTTCTAGGGACCAAAGGTCAGCACATTAATCTATTTGGGATAATTCATAGAACCTCTTTGGAGAAAAGAAAAACATTAACATAAAAATAAGCCATGTTTCCTGAAAATGAATCAGAACATTTTATGATATAAAACAGCATCCCAATGATGACCCAAAACAATTACTTTAGTATGTTCAGGCTCAGACTTACTCTACTCTGTTTCACTTTAAGTATTGCAGCTCTTTTGTTAAAATAATTTTTTGGAGTAAGTAGTTTTGCTCTGATTATGAAGTCAGTTGCTTTGAAAAGTAGGAAAAAAAACCCCAAGAAATGTTTCTGAACAGCTGTGATACGAAAATAATCAAACCATCTCCCACTGCATCATAAACAGCAATAAAACCTTTAATAACAATAAAAATGTGTGTGAAAATCTGTTGTTCCTACCACATTTGAAAAT
This sequence comes from Astur gentilis, assembly GCF_929443795.1. NCBI lineage: Eukaryota > Metazoa > Chordata > Aves > Accipitriformes > Accipitridae > Astur > Astur gentilis. The sequence goes on from NC_064891.1 coordinate 31,020,337, forward strand.
GACTGACATTAGTTTGCAGGGAGTGTAAGAGGTTTTTAACAAATGCTTTTTGAAGTGGGTGTTAGTAAAGAATTATAGAACTTTGCAGAACCCAGCCTCAAATGTCTAAAGTTGAAGCTGACATAATTTATATAATTTATATCAAAGATAGATTATTCTTACACAGTATTTTCACCTAGCTTCCCTTCTTCACTAGGTTTAATTATTTCTGTTTTAAATACTGCTTCTTGCTATTTTTGCATAATAATATATGGAGGTAACTGTTCTAATGTACAGTGATAAAATTTCCAGTTTACAAAACAAGAGCTGCCCAGCAATGACAAAAAGAATGTAAAGAAATAATCTATATGAGAATATGAAAGCAGGAAGGGGTTTTAATTTTCAGATGGTGGGGTTTTGCTCATGGCAGTTCTCTGCTACCGCATGTGTATTTCATATACTAACAGAGACATGGAACTGATTTAGATGTGAAGTTCATTGTTAAGCTTGGGCTTACTGTCAAATTAATTCAGTTATTGCTCATAATGTTAATGCCACTGATGTAAAGAGCATAACTGAGAGCAAGAGCAAAAGATGAAGCATATGCATGTGCTTGCATGTGTGTATTTATATCTGTTCACGTGTGTTAAGGGGACTTCTTAACCTATCCAGGTTTGTTTTCTCAGCTGGTGAAAGACGTGATAGCTGTCACACTTATACTATCCCTCCAAAAAGATTATAAATGGCCCAACTGACATCTTCTCCTCTCTCCCTCTTCCTCCAAATTCTCCAAAAACTCCAAAATCCAAATCTGGGGGAGACACAAGACCTGGATTGACACAGGCACAACTGAACAGGCATGTGGCAGGAAGCCTAAAATACTTTGGAGGTTTTGTGGGTGAATATTCCCTTCTGGCTTAAGAATTGTGTAAAAAAAAAAAGTAACTTTGTTTTTAAACCATGAATCATTGAGATTGTGGTGACGGGAATAAATCCATTGCAAAGAGCTGATGACCTAGAGAAGATATTTTCCATAAAGCTAAATAAAAAAAAGTATGATTAGCACGTTTCCAAATCTAAGAACAAAGCTAGTGGGGAATCATACAAGTTCTGAAGAACATCAAGTTGTATGCAGGGCAGTCAGTGCCATGGAAAAATATTCTCTTTGCATCCATCACAAATTTTGTGGAAATGTTCCATAAGCACAAAGGAACTGCAGTAGCTGTTCAGGGACTTGATTAGCATGGATCCATTGTCTCCAAGGTGCTTGGCTGTGGTGTGTTTTTACTGCTATGGAGAAGGACTGCTGAGAAGGCATATTCCAGAAGAGACTTCTTCTGCTGTGGGGTACCTTCCATAGGGGATCCACCAAGCCAATGAGAATTTTGCATGGCACAGCATCATTAAATATCCAAGGATTAATTCATTTGCCTCACTATGAACTTGGTACAACTATGAAGAAAAATGAATAATGAAGATGACAGAATGATCTTTTCTGAATCCCTGTGCTGTCATGCAACATGGATAAATAATGAGAAATAAGTTCTTGGCAAATGCTAAGTTTGGCTCCTGAGAGCTTAGACATAATGGTAATATGATATTCAAAGAGTGCAGTGCTCAGTCAATTAGATGAATAGCCTGCTTTTGCTCGTCCTTGTCCAATAAATTTGAGAACAAATGACATTAAAGAAACCCAATTATTTCTGCAAACTAGGTACTGGAACCTGGCAGATGACTGAGGGATATTAAATGATCCTTCACAGACATGCTGGTTTGGAAGGGGGAGCTGTTTAATTGCAATGCAGTGTTAAACAAGGCAAGAAATGCCTCGTGTAGCTACAGAGTTAATCCAAAACCTTGTTTTGTTGCCTTTTCTCTGCTGAAAAGCTCAGCTACTTATTAGCCCTAAATCAGACTTGTCAAAATGCAGAAACCTGTTGGTCTTTTCTGCCTAGTGCTATGTGCTATATAGAATTCCTGTTCTGCTACCCTAAAGATAGCACACAAATAAGCTTTAACTAATAACGTTTGATCAATACACTTATATGAGCATGATCTCTTCCAACTGCCAGCTGCCTTAAGGCCACAAAGGGCAAGACAATATAAAAAACCAAAATTGACTTGTGCTAATTCCATATTAATTAAGCTTCTCTTGACCTGTCTTGTGTATTCTTAAGGAGACAATGGAAGATCTTTGCATGCAGAGCAGCAAACATGCTCTTTTGGGATAATTTCAATAATCTCACTATATCAGGAAGATTCATGCCCTGAATTCATGCCCTTAATCAAGTTGCAGCATGTTAGGGCAATCTAGAGAGGGTGAATAAAGCTATTATTCATTTCTGCACGAAAGCCAATATTATAGCTTAGCACAAGGCAAAGGGTACAAATTTATATGTGCTCAACTACAAGCCTTTTTTTCCTCCACTGTACAGAATATACGATCCCTGTTTCTTTACATTCTATCATAACTTTTTAGGCTTGAAATATTTTCCCTGTTATTCACACATATACTATTGTAACGAATGTAAACTGAGAATCCAGCTATCAATAGGCCAATCTCTTAAAGGTTTGTTTATGGCTGAGGTAAACACATCAGCAAATATAAGGCTGTCAGCTTGTATGTTGCCCAAACACCGTCAGCTCATGCCTCTACCTGAGGTAAGGCAGTGGCCTCTTATAGTGATTGATTTGGGCCATTAGCTCCAAATCAAAGTCGGTTTCAGTTCATCCATCTTTCTAGAACCTCAGCAAAAATGTTATTTGAAAATAAACACTGGCTCTTCGTCTCTTTTGTCAAAAGAGCAGCAGGGAGCTGATCGACATGTCACTAACTACATCTCCATTTCTGCTGCCACAGCAGCAGCCTCCTGGAAGCCATGCTGCTGAATTTAGGTATTTTGTCTACTTACAGTCCCAAAGTGCAGGTCTGGGGGAGGAGAGATTGCACTTCTTTCCAGTAGCACTGAAAAAAGGTTTCTCATAAAGTCAAGTCTGCTGAACGTAAAAAGCAGACTTTGATACTTAATCCTTCAGTCCAGCTGACCAACATTTGACTCGAGATCAGGAAGTGGAGGGAAAAGGCATTTTTAAACCACGTTTGCAAAGCCTGGAGTATCAAAGCAATAACTGCCAAGAAAATAAAGCACCTGGGGGATAGCTCGATAACCTACGGCAGCGTGACCCTGATCCCACTTTGGGTGCTGAACACATAGGGATTCGCAGGACACTGTAACCACGGTGCTACCTAGGCCTGACCTACAACAGAAATCAAGGTGACCTGGAATAGAAGTGACTTTGCATCCCTTGAGGATTGCTCTAACAAAGGACAGGTTTACAAATGGCTGGTTAAAATGGAGTTTGCCACTGGAGCCTGTCCAAGGGCCTGGCCTGAACACAATTAATTCAGAGCAGCATCTCTGTCTGCCAGATCTATGTTTGTAATGATAGGCCTGCAGTATCAAGTGTTTGCAGGTGCTTGAATCAAGGATTAATTCTGGGGACGAGATTTAACATTCGTTAATTACCGAAGTTCTGTCTGCCATACCCTAGGCAAGCTGAGCGCCAGGGTAGGTCCAAGCCCCAGCTTGATGGATGCAGAAGCTCACCAACCTACCACTGCAGAATTGTGTCATGTGCTGAGGGGAGGCCTCTAAAATGACTGCTATTTACATGTTTTGTGATGCTTCAGACATTCTTCTTTGCTCAATTTTCCTGACAATTTAGAAAATTGTCTTTTTAAAAATGGTACTCTGCTGCTGCAAGCACCTGCAGCTCAACTTTTTTTTTTGTTGTTGTTTATAGCTGTTCACATTATGTTTTCACACGTTTGACTGAAAGACTCCTCTCAAAAAACGCATGAATCAATACTGGAATTAGGTATTCAAGTGTGGGGGATTACCCCACAACCCCTTCTTCTCCAATATCTCCTTAATGCTGATTTCTGCATAACCTGCCTCTCCTTGAGTGCCCTCCCCCAGCTCTGATCTGACTGGAGGCAGGGGGGCCTCTGAGACAGTGTGGGTTATCTGAGGACTCCTTCTCCAGAGCCTTACTACTAAGAGAGGGGAGTTTACGCTTGTGGAAGTACAGTAATTATTTAAAAGAGGTATTTTTTGATGGGGCCTTCTTACCATAAGAGTCTTTTTTCCTTTGCCTGTCTTCATCGAGAACAATGGCAAATTTCCAGCTTTTTTTTTTTTTTTTTTTTTTTTTTTTTTTGGCTGGGAATGGGCATGCTCTGAAATCCAAACAAGATAATTGTTAGTAACTTCCAATGTAAGGAGCTAAATAAATGTGATGGGGAGAAGCCACCAAAGCTTGGGCTAGCTTCACTGCTAGGCTTAGGCATTAGAAAGAGAAAAGGTTTCTTTGTACACTTCATTGGATAAATACATGTAGTGAACTGCAGTCAATATTTTTCTTTAGCATTTTAGGAGCTGATAATTGTTAACAGGAGGTCTTACAAGGGAAGATTCAATGCTCTGGCTTATCCTTCTGGGCTACTGATTGGCTTGTCTCTGTAGGAAGACATGGAGAGACCTCCTCCTGCCTTCTGTTGAGAAAAAAGAGGATTTAGTACAAATTGAGAAGTCACCTCATACGGAGTGTCGAAAGTGACCTCATTGTAGCTGATGCAGCCGGCTGAAGTCTGCTGGATCCTGCCATGTTTTGCTGGGTCAGATTCCTTCCCTTTTGTTATTTGAGCTTCCTTCTGAAAGCCTGGGCTGCCTAAAGGGGTAACACGACATTCCCTTTCTTTGCCCTTTAATCCAATCAGAGGGGCCTTGCTTTCTCACAGAGGGCTGGGATACACACCGAGGTTAGCTGAGCAGCTGTGAAAGTGAGGTGAAGATTAAGACTTTGACTCTGATCATACATTTCAATATGAATGAAGCCAATAAAAGGGAGATTATCTTTCTTGCTACTTTACAAATTTCTTACGGTGAGGCAGCACTGTTTACACAAAGCTTGATGCAGTTGTCATATCTTTGCCCTATCAGGTGCAGAAACGTTTGGTCTTCTTCTTAAAAATATATTTGGGGAGAGTAGGCAGGAAGAGAGGAGGAGAAAAAAGTGAGGGAAAGTCAGTTTTGGATGGTAGCAGATGGGAGCATGTCAAGTAAGAAATGCAAAAGTACTCTTCTGGTTGCAGTCTGGCACTTCAAAGCAAAATGAAGAGGCATTTCAAAGAGGATACACATTATCTGATTAAGATTCAGCTTCCTGGATGAAATGTGCAGACAATTATTAGCATGATGATAGTAGGTTTCATAAGAGAAGTTTATTATCTCTTTGTTATTGGTTCTTATTAGCAGTGGATTCAGCCTCCTACCATATGTATGAACTTCCACTCTTTTTTCAATTTGCATATATTGATGTCCAAAACTAGCTGTATCCTTTCAGTTTTGAATACAAATCTGCATCACATGGGAGGTCTCCCCCAGATTTGGGGTGTGTAGAGAAGTTGTACTCAGACAATACTTACACAGTACTTTCTTTGCATCTCTTATTGAGGCTTTCTGCCTTCCCGCCCTCTTAGGATTAAGTTCTTACGATGAGGGTGGTGAAACACTGGAACACTGGTTGCCCAGAGAGGCGGTAGATGCCCCAACCCTGGAAACATTCAAGGTCAGGCTGGACGGGGCTCTGAGCAACCTGATCTAGTTGAAGATGTCCCTGCTCACTGCAGGGGGGTTGCACTAGATGACCTTTAAAGGTCCCTTCCAGCCCAAACTATTCTATGATGCTATGAAGACTCAACATGCACTCAAATACAGGACTTTACCACTTGCCTTATTTCCTCACACTGTTACTTAACAGTTGTGACACTCAGGCTTTTTAAACCTCCTGATTTTATATTCAGTGTCTTTAGAGACAGGTCTCCTAATATTCCTCAACTTTCTCTTCTTCAGTCCTGCTGAGGACCAGGAAGAAGACTTACTGCCTATATAAAACAGGCATATTCTACATGACTTTCTGTGGGGGCCATGAATAGCCTGTCATTGAAGCTTGCCAGGGACTTTTCACTACTTTTCACCCAGCTAAACTGAGATATTTCCAATCAGATTGCAGAAAGAACTTTAGGAATTCAAAGCCTGGACATAGCCCTGCATTTTGCCACAGTTCATCTTGCAAATTATGTTGCAAAAACATAATCCGTAAAAACTTAGAATCAAGTGGTGTCAAACCTTGTTCCCAGTCAAAACAAATTTCTGAGGAGTTCAATGGAAATGCTTTTGTAAATCCAAACTTGAGGCCAAAAGCAGAGACAATCCAGTTCCTACAGGTTTTACCTTTTTTTTCCCCAAAAGCCTTTTCCCCAAGGCTTTGTAGAAAATGATGAGAAGCGTGAGACACAACACAGAAGGTCCCATTCTGAATCAGATCAGCAGTGCATTCTGCCCAGAGCCTTTCCCTCAGCAGTGGTCAATACCAGCTCTTTCTAAGTAAGGACGAACTGGTGGTCACAGATAAGCCTCTGCCATAGAAAATTGCCTCACACCCTCTTCAAGTAGGTTAACTAAGTCTAAACTCGTTTTCTCTCTTTTTTCCCCCTTGTCTTTTAAAAATGTTTACTATTGAAGACATAAGTACTTTTAAATGCAAATAATTATGCACTTCTTTCACAACCCTTCTATCTTGTGGAGAAGAGTTTCATAGGTTAATTACAATCTTGAATTACCAAAAGAAAGAAAGAAAGAAAAAAAAAAAGCTGTACTGGCTCTAAATTTGCTGCCTTTTGATTCTAGGGAAGCTCCTTTACTCTGGTATCATGAAAGAAAGGACTCCAAAAGTTTCTTATATTTACAGTGATCACTACTTTCAACACCCTCATAGTTTCTCCTCCTGTCTAAAAAGCAAGAGTACAAATTTAAGCAGCCCAAATCTTCTCTGTTCCTGTGTACGAGTCAGCACAACTCCATGAAATATGGACTTCGTAATGCTTTTGTAATGCTTTCTATGTCTGAAGAATAAGACACTTAGTATTTAAAACATACCTAATTCTGGATTGCTATCATATTAGAGGTTATCAACAAAATAATGTCTTCTCCTACATAGTTGCATTTCATCTGTTTCTAGACATATTGCCTTCTCCAGCCAAAAGGCAGAACAGGTTTGAAAAAAGAGTTTAAACCACCTCAATGCAACCTTAGGTAAGGTGTCTCCATCAGACCTCTCTGAATGTAGTGTAAAGAGATATCACAAGCAATAAATATAAAATATAAGCTATAAAACACTGAGCAAATTTGTTTATTCTTAAACTGGTCCCTTAGTCTTTCTGTTATTCTTTCCTTGGCATGGAGGGAGCTTTCTTTGCTTGGAGCAGTAAATACGTTTAAATTCTTCCAATAGACCTGCTACATTGTTTAGTTTCTATCTTAACTCACATGTATAGGAGAAATTGAACAATCTGTGGGGTTTTTTCCCCCTCCTATCTGAAGTTTACCTCGTGAGTCTACACTCCCAGTGGGACCATTCTGATTAAAAAAGATGAACTCAGTGCCTAGTGGACAGGTACTCATTCAACTAAGGCAGCCATTCAGCAGGTATCATCTGAAGCTCTGGTTAGATACGAACTGACGAAGGTGCAAATACTACATTATCCTTTCACACAAAGAGAAGGTCCATTTAGCCAACATCTTTACTATTCTCTGAATTTAAAGTCTTGCAGTAGTGAATATAATTCACACTTATTCCTATGTAAATAAGAAATGCTTATGATTCTTTGTGTAAATACAAGTTAGGTTATTTTTAATGCTAATACGGAAGCTGTATTTGTCTCCATATTTATCAGGATTACCTTTTAACATTTTTTTTTTAAAAAGCAAATAATATTTGTAGTTGCATAAGGGAGCCAAGATGTGATGTCTCTTGGAGAAACGGAAGCAGAGAAGAATTACAGTAGAAATGTCACTAAGTTAAACTGACATTTTTGCCCTTCCCCCCCCCCCCCAAATAAATAATGGATTTTGAAAAACATCTATAAAGTGACTCTATTAAGGATGCCTTTTTATCATGCTATTTGCATGAAAGCATGTTTGTGTCCTTATGCAGCTTAGATTTACAATTTCTGCCTTGATACTGTGGTAAATTTGCTATCTTGATGTGATTATCACTTACTACCATTTAGACATGCTTTTCTCAGATTTTTCTGTGTTTTGCTTCTGTTACTTAAAATCAGATGTTCCAAGCTTTAAGACTGGTGCCATAGCTGGTCAGGTTTTAGATGAGTGTAAGAGGCTCCTGGAGTCTGATGGAAGTCACATAAGGCTTGTGTTTCCAAGATTCCTCACTGGATCTGGACTTGTCTGGTCTCTGGCTTGGAGTTCTTTGGATTCTCTTAAATACTGGTATTTTATGAGTCTACTAAGTGAACTGCATTTAAACTCACTGGTTTCTATGCCTGTCTTCAGTAACCAAGAGGTGTTTGAAAAAAGAAGTTGAATGGGCATCTACTTCTTGGGCATTGTGCTGGGAAACAGGAAACCTGTTTTTAAAAAACTGATTTTATAAAATCTGGGAATCCCAAATGGAAAGAATTAGAATGCAAAGCCTACTGGGTGCTGGATAGAACAAGAGGAATACTAAAGGAATTTGTTTTCTTAGCATAGCATTATGTCGACTCAGAGGGAAAAAAATCACTCGGCTGCTTGACTCAAAATAGCTGGATGTGAAACCACTGGTGCCATCCACTACTTGATCCCACTGACAGATTTACTGCTTGCTGCAGAGCTGCTGCTGCTACATGATGGAAATGGCAGGTGCACTCTGCTGCTAAAGAGGATTTCTGTCTCAAACTTCATCTCCATGCACACGTGTGACTAAGAGCAGCTAGAGGTCACAGGGGGACAGCTCAGTGTTTATAGTGACTTATGAAGAAATGTTGCTATTGTCTTTAATCTTCCCGAGGACAATCTCCTTGCTATTCCATGGTTGTATCTCAGGGCAGGGAGATTGACCAATTCAGTGGCACATGAAATACACTAAAAATGAGAATTATTGGACAACTAAACAATTGGCATTGTGTACTATTTACCAAAGGAAAATATCTCTCACTTCTAAGAAAAATTTGGAATATAAACCTATTAAAATAGCATACAGAAAAATCAACTGGAAACAATGGAATAACTCTAAGATCCATTAAGTGGGGCCAAGTCATAGCCCAAAGTCTAGATAACCCCAAAGGCCTGAGACTACTAAAAATCTGAACCTGGATTTAAGCGGTGATATTAACTGAAGATACCTCTTCGTTACTATGTAGATAATTACTGTATCTCAGTATGTATCTCACAGACCACTCAGAATACAGTCCTTCTGCTTGTTCTGAGGTGTTTGACTTGGCTATGAGTCTTTTGCAACTGAATTTCCACTTGTACCAATCAGAACAATCTCTTGCCTTCATCCTGGCTTGACTTTACATCCAGTTTGTAATTTCGCTGAAGTAGAAAGACTGTATTTGGAGTGAATTAGGTTGAGATTGCTCCATTTTACTTTTATGTCAAAATAACCCCCCAAATCTCAGAATTCTTCACTTAAGGTCTTTTGAAGTCCGAGTCAAGTCTTGCATATAAATTTTAGAACTATGTGCAGGTTTCAAATGCCCAATATTTGAAATACGCATACAGAGTGCACTAGACAGGTTGAGTGAGTGGAATTGGCCTTCTATTTGTATCTCCCCCAGATTTCTTCAAAGACTGGTCAATATCATTTCAATGAATTTTTGAGGCCAGCTTTGTAGCATAAAGATTCACTGGGACCAGATTCCAATCACCAATGATATCACCTTATTTTTTGGTTAGCACAATATAACAACATCCTGGCAGAAAATTATAATGACATTTACATACAAATTCCCCACTGCGCAGCGTCAGCAATCTTGCCCAGGATCCAGCAATACCAGGATGTTATAATCAAGCCATGCAGTCCTCTCACTAAATCAGCTAGCATTTCTTGCAGAGAAGGGTGAAACCAAAGATATCTTCAGAGCCAAAACCTAAGGACGAATCTTATCTTACACTATCTTATAGCCGTGTTATTTTACAAGTTCTTTCTATAAAGTAAATTGAGAATGACACCCCTAGGTTTTCATTCTGTCAGGTTTTTGTCATTACCCTTTCTGATTTAACATACAAGTTACAGGTAGCTTGTCTATGTTTTCGATACCCACCTAGTGTTCCGTTATCAGAAGGACAAGGACACTGGTATTTGTATTGCTCCTTTTTTGTTTGTCTCCTCACTGTCCTTCCAAACACCTGCCACTACAGAGAAAAGCCTGTGAGCAGCATGCGTGTGGCTTAAACAGGTACTCATGGGCTGCTGAAAGAGGGCCAGCAGGCACATGTGGTGTGCTGTACGCTCACAACATTACCTCCGTTTGGCATTGCCCTCTATAATCGGTCATCGTTTCTTTCATGAAACTCTGTCCTCCGTTGATTATTACTTTTTTTTTTTTACATGAGATGGTTATCTTTGCTCTGCACTGCGGGCTGTGTGCTACCATTGCAGGGCGGTGAGCAGAAGTCAGCTACCCAAATGGCTTAGGCTTGCCCTGTGGCTTCAGTGCTCTCTATAAATGGATAATTGTGCTGAAGGATGGCTGCCCATAGTGATCCCTTTTCCTGGGATGAGGGTAACGTGCAACTGACTTAAAACATGCAGTCCTGTCATGACTGGCAATACTGGGAAAAAAAGTGACCGCCTTTGAGATACTAAGCTATAAAACAGTCTGGCAGGTGGTGCCACTGAACTGACCCCATTTTTTGACAGCACATTATCTGTTTTCCCCATTTCTAGGCTAGGGAAAGAGGAGGGGAGCTGCTTTCATTTGCATACATACTTTTTTAGTAGTTATGAACAAAAAATGCAACTCCAGATTCGAAAAAGTCTGCATGAAAAGTTTGATGTTTCCCATTACACCATTGCCAAACCATGGGAAGAGAAGAAATTAAGAGAAATAGAGCAACTGCTTGCTTAAAAGGAGTTGTAGTTGAGATGCAATTGTCAAGAAGGTCACTTTGATATTCTCCACCTATCCTCTGGTATTATTTATTCCCAGAAAAGACACAAAAAGCAGATTTCATGAACAGAACAAATGCCAGAAATGGGAATATGGCTCACTGTTTCTCTGGGATATTTTTGCTATAAACTAGAGACAAATACTTTTAACACCTTGCTGCTTAAAAATGCATCTATTCATACCACACATCCTTCTGCCACATGTCAAACCTTTCCTTTCTATCTGCAGCTGCCTAAGGAGGATCTCATGGAACTGGACTGTAATCTTTTTGTAGTAGTTCCACAGCAATTTCGATGTAATACATTAATTGTACTAATAATTTCCAGTCTGTTTTGAGTTCTAAATCTCTGTAAAAAAATGATGCTAAGTTTAGAATAATCAGACATTTCCAAGTTTGATTGTAGTAAGTACAAAAGTTCTGCAAATAATGTGTGGTATCTACTCATGCAGAAGGACAGGTCTGCTCAGCTAAGCAACAGCTTAGAGATATTCATAGGCAAAATCTAAACTTTCTATAGCCAAAGGAAGGCAGGATTTCTCTTCCAAAACCCGATTTATGAGAACTTCAGAGTCTCAGACTGGGTGTTTACTATATTACAAATTAACAATGACTGACTCAACACAGAGGAAAGCCCCAGAAAGAGAGGTGCACATTTTCACTGATCATTGTACTGGTAATTTCAAATCCTACCTGTAGGGCTCATAAGCCACCAAGGCCAGTGCTCACTCTTATAGTTATGAATAAGCCATGAAAAATAGGCCGAATTTTAAAAGAAAGTAGTAAAGAATCAGTGTGTACCAGTGGGGAAACCCCCTCTGCTGAAGAGCTCTCTATCAAGGACAGTCTGTGCATGTTGACCACTCTTACATCCGAGGCAGGTCAAGGCTGAACTATCCACGGTTCAAGATGCCTATAGACATGCGCTAACAGGATGTTATTATTCTACTGCCATGTCTGCTTGCATACCTTTGATCTCATGCAGTTACAAACAATTAAAATAGATTAATAGATTTTAAGCCTAGAAGTGACCATTATCATCCTTTTAACTTGACCTCGCATTCTAGTAAAGGTCACAGGATATTACAGTTTTATGCCCCCAAAATGGCATTTGAACTGCAGCATATTTTGCATAAAGATGGACAATCTTGTTTGATTTTATATGCTGCTCTTAACTAGGTGAAAAATTGAAATAGGAACTGAGCAGTGAAAAAAGCTACCAGAGCCTGCTACCAGTCTGTTGGGAATAAATACAAGGATGAATACCGACAGCAGAAACTAGAATGACAACAGAAAAATGGATCTGAGCAGGATCTTAGAAGCTAACCTACAGAAGCCTTTCCTCTCAGAGGCTAGAGTAATGCTATCTTAAAACAGCGTCTGATTCACTGAATGAATGACAGAATTCCTGCTAACATCACTAGTTGAGGCCACCTTTTTTTTTACACCATGAAGCAAGCATAAGGATTAATATATTAGGAGGATAGGAAAGGATTTTTTTTGTTGTTCTCAGGACAGAGTTAAGGATAAAGATCATGGTCACGGCACACAGGTACTCTCACATGCTTCACAGCCACAATAATTGCTCACGTAGACTTGATTTAGCAGAAGATGTAACAATATGTATTAAAGTTGATAAAACGTGCTTTGAATCCTTTACTGAATGACTTTCACTGACCTCTCTTCTTCTGGGAAAATGTATTCATTTGTGGATAGTTTTCTATCTGCAATTAGGAAGGTTTAATGTGGAAGCTTTTGCAAGAGTGCACTTGAAAAGTAAGGGTTCAGTAATGCACTGAAGACAGAGGCTACTCATGTGAGTAACACTGAGCACAAATATGCTGGATCTTGATCCAAGACCACAAAATCTTGTACTGTGCTTAAGACTATTGGATTTTTACTTTCTTTCTCCTTTCCTTAGGTTTTGTCATAGTCACTAATTCACACTGATTAATACTCAAGATACAATTTTGGAGAAAAGAGGAAATAACTGAGTGCAAATAACCTTACCTGATAAAAAAGTATACCCTATTCCAAGAGCACTGGATATCACAGAAAGTTGTATGATGCTAGTAAACAGGAAATAAAAAGAAGGATGTGGATAGCCAAAGAAAATTCAAGTCTCATAGGACCAATATATAAACATAATGAAGTGCTGGTGGCAATTTGGCATTTCTTTAGCTTTGGGGAATAGAAGGTCAGGGGTCTAACTGTGCTGCGGAGAGGAAAAGGTCTGCAATGTGGGGATGTGTTAGGAACCATCTTTAGAGTTGGAGCTAGGGAATTAGTAAAAAAAAGAAAGATAACCAAATAGTTAAACAACAAGGTAATGAATGACAGTGTTGTTTATGAAGGACTGAGGCAACAAGACAGCCATTTCAATACAAGTCAAATGTAGAAGATACGGAAATGTGAAGATACTGTCAGGGAAAGATGTCATTTTGAAAGAATAACAGCTCTGAGGTGAGAGAAGTGCAACTGGTTTAGACAGAATCCTAAACTGAGATCAAGGTGAGTCTGCATTTGTAGGTATGCAATCCTTATGGTCAGCTCCAAAACCCCCTTATTTGCTATTAGCATCAGAAATCTGCCTTGAGTCATCTTCTGTTTCTGAAGATCTGCATCACCCAGTTCTTTGCTGACCTTCTGAGACACTTGCCTTGGTTTTCTTCCTTCTGTAAACGGAGTCATGTTCTGCAGCTTCTATATCCAAACCCATTTCCTTCAAAGCATAACACTGTTTCATGTGGTACCATACTGCTCATCTGCTCATAAGAGGTCCTTAAGAATACACAAGCATATATTGGCCTGGAGCAAAGCTTAAGTGAAAGCATACATAAATTTACAGATGGGAATGGAGTGGAGCAGAAGGGTACCTTACCAATCTATGCCAAGAACACAGAAATGCAGTCCTCATAATACAATTCTTACCATTATTTACTGATCAATGGTATTATGTATGCACTGGAGATAAATGTATAAGGAGAGGAAAAAAAAAAAAAAGAAAAAAAAAAAGAGATGCTTTTGGACACTTATGGAGGATGGTTGCTTCTCCAGAGAACTTATTTTCTTAAGAATGCTGCTCAAGAATTGCTTGAGTTGATTGAAAATGGCTGATCTCACTTTGATCTGTCCCTGCTGAAAGTTACCTGTGCTGCAGATTGCAGTAACTGGAAAACTGCCATCTTTACATTGACTTTGGCCAGTGGCTCTGCCCAGAGGTTGAAAAGACAGTCTCAGCATTTGTTGGTTTACCCTTAACATATCAAGAAAAGAATGATCATTCTTAAACCTTTTCTAAAGAGGGAGTATTAGAGCTGCAAGAAGCAGCTCTCTTAATTTAGAGATCTTCCTCTGGCCAGTCCAAACCCACAGGCCCCTGCACCAGAGAGATCTGATTTAATTATTTTAGATTGGGAAAAACGAAAATAGAGTTAGTGTCAAGAACTGAAGTCTTCCTTTCTTTTAATAGGTGCATCAGACTTGATAGATGGCAGAAGTCAGAATAAGTTTCTAAAATATGTAACTAGAATTCATGCTTTTTATATACCTTGATCCTGCTCCCAAATAAAAATCAAGAGGCGGTTTGCTGCTGACCTCTGCAAGAGGAGAGCAGGGCCTTCAAATTGCATAGTAAAATATTCTTTATTCCTTTCTGTTTTAATGTCTATATAGATGTAGGCTGGAGTAGGATGAAAGTGTCAGTTTTTACATTTAAGGATTTGTGCTTTATGAGCCTTGATATGTTAATGCTTCCTCTGGGGCTATTCTGGATGAGTGCATTGCACAGGTGGCCCACTGCAATTTATAGACACAATAATTGAACAAGAGAAATAAGAGACAAGAGTGTTTTCAGCACATGGGATGCAGCTGGTTCAACTACTTTAGCAGAAGGCATAACTTTTGTATGACAGAGTCCCTTTCTAAAATATAGGAAAGAGGACTTTTTTCATGGAGACCCATGTGCTGCTTTTTGCACTTACCCTGCTTGCTTCACATACCAGACCATGCTCCGAGAGTCACTTTGTCATGCCCTTAAATGAGCAATTTAGTCTACTATAATTTATACTGCTAAGAAACTCTTTTAAAAACAAACATCTGTTAAACCAGGAGTTGACTTGAGAAATGCGTAACTCCCATGAACTGAACAGTCCCATACCAAGGAGCATTAAACTTAGCAAAATGATGACATAATGCAAAAAGCAAAGCAACTGGCTATTACAGTTACTATTAAATAAAACTAAGCTCAAACTAACATTTTCATTGCTCTCCTATCAGTTGTTCTTCACCTGGACTTTAATGTTGCAAACTGAATGTCTTGACATATGAAAGAAGTTTTTCTTGAGGAAACTGGAAGAAGATACTCATCTACAGCCATTTGTCTTTCTGAAATGTAAAATTAGGAATAAACAAACTACTACTACTGTTACAGACAGAAGCTGCTAGGAAAAATTCTAAACTAAGGAAGGATATTGAGTGCAAATATAGGAAGTATTTAGGTTTCTGCTTTTTTTAAGGAAAACACTAATTATATCTCAATCTTTCTGTGGATTTAAAAAAAGGAAAAACTGTGATTTTATTCTATTAAACAGTAACAGTTAAAAGATGAAAATTAAGACTTGATTACCTAATAGCATGTGTTCTGATACCACAAGATTCGTGGTGACTTTCAATCAGGGTTTGAGAATGGAGGCAAGAATCTTTTAGCATTTCTGTGATGCAAGTATTTTTAAAATTTATTAATTCATCTTACATGAAGGTATGCTGCCTTCAACAAATATTCCAGTAATTAGTGTCCTTTCTGATGTCTTGATGTATATCAGATACAATTTCTGGTTGGGATATTTTGGAAAATAGAAACTTATTTACTGTAACTCACAGTGCTTACTCACAAAAGCTGTTCTTATTTTAAAAGTTAATTAAATGCTACAGTTAGCCAATTAGTTCCATTTTATTCACCGCTTCTTCCTCTTAAAAAGTAAATAAATCATTGCTTCATACCCAGAAATTTTGTCTCTGCATGTCCTGCAACAGTACAATTTTTAAGTTTTCCCTGATTAAATCCAAGTTTATGCTATTGCATAAAGACATTTTCTCTTAAGGATGAAATGGGGAGGTGTTTTGGGGTTTTTTTGGCTTTAGTTTTGGGGTTTTTTTAAGCATTCTGCTTTAAATTCTCACTCTCAATCTAAAGAAAAGGCACAAGTACTGGCAAAGAGTAAGCATTCTAATCTAGAAATTACATTAATGGGGAAAACACACAGATTGGAGCCATTTTTCAGCACATGTGGGATGAGGCCATGAGTCACTGACTCTGGTGTACTTCTAGCTTTAGACAGTTGTAAATGAGCATCAGTGTAACCCATGTTCTTATCCCATCTGGAACTTAGTGCCAAGTTTCAGAGTCCTAATTTTGACTAATTTTAATTACTATAATAACCACGAGGTATAATTTCTTCGGTTTGACCACAGTTTACACAAAGATAGAGGGGGAGGGAGCCTATCATCTGGTTTTGGCATTAAGAAGGTATTTATGTCTATGCAATAAGAATTATCATTAAAATATACTTTTGCCACACAGTCTTCATAAACTTCACTTACATCAACAAAAAGAATCTCCACACCAAAGTCAAAATAACATCATCACAACACTGACAGAGGCGGACGATTTACACACACTCCACCCCTCATCCCTTCACCACAGTGTAACAACAAAACTTCCCCACAATCATTTAAAACAGATTTAAAACATAAGAAAGGTTACTGAAGTCTATGAGCTTAAACGTCTTACTGAACTGCGACTACAGACAAGGAACTGAGTTTAGACAGAAAAAAAAGCACACATAATTTCAAAGCAAACTTTTCTTCATAAATAAGAATTTGCAACAGGGATGTCATGGATTTCTACAACAATGTGTATTTATAATTTTGTCAGAAGGGTTCCTGCATTATCCCATTTACTCCTCAATAGCAATCTTTCCATCCTATCATTGTCAGAAGGGCAATGGAGGGAAATTGATATTCCTAGATAATACCCTGATGATCTACAGAGTTCTATTCCATACCATCAGGATTTCAGATTTGTGACTTTCTATTTAATAAAGAAAAAAAAATTATGCTTGAATTAAATGATCAGTTGGAATGATGCATACTCTTCCAGGGGCCTCTACCAATGTGATGGAGACTTGATAAAGGTCTGCTATTAAAACAGGAAGTTCAGCACCAAAGAAATGCCCAAGAAAGGCAAAAGGATGTCACAGCGGTAGGAAGATTACTGTTGTTCGATAAATTTCCAAATAATTTAATTACTTTGGAGACCACAATTTGACAGAGTGCTCAAGCAGATGTCTACTGTTAAGCTCACAACGTAAATGACACCTGCTTTGGCATCTTGCTGTCTATACGAGCTTCACTGGACAGAACATCCTTGGCAGTTACAGGCATAACTTAAACAATCAAAAGTTTCCCATCTGTCTCCTGTTTTTATGCACTGTTCTCATTTCACAAGAACAGCTCTTTGCCACACTAGGCCAACTGGGCAGTAAATGCTCCAAATATCCTTGGCAGCTGCCTTCACAGCCATCACCATGACTTAATTTTCAGCAGCTCCAAGCATCTACCTTTTCTAACCAAAAGTGAAAGCCAGCCTATTTCTGCACCTCAGGCCACATGAGGCAGAAGAAAAAAATGTCCACCTCTTCATTTATTGTTAATTACTCATTTTAATTTTAATTAGGTGCTTTAGATAAAGGCTGAAAATTTTATACTTTGTAATTTTTCTGCTAGGCTGCAGGAGTAGGGACTACACTGACACTTACTTCAACTCGTACCACACTTAAACCCAGAAAATTTAATTTCTGTTATGTATTTATTATAATCAGCACTAAAACCACCTTCACCAGAAACAGTGATGACATAATTACGATGTCATGTATCCGAGTGTATCTGGGTTTCTTTGAGTTCTGTACTCAGCCACAAACGTAGGCCAGTGCACGGCTCTAGTCTAAGAGTTCTTCTAATTCTAAAAATAGATTCTTTACATTTTTCCCTGTATTACAGTGAACTTAAAATCCAGTTAAATGTTGTTTATAGAAGAGAGATGAAGAAAAGAAATTGCTCCATCTCCATGCATTCTTCTTGCTCTGCCAGAAAGCAAACAATTCTGCTTTGCTCATTGATTACCAAAATAGTTTCTTGATGACTTGTTAATTTGATAGGTCAAGCAATTTATTAGGTGTTTCCTGTGTTTCCAGCTACAGTCTGCATTGCAAGGAAACAAGTAGTGTCTGTGGCATGGAAGACGAGTCTGTGTCTGATGAGAGCCATGTGTACCAAACTCCCATTTTTCATAAGTGCTGTCATTTTACAGATGTATGACCCTCTTCTCCTGGTTACAGAGGAGGGGGGGGCTGGCGGAAGATAATGTACAGGGTTCAGTAGAGAAACCCTTGTAGGCAGAAACACAAATCATGTCATGCAAACCAGAACAGGCTACAGGAACATCACATCGCTTTGCAGAAGACAATAACAGATAGGACAGAGAAAGATGGAGTCTAAGATGATTAGGAAAACAGGAATGGTTAATGGATAACAGCAACGTGGCGCCAAGCAGTTCATTCCATGTCATAAAGATATGAGGCAACACAAACAGAGAGCAGGTAAAAGGTCTTTGAAATTCATCCAATCAATGCAGATGCAGATTTGTGTTCCCAGTATATTTGACAGAGAATAATACAGACTGTGGAAAAATTAATGTATTTCAAATTAAGTCTTTTGTTTTCTTAGCATCTCTTATTCTCAGTGCGCAGTACATCAACTCCAATTTGAAATTACTTTTTTGGGTTTGTTACTTTTTTTAAACTGTTCTTCTCTGCAAATTCTAAGCACTTTCTTTTGCCTTCAAACCCAGGGTTCACATGTATCTTAGGAACATCGTTTCTCTTTTACATCAGACCAGTAAGCTTGAGAAACAGTCTGAAACACATGGGAGTAATTCCACCCCACTCCTCACCTCCTGTGGAGGTCCCTACTGTACTACTATTGCTGCAGAATTTGACCGGCTCCCATTGCACGGCGAAGGCATAGAGGGATCAGTGCCGCTAAGCCCCTGACCAAGAAGGTATTCAAAACTCTATTGCATACATATATGGGGCAAATTGAGATATTATACTTCCTCTGAAGATTTAGAGTTAGTAGGGAAGACAGATTAATCTCTAATTCTACTGTGCTTCATTTAAAGCACTTTTTTTTTTTTTTTTTTCTTTTTTCAGTAGAAAATTACTCACAGACCCTCAAATTTTGATTGGCAATTTGTGGCAGCCCAGTTTTGCAGTACTCGGCACATGTGTCACAAAGTACTAATCCTGGAAGAGCATTGAGAACTTAATTTGTGATGATATAACTATTCAGACATCAAGGGTTCAGCGTGTTTATACGTGAAAAGTGACTGGGACCAGGCTATGGCTGACTTAGCCGGTGTGTTCAAAGGGAAAAAAAATTCCCTGAAGTCCTCACTGTTCAGAAGCTTGGATCCCTGGCATGCACAAATTTGCAAGTACATTGTGGATCTTGTATAACCATCAGGTTCTCAGCGGAAAGCAACAAGAAATGAAGTGAGGGCATGACAGCATCTTTTGAATCAACCAGAATTGGCCTGAAAATCCAGTTAAAGAGTTTCTGCTCTTTCTTTTCACATAACCACTCATTGTAAGAAAGGCAGTAGCGTGTAGTCACTGTGAAGTGACCATCAGTGGACATAAGGAACCGAAACCTGCTAGTATTGGATAGCTCCTTAAATCTAAGTGACAGAAAATACAGGAACACAGCCAACAGGCACTTCAGTAATGTGCTTGTTTTCCACTAAATCATTTACTTTGGTTTATCCTTACTCAGGCAAAGATTTCATTGACTTCAGTGGAAATTCTGACTGTACAAGGAATGCAAAATTTTTTTCCTCCTGTAAACAGAGGTTCACTGGAATTGCAGCCTGCACATAATAAACCTCTGAAACAATTCAGACCCATCATTCTAATTCACTGTGAACAGAGCTTCAGTATATCTCAGTTAACAATAAACATAGGCTCTCCTCCCAGTCCTATTGAAATCTATGGCAAAACTCCCAGCGACTTCAATAGGAGTTGTAGCAGACCCTGGGGCTTTCAAAGACCAGACGTGTGATGGTTTAGCATTCTGCCTACTCTAACTACAGGTCAAACCTTTGGTTTTGTAAAATACAAAAGAGAAAAAGAATGCATTTTCTGCCTGGTTGATGGGAAAAAATGTCAACCAGCAGTAACAGGCATTTATAATAAAAAGTGCTACATGGAGACCATGAACCTCATATCACTCAAAATCAATTTTATATACTCATCCTATAATAAAATTCAGTCAATATAATGCTTTCCCACAGGTTCCAAATCACTAAATGACAGTTAAGTAGCATCATTTGCCCCAATCAATTACACATAGAAGCTAAATAGATCAAAATAAGTTACATCTAACCTATTATAAAATAAAGAATGTTAATTATTGCAGAGTTAAGACTAGAATTGAACAGAAAATGATGTGGTTCGCTAGATAACAAAGTTAGGAAAACATACAACTAAATCTCTGTATACCATGATTACATCACATTTGATAACACTGTCCAAGATGCTGCTGTTTATTCTTTAGATAAATGTCCTAATCAATAGATACATGAAGACAAAATAAGAGTAATTGAGAGGGTGTATTTGCCTCTCTACTGGTACATATCTATTGAAAGCAAATAGAATTCTCATCAGCAAAAAACTACTTTGAGTCTAATTTGCAGTTTTTCTTTCTATTTATAGCTTTTAGAAACATCATGTCAGGGATATGGCAAATATTCAAGCATTTGCTTAGCTAAAAGATAAAGGGCTATAAAGCCAGCTGAGATATGATACACAAAACAAGGTTTAGCATAGTATACTCGAAACTGCAGGTCACCTTTCTTCAAGACCAGAAAGAAGTAACATGTCCCCCATTGCACAAGGGTTTATGGACAAAGAGTCTCTTAAATGCCTGGTTCTTCACATGATTTTTTTGTCATTGAAAACAGAGCAAATTCTAAAAGCTAACACCTTTATGCCATTATCTCATTAAAAAAAAAAATATTAATAAAGCTTTATAAGGGAAGTTTTCACACCTGAATCAGTATCAAGCTTTCATTGTGCTAGGACCTATACAAATATATAGGGTCACTGTGAACTAGCAGTACAGAAACAACCAAATGCTTTTGATTCTCAGGGCATTTAAAATCATATTTCCCCAGGCAGCAATACCACTCCAGTTCAGTTTAATCCTACCTCTAACACTTGCTGCAATTGTCTGATGAATCTGCTATAATCTAGATCAGTAAAATTATCTAGGTTTAGAAAAACCCAAAAGACTCCCAACTGAATCTTCCTCTCCCCTCATCTCGCCTAAAAAAGCCTGAGGATTTAAAACATAGTCAGAATCATTTCAGTGGCCTGGTTTATAGCCTGGCTCTCCAGACAGTTACCTCAGCACAGCTGAGGAGGGCACAAACTGTGATGTGGGATTATGAAGCTAGAGTAAAGAAGGACAGAGAACTTTTCACAGTGGCTTTGCCACTATCAACCCCATGAAAATAAACTACAACCCAAGTCTGCTTTTTCGCTTTGACAAACTACGTACTAAGCAGAAATAAGCATGTAAAGAAAAGCTCAGATCTGCTTAAATCAGGGAGTTACTCATCATTTCAGTGAGGATTTCACCTTTTACATCTAACAGAATTTGTCTTTTTCAGTGCAGGCAGCTGAGGGTGACGGTATGCATATTTGCTATCAGCTATGAGTGCAGGGCTTTCCCTGCCCCTAAAGAAAACAGCTTCTGAAGATCAGACCCAAACATACATTTTCTGTTCAGTATTCCTGGAATGTTCTCTTGCTTCCTTGGGCTTCTTAACTATTTGCACCTCACTGTATCCTATCTGTAAAGTGGGTGTTAAAATATCTATCTCACATGGCATTGACGACAATATTTATGCTGAGCTCTGAGAGACTAGAATGAAAGTTAGTACAGCAAAAATGCCTGGTTTTGTTCCTACTGTTCAGAAAAGCCTTTACAAAGCTAATACGTTGCATTAAGGATCTTTCTGACGGACAAGGAATGAAATTAGTGAATGGAACTACTGGTGTCACATCAAAAGAGACCCTCTATTCACCCCATCTCCCTAATTTATTTTTTGGCATTATCTTTTTCCTTCCTATCTTTCCAAGGCCCAAGGCATCAAAATTTACATTTTCTTTGCATTCTATCCTTAAGAAGGAAAGGAGGGAGGGAATAGGAGAGAGATAAAAGGAACAAACAGCTCTAGATATCAAGCAGTGTAACCAATTCCTTAATGTTAGTCTGTGCTTTTGAATATTTTATAATTTATAAACTGGAAACACATTATGCTTTGATTTTCAAACAGCAGCTGAAGTCACATGCCTCTCTAAACCTTCTAAGGGATAAGGAAACTGACAGAGATAAAAAAATATTCACTTGTTATTTTCAGATGATCCTGGTGGTGTTCCAAATTTCTATG
The DNA here is from genome assembly GCF_929443795.1 of Astur gentilis. NCBI lineage: Eukaryota > Metazoa > Chordata > Aves > Accipitriformes > Accipitridae > Astur > Astur gentilis. The sequence goes on from NC_064891.1 coordinate 31,042,906, forward strand.
GCAGGTGGTGTGGAAGGGATTTGGGAGGTGGTGGAGAGAAAGTATGAAAGACATTTGGAAGGATGCTTAAGAACAGTTTTCAATCCTGTGAAAATGGGTCCAGATTCTCCCCTTAATTGTTAGAACACCACCATTACCTGTTGCTTTTTTAAGGCTTTATAGTTTTAATGGTGATATTTAGTACAATAGCTGCTGTCAGGTATGCAAAATCATAAGACATAGATTTTCTGCGTTCATTCAAAATTGCCATTTTATGACGTCCTACTGTGCTCAAGGGCCATATCTTTAATTCATTTGTGACAAGAGAGTGTGATCTGACTTGCCTTAATGTTCTGTAGTGCTCAAGGTAAGCTTTGTATTATAGTCCAAAATTCATTGCATTTAGTTAAGAAAGACTGCAAAGGAAACAATACACCACTGAAAGCAAGCTGATAACACAGCCATCTGAACGAGAAATTCAGCTATATATTAAGATGGCCAGCGCCTACTAAGATGATAAGCCCCTCTATCTCTGAGCTCACCAGAACAGAAGCACTGAGCACGGCTTTACGTGCAAGATGTGAAATAGTTCTGTCCCAACTTTCAGCCAGAGCGGCAGCGTAAGAGACAGGCAGTACAGGGATACTGTACAACTTCAGCCCTTGAATTCTACAACGATAAGGCAGACTCCCAGGATTAACAGCCCTGTCAAGGGTAACTCTCTGAAGTGCTTATTTGTTTAGAAGAACCACCTCATTTGTCATTAAGGAGTGATAGAAATGGAAACCCTCTGACACAATATCTGAGGTCTACCTGGATGTATGTTTTCTTGGTATCATAGAAAGCAGGAGATAAAACCTTGCTATCTGGTTTTGAAAACAGTATTAAAATGAAATACATTACTTGTTTTTATAATGTCTGGTTTCTAAGATATTTATTTTATTGCTTTTCATAGGAATATTGCAAGCCAACTTGAAAGTATGTACTTTTCATGATGAGCAGAAGCATACCTATGGGAACACAATCTTAAGTACAGTAATACAATTTAATCTTAAATTACCCCCCCCCCCCCTTTAAGAGACGCAGTTTTTATTTTTAGTTTCTCTGAACTTTAAATAGATGTTTCTGATAATGAGTAATGACACTTGTCCGGTAAAATCACAAAATTGATTTTTTTGTTAAGCTTCATTTACATAGAAAGTGAATTCAACTAAAAATGTGTAATATGAAAAACCTGAACTACGCATCTAAAGATTTTCATTACATGGAGGTATTCCATGAATGATCCCATACTGCAAAATCAGAACCTGTTTCTTTAATGGCTTGGATTCCTCAAATCTGAGGTTTTATTCACAGCCCATCTTTCCTCTATATCCTACTTAAAATTATGGCAGGGAGAAAGGGTCTAATAAACAACATCTTTTAAGAGCTGTCAATGACTTGTAAATACTTTTCTTGGAAGCCAGAAGACTAAAATGAGGATGGTAAGAAGCAATGGAGACTGAAGAATATAAAACACTACAAGCAGTGCTGGGAAGCAATCCCTCACTCTGTTGGTGGTCTTCTAGATACTGGACCTAATTGGATGTTAGGAATTAAAGATATCTTGTTCTGTCATTTTGACAACGTGTGTAGTGAAGCAAACTAGAGAAGCTCTTGTTTTAACAATATATACTCCATTGAAATACATATATAACTTTTCCAATTCAGAAACGAATTATCATTTGCTGTAAGGACAAGCATAAGATGTCAATAGAGTTGTGGTAGGAAATGGTAATTTTGTTTTGTTATCAGTTCCATGTTTCATAGCCTGTTACACTCTGTTATATGCATTGGGAAAAGAAAAAAAGACAATCCAAACAAACAAAAAACCCCTTGTATTCAGGGTTTCATTAATTTTCTCTCTCTCTCTTTTTTTTTTTTTTTTTTTTGCTGCTGAACAAACATGTATAGGGAAAACTATTTTAAGTGACTGTGTGGGGTATTAGCACACTCCTAACCCATATAGGAGCAGACTGGCAATGGAGAATTTCACATATTTCAGTAAGAGGAAAGAATTATGCAGAATCACTGTCTTCAACGCAGTAATGGTGTGACTGGAAATACTAAATTCTGTCAATAACTTGGCATCAGAGTTGATGCTGGCACTGTTTTTAAAATTAGTAAGTGATATATGTTGTGTATGACATGGCGTCAGTCACTGTATATTTGAAATCATCATAGATTTCTGCTATGTTTCTGATTTTGTGGCTTTTTTTTAAACATCTGATTACCCCTGACTATTCAAGAACTGCTCCCTTAGAAAGTGCTAATTAAGATACTGAAGAGTCTCATCTAATATTTATACTTCTGGTGTTGCACTAGATCATTTTGCAGTGCATGAACAGCGTCATGAAGAAGGAATTAGAAGCAGTATAGCTTTGAGCCTCAGATAATCCTTCACTGATTAGTGAGATTCGCATCATCACCTATTCTGAATGCACTCCTCTCAGGATGTTGATAAAGCCCTTCAGTATCACAATATGGACTTCCAAGCACAGCTACGGCTTTTCTACCCAATCAAAGTGAAACCCTCAGTTCACCTGGTTAAGCTAGCTAATCCTAAATCGGCTTTTAGATTGTCACTTAACAACTCTGAGGCACTCCAGAAGGATCCCACACAAATCCTGTGGTAAATGAGGCCTAGGCTGAGTGAAAATGAACAAACAAAAAGCTTTAAAAATGGACAGCAAATTCTTTATCTAAGACATATTTTTATTTCTTTAGAGTGAGAATTAAGATGTCAGGAGTTGGACAGTTCTGTTAAATTGGTCTTCAGATGATGATGTCTGCCTGCTTAGATTTCAAATGATGACATATGGCTACATGTTAAACTGCAGACTAATGAAAATAATGTGCAGAGGGTTTGCTGCTTTGTAATTTTTGAGTATGTGGATGACTAATAATACAAAATTACAAGTTTTAATGAAGATGTTGAAAAGTTTCAGTACTTCATACGTATTTGCTGGCTTGAAAAATGCCTGAACAATCTAAATTTATTGATGAGCTCCCCAACAGTATGTCACCATCTTCTGATGAAATTTTTAGCAAAAGTTACACTCCTATGTTAATGGCTGTACCTCGCAGGAAACGCTATGCTGTCATCTAATCCCTAGGGCTACACACTATACCAATAGTATTGAAAAACCCTTCTTGCTTTCAGAAGAAAATCACGTCCATTGTAGGCAGGTACCACCTATAGGCTGGCAACAGTGTGGCTGTAGCTGCTGATCGGCAAGCAGAATGCAAGATAACTCTTGCATCTGTTACTAGAGGTGGACAAGAGGTGCTGCCCAAGTAGGTTTGCACTTAGGCTTCTTAGATTTCATAGGCTGTGCTGTAAAATTATTCCACTGAATACACAGTGACTTGAAATCTCATACTGGAATTTGCAGTAAGGTAGTAATACAGGAAATATGCTCTGAAATTATCTTAGAATTAAGGGATAGCTAGAAATTGAACTTGTAACACAGAATTACTCAAGTTTTAAAAATCTTCCTTTTGCAGTGATATGAGGGAGCAAGATTCCCAGCACCACCTGACAAGTGAAGGCACTCACAGCAAAAGCTATGAGTGGCAGAGAATAAAGGTCTTGCCATCTGAAGCAGATCACTCAACTACCAATGCCAGATTAAATAGAAAAAACACACAGAGATCTAAGTTTATTATCTTTCATAGGGAATTGTTTAGAAATAATAAATAGAATACACAAACCCTATACCACGGTAGTTTATTTTGTCTTGTGGGAAGTTTTAACAGTTTCTGGGATTAAACGGCTTTCCCCTTCTGTGAAGGGTCTGATGTAAACTCTTGTACTGAGGCTTAAAGTCTTAAGGTTGTTAGAAGTTTCCATCAGTCAGTCTGTATGTCAATGGATAAAAAGTTGGTTGCTGATCTGACCTGTTCATCGCTCTCTGGAAAGATGCCATCAAACTACAGACACATTCGGCAAAGCTGGGGGAGGAGGGGGGAATGGGAGAATAGGGTTATTCAGTGAGAAAAGTGAGTTCCTCTACGCATAAATGCCGGGACATTGAGAGAAAGCCTTAGAAAACTCCAAACCAATTTTGCACATGCGTATGCTCCTTTTGTAATTCAAGCCTCCACTTTATAAAATTCTAAGAATTACATACATTTGCCTGTTTAACAGAGGAGAAACAAAAATGGGCTATTTTTTATTTCTGAGACAGGTTAAAACAGCCTTTGTTATTTAACATGCTAGCTCCATGGTTTTGCTGAACCATGCTTGCAGAGTTACACATTAGTTCACTGCAGAACAGACTAGCAAAATGTCTAAGAAAACTGAAGTAGATAAAAATCACTGATAAGTTAAAGTTATCTAATATCCATTCACCTGGATAAGAAAAATAGTCACAGCACTTTTCAAGTTTATTTTGAAATAATTTTTGCATTAGTCTCCTAGAAATTCTGAAAGCTGCAAAAACCTCTCACTGAAATCTAGCATATCATTTTTTTCTCTGTTACATGCTATGAATTTATTTCGACTGATGGAGTAACCATCTTTTACGCTAAGACTGCTTTTCCAGTTGCTTAAATTCATCATTTTAGCTGCTTTTAGTTGTTTTTCCAAAGCAACAAACAGTCTGATTTGCGGGTGTCATACCAAAATGTCTTTAATGAGATTCAGCATTTTCTACCACCTGATAAACTTAAGTTGTGCTTTTGTTTCTCACTCTTTAGATCCAGATGTATCCATCGTTAAATTTATACTTGCAAATATTAGAACAATTCAGGACCAAATCCTGAAGCACAGTATTTAGGCAACATCCCTTTTATTTTATTTTTTTTTCCCAGCAATGGGATTCTTGCCTCAAAAAGAAGCAAGTAGGAAGGGATTGGCAGTTTTTCTGCATTTTGGCAAAATACGTTTCCTGCCTCTAGTGATTCCCTTAATTCAGTTGTCAGCAGAGAGTATATGTAGCAAGGATTTAACCTATAAATTGAAGGGAAATCTTATTCTGAAGCATCAGAAACAGTGGCTGTTACAGGCTACACCCTGAGATTAGGTTTTACTGCCCAGACATTAAGTTAAGGTATGTGTAGGTAGTTTAATGACCCACAGAACACAGGCTGTTCTTTGCGTACCAGTCCTGCTCTGCAGATTTACAGGAACCTGAAAGCACTGCTAACTTACATGGTTTAAAATATCGGGACCATATTTAGAGGAAACTGAAAGCACTTGTAATTTACATATTTAAAAATGCGGTGACCATATCTGGAAAAGAATAAAACAAAAAATAAGGTTGCATGTTCTGAAAAAAAGGCAGCTTAGCTTAATTGAGGGAAAAAATGCAGCAGCCTCTAGAGGTATTTTCACTGTGGCCATATATCTTGAGGGATATTAATAGGCCTAACTTAGGCATTACTGTATTCATAGGCCTAACAAAGGTTTAACAAATGGGATCCAGCTCACCTAACTTAAGATGTCCACACCGGAGACTGGAGTCCCAGCAGACTACTGATTTCCTCTGTATAGTCTGCAAAGAGTTACAGAGAATTTTCATGTGTTACCCATCTGATGTATTTCAACAGCTATTTCAGACTGAGGTGGCCTGCACAGCACTTGCCTCTAGCCATACAGACCGCCCGCAGCAACCAGCCTAGATGTAGATAGGACTCAAATGAGTCCTACGGTGTGAATGCAATATTTTGTCTTCCAGACTAGAATGGACAGTAAGTCCAAAGACAAGTTGTTTGTGGAGATTTGTAAAACTACCCTTCCACGCTGTATAGGAAGCTATAATAGCTTCGATAGCTATACTACATGGTCTGCTTTGTAGGCTACGGAAATCATAGCTCATTCCCTCCCAAGCAAAGATTTATTACAGGTGAGAGACTAATGCATGTGTTTTTGAAAACGGCATTTAGAGATCAGCTATACCTATCTGGCATACAGGAGGCATGTCACATGCCAGAAGTTGATGATGAAGGTGCTCAGGTCAGGGGTGCGTCTTGTCACACCCTGTTTGTAGTTGACCAAAACAAGCTAATAAAAGTTAACTAGGTTAATTTTTATAGCTCTTTCTATTAGCTGAATGCTGAGTTTATCATTCAGGAGAAAGGTAGTATCATGATAGATGGAAACCAAACATTAAGCACAGACAGCACAAACAGAAGCCAAGCATAGGTCACTGGACAATCAAATCAGGCAACAACAATGGTTTAGGAGCGACTGGGGGCATAGTTCAACGCACAGGACAAACCCATTGGTTTGTAGAAAGGAGAATATTCTTTTGAATTTTACTGATTAATCTTTTTTTCAGAAGGAAGAGTTGAGAAGTCTTTTGAAACCTGTCAACAATTCATTCCTCTTGTCGCATTTTCTAGAGAGAGGTGGAGAACTCCTATCACAAACCTTTGTGGTAGGTCGCTCTGTGATAATCAGTATCTGATGGGGTAGAATAAGCATGTTACACAATGGTGTAGGTTATAAAACCCCCAAAGAACCTAGTACAGACAGAAAGGGTCAATATACAAAGAACAACAAAACAGCTGAAAAACTAGGCCCAAACCACGTCACCGAAAATGGTTATAAAACAAGGCAAGCTTGCGTCTAATAAGATAGATGTTCTTGGCCTTGATTTCCTGGAAGATTTCCCTATACGTCAGTATTGAACCAAGCACTTTGGAATAGCGATAGGAATTTATATCCTGGGGATGCCATCTTTTAGACAAAATAAAATCAATGTCCCAACCAGTTAGCGCTTTTTTACTGCTTGTTCCAAAATTAAATATCTTTATTTCCGGTCTTCAATAGATTCCAGATCCTGTCATAACTCAGTTCTCACTGCAGTTTCACTTAGATCTTCAAATCTACATTACAGTCCAGTTACATTGTGTATGAAAAAGTGTTTACAAACTACCACTGCTCTTGTGGCACCACATCACTTTTCAGTAACACTAAATTTGCATGGAGCTGTACATTGTAATACATTCACAAAGAAAGGCACTGTAGTATGCAGCATGGCTACTAAAAGCATATTCCTGTTACAAACCCCTGTCAAAGGGAACTTCTGATTTCTTTCATCTGTTTTTAAATCTTTTATGTTTATGAACAGACCAAGTATATGTGACCTGGGCTAACAAGGTTTCTTCAATGGAAAAAAAAGGAAGAATATTACCATTGTAATATACTAGTGAATGAAAGTAAAAGCCCAACAGGATCAGAACCTAGGACTGCTAATGTAAGAGACAACCACATTTACTAAGTCTAAACAGCCATTTGTAGGAATAAACTGAATATATTGTCCTTTACCTTGAAAAGAAAGGAAGAGAAGGGAAGAGCTTACCATTATATTCAGGAAGCTGTTCTAGAACAGGTGAAAGAGAGAAAACTTACTGATGTCGATGCCAGCTATATCAGATGCATTTGACAGTTGCACATTGTCTAGTTTATATGTGCATTTGTGTATGCCGATATCTGTTTATTGGCACTGCATATGTTCCAGTTGTTTCAAGCAAAAGGTCACTCAAAAGTCAAAGATATGCCCAGTGAGTATGGCAGAAAATAAATGATGGGGTTTTTTTTATACCATCCTACGGTTATCTAAAGCGGTCTATATTATTCATTTAATTCCAAGATCCTAATTTATGGAAAACTTAAATTAAATCCAATTCAGTCCTGAATTTGTACTGAATCTAGAGCCATCTCCAGTCTATAAACAGTACAGAGGTGTCAGAAATGAGACATTTCAAGTTGGCGAGTTTTAACATAAACTGGATTCCAGGTGATACTGGCTTGTCTGGAAAGCCATCTTAAAATATGTTTGAAAACACAGTAAGACAAAAACTCACTGGAAAATGAATCTGCAGTTTACTAAATCTTTGGCAAAGTTTCCACTGACTTCTTGTGATACCAAGTTTTCTTGCCGTAATTGAATGAATCTTAGGCATTCAAAATCCGTGTAACTCTGGTCTCCTTGTAGTTGCATTAATAAGAAAATGTATTTGTAGCATATATTGTGCAGTTTTCAGCTAAACAGACCTTCCAGAAAAATATAGATGCACATGCATATTAACGGACAATTTCTTTCATGTCTCTCAAGCCTGCCCTGAATTGCAGCCTCCCCTGAACAATTCTACCACATGCAACTAGGACTAGCTCACAGACCCAAATCTAATTCTGTGTCCAGCTCCTTTCCTCCTGCTTCAGCACGCTCCTCATCTTGGCCCCTAATAGAAATGCTACTAGTGGAAAACAGGGAATTTTCACCCTAAAGTAATAAACCTAATTCTAACTATTCTAATAACATGCTAAGAGACACAAATTAAAAAAAACCAAACAAAACAAAAACCAAACATGAACAAAACCCAAACCAAAACAAAAAAGCACATGCCTTAAGATGGGCTTCTAATCCTAGAAGAACTACGGCCAAATTTATCAGTTAAATGAGAACCCCCAAACTCCCTATTAAATCTATGGTTTGGGAATCTTACTACAGGTGCTGGAGTTGTTTTTTTTAAGAACTCAAATTATAATTCTGAATCTTGCTACTTTAGCAAATGCAATATAAGGTTGTGCTGGGATGTTTTATAATCATCCTTATCCAAACAATCTCATTACCATGTTCAGCGATTCTTGGAAAAGGCAAAAAGTGCCCATACATAGAACCAAAACTGAAGAGTATGACAAAAGATCCCGCCTGATTTTTCAAAATCTTATAAATAATTTGAGCTTTGGCTTGCTTCAAAGCCATTCTTAATCTACCTTAACTGTTTTGTTCATCTGTTTTTTCTAAGATACCAACCTCCCTAGTCATAATAAACAAGTGACCATACTGAACTGAGGAACTGTGAGAAGAGGATCTGGCAAAGTAAATAAAAAATCCTAAATAAGAACAAAAATATCCCACTACAGGAATGTAGAATACTGTCTGCATCACTGGCATTCTGGAAGGCTGAAGTGTTTTATAGGCAGTACCATATGCTAGAGAGTAGAAGACACTCATGGGCATTTTTATGAAAGCAGGGAATTTGCCTTTGGGAAGTTTTCATGTGTTTGTGGAAACTCACAAGCTTCCCATCATTTTCAGGCATCTGTGATTTTCTTTCTTTCTTTTTTTTTTTTTTGGTAACATATGGAACTGTCACTTCAAAACATGCCCTTGCATCACTATGAAATGTATATTTCATTTCTCTAATCCTCTATGGGAGCCAGAGAGAAAAAATATTTAAAAACATATTGTATTTGTTGTGTAGTTAAAGGGATAGCTTGAGCTTCCTATATTGCAACTTCAAACTTGAAGCCTCCTCATCAATGAAATAAAAATGGCTGGTAAGCACTGCTTTTGGGCTGTGCAGTTACCACGTCTAGTGCTTAAAACTGAGCTAACATCATAACTGAAAGCACAAAGGAACAGTAAGTTTAATCTATCTAGGCTTTTGGATACAAATATCAGTATCAAAAGTCCAGGAAGAAGTGTGGAGAAAAAAAGAATCTGTTCTGTGATTTCAGAATATTTTATGGTGTATGACAGAACTAGCCTTCCTCTGACTCCACTGTGTTGTGTATACGTTATACTTGAGCAATTTACAATATAATCGTACTGCAGAAAAGGTTTTGGATATGAAATATGAAGGATGAAACTGGTTCCAGGTGGAAAATATTACCAATGCCAATATGCATTACAGCTGCTAGGAAAATGTCCCACTTATCAACTAATACTTAAAACCAGTATTGCTTTTTAAAATGATTTTCTTTGAGTTCATTACAGAGCTCTGAAGATCTCTACATTTTTAGTTTGTGTAAAAAATAACAAGACACATCTTTCCCTCAATCTCAGCAAATTCCTAAGTCACCGAGAACCTGCTAGTATAATATATGTTATAAACACATATAAAATACAGGAATGATTATTAGTACTTCTTCAAAGTGCCCCCAGCCCCTTCACAGTTTTCAGATGAAAATACAAACTCATCCACCCTGTAAGCACGCTGCTCAGCAAATATGCATATACTTGGAAAAAATCAGGGTTCTCCCATACTTCTTTTCCACTTGCAGGACACCACTTAGGGAGAAGCAGCTGAGCTATCCTAAAGTCTCAGACTACAAATGTTATTCGGATACTTCAGAGGAGAGACACAGAAGTTGCCTTATTTTCCTTCTCACGTGCTGCCTTCCTACATCATTACCAAGACTGCCTACAGTTCGCCATTAACAACACAACATGTTAAAGAAAACCGGTCATTAAAAAAAGACCCCAGAGAGGGTCTATTTATTTATTATTATTTCATTCCATTGTTTTACACACTGACATTGAAACGTACTTGTCTATGTGAAACAAAAAAAGTATGCTTATTTTTACTGTGCTTATTCATTTGAACATTTTAAACGAACTCTGAATCACTCATGGTTAACTCTGTACAAATAATTTCAGTGAAATAAATGGGCATAACTGTAGCATTATTTGCAGGCTCTTCTAAGTCACTAGTTCATAATGAGTCATCTTCATTACAGCCAGAGAAATGCTATTGCTAGCAGAGTTTTGAAAGTACCTTCAAGAATTCATTTTTGCCATTCAGGCTTAACATGCATAGCTCAGTCTTTGAACACACTGGGATGTTTATATAGCTGCACACATAATATACTGAGACAAGGTAAATCCCCACTTTTCTTTCTTGTCTTTCAGGTATTTTTAGTGGTTTCTTTGTGTTTGTCATTCTATTTGAATTTTGCAATCCTAATTCTCAAAACCAGCTGAAGAGTAAACAGAGAGGCTTTGTGACATGAAAAAAGGAGGCAGATGAACAATAAATAACAGATAATGCAAGCTTCTCTTGCATTTCTTCCTTTAAACAAAATAAATTCAGAGTAAAAGCTTTTCTCAGAAAAAAAGGAAATGCTAGGGAAAAAATGTGCAACATGAAATAATTTTAACTGGCTAAGAAGAGGCATTCGGTATCTTTGATACGTACTCAAACCCCTTTGTCAGGATTTTCTCAGTGGTTTTTTTCTCAATTTCTGTGGGAATTACCTGACTATTTTCAGTCAACATCTGCTGGAAAGGCATCCCCATGGCTCCCATCTCTGACACTGCAGTCCATTCTGTGGACTCTTGTCCAGCTTCTCCTGGGGCTCTCTGGAAATAAAAATCGGATCACTAAGTAAATCATGCACTTTCTTTCTGTTTCTCTCTAGATGGCAGCATTTGCCTTAAGGACTTCCCTCTACATGAACATTTCTCACACAGAAGTAACAATAAGGGCTCAAGAAAAATACTGTCAGGGACCGGAAATTCTTTGCCATTTGTTTTGGTTTGATTTTCATACTTTTCACTGTTTCTTTTGCTCGGATTTTTTTGGGGGGAGCACGCCTAACTCTTCACGTCGATAAATGAAGTTGTTCTAGCACAAATAGCTAAAAGCTAAACACCCCAGTGCAATTGCATGTATGAAATCGAAATACAGTGGGAGTTCAATTAACAGAATAACAACATGCACAGTGTAAGCAAAATGTATTAAATTGACATGGATTAAAATTCATGAGTTAAAAACTTCCCCCCAAATTCCAAACATATCTGAGACAATGTCTAAAGCATGAAAACAGTTGGGCTAGCCTTGCTTTCAATTTCTGAACTCTGTATGTTTGGTATAATTCAATATATTGAAAAATCCTGTTCTTGCACATTCCTGGTTTCCATACAGACCCCGGAAGAAGCAGATTTATAAAAGATTTATTTCTAAGGATGAACACACCTTCACATTTTAAAATCAAACTTTGAATCATTTGATATTTGCCATTTGCTAAAACTCTGATCTCCCACTCCATACATTTAGGGAAGGATCTCAGTCTAGTTGCATAGCCTCATTGATTTACAGGGACTAAACAGAGATGTTTGACTGCAGGCAAGGAGACTCAATTAAGAGAGACAATCTACACTGTCGGGGTGCATTACACACAGTATAACCAGCTGGTCAAAAGAGGTGATTATCCTGCTGTTCAGCATTGATGTGGCCCCATCTTGAGCCCTGCGTGCAGTTCTGGGCCCCACAATTTGAATTTGTCCAGAGCAGGGCAACAAAGCTGGTGAAAGGGCTGGAAGGCATGTCCTATGAGGAGCAGCTAAGGACTTTGGGTTCGTCTAGTCTGGAGAAAATAAGGCTGAGGGGCGACCTCATGGCTCTGTACAGCTTCCTGAGGAGGGGAAGCGGAGAGAGAGGTGCTGAGCTCTTCTCCCTGGGATCTAGAGACAGGGCATGTGGGAACGGCTCAAAGCTGCACCGGGGGAGGTTCAGACTGGACATTAGGAAGCATTTCTTTACCGAGAGGGTGGTCAAACACTGGAACAGGCTTCCTTGAGAGGTGGTCGATGCCCCAAGCCTGTCAGTGTTTAAGAGGCATTTGGACAATGCCCTCAGTAACATGCTCTAACTTTTGGTCATCCCTGAAGTGGTCAGGCAGATGGACCAGATGGTCGTTGTAGGTCCCTTCCTACTGAAAATATTCTGTTCTATTGTCAGGTAGTCTACCATATTTTTTCTTATTATATTCCCCTATCCCACATATTCCTGGTGCTTGCTCATCATTAGAAATAGCTACGCAGTTTGATAGTCCTTACTGTAGTCTCATTCATCCTTTTAGTAATTCATAACCAGACCCGTTAGTTCTACAAAATAGTTACGCTGAAAACCGCTTAATTTTTTATTTGTGGGAGTATGAGGATGTGATATCTCTAGCCTGCGTTAAATGAAATGACAATTACCTAAAATGGGAAAAATCTAATTTATGATTAATGCATTTTTTCAAATAAATGGTATTCATAAAAAAGACACATATATTATTAGGTGTATGCCACATACGGTCTTGGTGGCTTTCAAGTAGAGCATAGCTGCATTATACATCCCTTTAGTAAATTTGTCCATCTGTAGCCTTCTCTGAAAGGATACACTGCAGTCATAATTAATCTGCATTTTTAGTGCATCACCACATGTACTCACAGCGGGAAAAGAATGCTATTGGTTGTAATTTTTTAGTAAACATACATAACTCATTCCCTATTTAATGCCTTCCATGTATAGTCACTGCAACACTGTTTCCAGATTTTTTTTTCCTAACTTGTCCATCAGCCAGACCCTCACGGCCAGCTCTGTCTGTACTCTGAATCTCATACAAGCTAGAGATTTTTTTTTTTACATGAGTCCCATCTTAATTCTTCTCATGTTTCCTCCCCTCCTCTCCCCAGTTTGCATTTGTCTCTTAGTACCCTAAAACTTCTTGGCTATTACTGTTTGACCTGGGCTGGCAAGCTGAGCCCACGGATCCTTGGCTGTCACAGCCATGGCATTCCCCTGGATAAGACGGGCCTCCTTAAGTTCTGTGTGCCAGTCTCAACTGGAAGAGACATCTTAAAAGGCTACAGTGTAAGGGGAGATGTTGGCATTTCACTACTTGTTATTAACAATTGAGAAAAGGAAGAATATGTTCAAATTAAAAAAAAATAAATCCCTAAATATACAGTACAAATGAGCCAAGTGTTAACTCATCTAGCAAAAACATTTAAAGTAAAAGCATAAAAATTTAATGCTGTAGCAGTGTGATCCAGCCTCCCTATTTTATCTGCTTATCTCAGCCTCACCTGATGAATGCCTAGCCATTCAAGAATTTATTCTCCTCTCTCTCTCTCACAGAAAACTTCTGAAATTATTTTTAAAAATAGTGTTGTGGAGACTTGGTGGCCAAATGCCTATTGATCATGTGGAAAGATACATTCTTCTTCTGACTTGAAAGAAGAGAGTGCTGTCCAACCAACTAAAACTGGCAGGCAGAATACCAGGGGAGAAATAAATAGGGGTAAGGTCAGAAAGATTGTATCTCAGAGTGAGGAAAAGAAACAATCATCTTCAAACTCTTCGCTTAAATTACAGCAAAGGTACAAAGCTACTGCAAGGTGCCAGACTTGTTGGAATAACTTTTGAGGATAATAAGAATTATTTGAATAAATGGGTTATAAATCTACTTGACAAAACCATCTATAAAGTTACAAAAGCAGCAGTTCTTTCTTAAGCTGATAGGAACAGAGAGGTCATGTTTAATTTAATAATCAAGCAATCCATGGACATTAAAACAAATGGCATACTCCAGATACATTTTCAAAGAGGGCGGAAAAAGTCATCATATTGAAATCAGATGCCATGTGCATCACACATCATTTCTTCCTGTACTCTACTCCTGCCCTGTCCTGTTTTTTCCAGCTTTAGAAAGCTGTTTCTGTTTCTTCTCCCTCAGTTGATATGATCCAGTTAAATCCAAGCTTTGGAGACACTTGCATGAAACATCAGTGATTACTTGATTTCTCAGCATATAAATCTAACTACAAACCTTACTATGCAGGGCTCTGTTATGAGGTAACTTTTCCTATGTAGCATTTTTGCCTCAGCTGCTATCTGCCCCGAGACCTGCATTAACACAACACTGTCGAAGCTGGTCTCCATATAACATATTAAGCAATTGTTTTCCCAGAACAACCTGATAAAGGATTAGACAGGGCTTTTCAGTAAGCAGCTTCAATGTAAGTTCAACTCCAAGCAGCTTTTAGCTTCTAAAAATCAAGGCCACAAATAGGTCCGTTAGATATGATCTGCTTAGAGAGGAAGCTCGCTCATTAGCTTGCCACTCTGCCATCTTTCCCAAACCCTTCTCTGCTTCTCAGGACTTTGACGCTTTTACACCAAGCAACTGCTAAATTCGTAGTCCCCCTTCTCTCCGCCTCACCTGACCCCTGCAGCGCAGACGATCGGAGGAGCGAGCAGAAGGTGTCCGTGCACCTGAGCAAAGGGTGCAAGCAGACCACGAGGGCAGTACGCGGCAGGCAGCCTTCCTGAGTCTTAGTGGCTGAATTAATCAGGAGCGGTCCTACGGTACAAGTTGATCAGCCTAAGCACCGTTTCATCCCATGCCTGCCCAATTTTGCCTGTGCTACTGCCACTTCTCACAAGCATCGGAGGCAGAGTTGTGCCCTTGCCTTAACTATATTGTACTGCTGCATTTCATTCTGCAAATCCTGATTTGCGGGTTTTGGCGTGCCTCAGCCTTTGCCTGGTAAACCTCCTCAATCCGAGCTGACGGTAATACTAGATTCTCTCATCTCCTAAGTTTACGCCACCAGAAGGGAACCCCAAAAGCTGAAGGGAGGACAGAAGCTGCACAGGAGAACTGCAGCACAAGTACCTGCACAAAACCCCATAAAACCTCGAGTCCTCTCTTCAGATGTTTAAGGGCTGAAACCCCACCCTGGTATATTAGTAGGCAGTCAGAAAAGACCTTCAGCGGAAACTCTGATAAAGGTTTTACGTATTAGTGAGGTTATTTTGTTGCACACGCTGTTCATGTGCTTATACCTTGCTTTCTTGCTAAGGAGAACGGCAGTGTGGCATTTTGAACAGCTATTACCTATTACTGGATGTAAATGCTGGTATGCAACTTTGGGGCCCAATTGCCAATTTGGCATCAGTTTACTACGCAGTGTCAAAGGGGCTATATATTATACCTACAGGAGGCCAAATCTGAACAAGGTACTAGATTCTAACTAGAAAATAACCAATATAAACACAAATTCTGAAAGCAGGAAGAATATCAGCCACACTGATTCACACATACGATGCAGGTTATATTACTAAGGTATGAATTTCCTGACCCACTTCACAAGTAAGAAACTCTTTTTCGAGTCATTACAATTAGTTAGCAGTATCCATATCTTTGTTAACTAAATTGATTTTTTCAAAAAACTAAAAAGGGTGTTTTGCATGGCTTCATAATTTTGCTTGCCGATCCTTCCAAGAGCTCTAATTACTCACATTTATTGCAACACTGATATAAAATCACTTGTTCAACACTATCCTTATAATCTACAGATATGCAAAAGAGACGACCTTTGTATGCAGCTGAACAATATATGCATATACATATAGAGAAAAGCATAAAGGAGAAAGTCCAAGTAATATTTTTGCTCTTACACAGTTCAAATAAAAGTGCTTCAGAATAACCATCTATCCTGTGGAATGTTTGATACTGCCCTAAAGCTGAAGACACAAAATGGAGTTTGCAAAGTAGCCACCTAATGAGCGATCTTAAAATCCGCATTTGTTTGTGCAACTTGATACGCAGGATTGCAGTTAACAGATAAGGCTCTGCATCACAGGCAGATGCGAGTTTAACACTCTGTGATCTTTACCAGATGCTCTGAACTGGCTCTGGTCTTGGACCTACGACAGTTTCGCCTATTCACTTTCAGATGTCACCAGCCTCCACTAGCAATTAAGGGATTGTCTTGCCTCGCAAATGTATGGGTTTTCACACTGTTTAGATGACTGACATTGCGAGATCAAGAACTGATCCCACACCGTGGTATTTCCACTGGCTGAAATGGAACCTGTGTGAATAGGTGTATGCGAGATGGTTATTTGGCTCTCAGGTTGAAATATATTAAATGCATATATTTTATCATTTTGTCTAATTTTCTAGTTCAAGTCTTTTAAAACAATTACACTATGTGAAACTAAAAGAAAATTATATCAAATATTTGTTGGTTTGGTTTTTTTAAGAGTAATATGGGAAAAAAATTCCTTAGCCTTTACAGAGTGCAAAGACACAGCTGGGTTGTTTCCTGTTTGATACTTTTCTTTACCAGTAATAAATACTTCTGACTTCTAGTGTACGTATCTACTAAAGTACTTATACCACCACAGTTTTATATGTTCCTTAAGGCCAAAAGGGGTTTTCTTCTTCCCCCTTCCCTACTTTTTACTTAATGAAATAGAAAAAAATTAAACGAATACACCAAGTATTTCATGATTGTTATGCAAAAAAGTTATTGCTTTTCAGCAGCCCACTTTATTCTCCTCTAAAAAAATGCTTCAACACAGAGAACTTAGTATGGCAAAAGTTGGAATGTATGATTACACAAAAACATGAGCTTACTAATAACTGTAGTGATCAAGTGATACTGAAATCACAGAAGCAGAATAAGAATTTAGACAGATAAACAGTAAAGTCATGTATGATATCTTTCAGAGAGGCTTAATTATAGAGTACAAACATTAAGAAGGCAGAAGAATCTGTTTATAAGACCCCGAAGTTTTAAAACAAATCTCGGGGTTGTCTAGTAGATGTCATAATAATTTCCATATTCTGAATCTCTTGAGTTTTTTAAAACTGCATTTTGATAGCTCGATCCAAGAGTTATTCACAGTAAATTGAGAACTCTGAAGCTTTGCAAAAGACTATAGCAGCATTCCTGCCAGTAAAAATATAAGAACAAAGTACAGACCCCACTTGGCTCAATTTGTCTTCCCCCCGCACCCCCCTTTTCTTT
Source organism: Astur gentilis (assembly GCF_929443795.1). Taxonomy (NCBI): domain Eukaryota; kingdom Metazoa; phylum Chordata; class Aves; order Accipitriformes; family Accipitridae; genus Astur; species Astur gentilis. The sequence continues at coordinate 31,060,254 of NC_064891.1, forward strand.
TCTAAAGTGCTCCTTGCTCATCTTTGCCCTGGGACATTATGCAGCAGGCTGATCACTGAAGTTCACATGCTTTTTATCCATTAGTAGCCTATGCCAGAAATACTTCGGCTCTTCCTGGAGCTAAGACACAATGGCTGCCAAGAAAACAGCCTGGCTGCCTGCGTGCTCCCACTCCGCTAGGTGGGCTCACTGGCCGGACTGGAGGCAGCACCCACACATCTCTCCGGAATGGCTGACACCCACCTTCCACGGTGGCCTCTCACCTCTGGGAAGACAGGTTCTCATCTCCACCGCAGAGCGTTTCAGTATGGGCCCACGTGGGTCATCCTGCTTCTGAAAGAGTTCCCGTGTATGCTGCGGTATGGTTTTACATAGCAGTCAGAGGAACCAATAAAAACGTAAAAGAACATACATCCCCCCCCCCCCCCCCCCCCAACTGTTATACAGAAGTTGTTGTTTCCCGATGATGTTAAAGGAGAGGCCCGATACTCCATAAGTGAAGACAACTCCAATCCCTTTGCCCATAAATATTAAGAGAAACACTCCTGCATTGTCCATATCCCAGCAGTCCCTTGGGCTTTGTGGGCAACAGAAGGATTGACGTGCTCCTTGTTGCCTAACACGAGCAAGTGATCCAGGAGGTCACTTTGGAAACTTGAGCTCTTTGCCCTAATGCCGTTCTAGGGATCTGCCTGACAAATAATCACTCCCCCTGATCCACAGTGGCTTCAACCAATTGAGAAGAATGAGTTACTCTAGTAGTGAAAATGCACAGAAATTAACAGTGAACTGAAACCTCCTTCTAGGAGTCATGGTCCGTTCAGCTGAGTTCCTATTCTAAGTTTGGGGATTTTCGTTTAAATATAAATACATTTTAGTTTCTTAGGCCATGCCCTTCTGGCGATCACATACCGAGCTGCCCAAGTAAGAAATTCCTTCAGGGGAGGAACACAAAGTGCAGATGGACATCTGAAGAGTGTCATTTGCTGGAGATGGCCAGGAAAGCTTATGCTGACTTTAAACCTCCAAGTTAGTGGTCTCTTAAAGTCCGGCAGTGTGAAAAAATTGAGCTTTTAAAAAGATAAATTGTTGGTCTTTTCCCACATAGAGCTGGTGATGGTGGGCTATTTTCCAGCCTAGCTGTCCAGAAGATGAGGGGGTACCTCTAACTGAGGCACTAAGTAGTTTAACAGAAAAGCTCTGAGATCTCTTTGCTCCCTTTGCCCTTTTCTGCACTGGTCTTCATGCTCTTGTTTAATTCCTTGCACACGCATTTCTCTGCTACGCATTCCAACAGGGGAGCGCAGACTTTTGGGTGCACTGAGACATTCTACAGTAAATGCCTGTTCACAAGGGGAAAATTCACCCTTGCCTTTTACTCAAATTGACGGGAAATCGTTTTCATGATACATATTCTAAACTAGGCCTCTATAGGCATGGAAATTGTTAAACCCACTCTAACAAGACCATTATTATGGAACGTAAAAGCTATTGCTGCATCCTTTGACCATTCTTCCTAGGCAAAGAAGGGGAAATATCATGCCAGTATCTCGACAATTTCTGGACAATTTTGAAATGCAAAAGAGGGAAACATAACAAAAGACTGTGTCACTTCATAACAACATGAAGGAGGATGAAAACCTGGGTTCTTATTTTCACACCCATGTCAAGCAGGAATATTTTTCTACTTTTCCAGTCTTCCTATGTCTTCGGCATATAGCTGTGAAGTTTGTGAGAGGCCTGTAGGGCGTAAGATATACAAAGTCTATGGTATGAATTGAATTTTTAAGCCAAAGATAAGACGGTGCCTGAGCAAGAAAATTGGATTTATGCTAGGAGAGGGGTGAAATTAAGGTGAGAAAGGGCCAATGGAGTACAACAGCTCAGAGAGTAACCAGAAAAAAAGGCTATTTTTTCCGTTATATTTACAAAAGTCAAGGCAGTTTGCTGCAAGTGACTGAATGCTTTCAGGCAGATACGTTTTCCTGTGCTGAGTCATACAACTTCTTTAAAGTCTTTTAACTTCGATAGCTATTTAATATTTCTATTAAGACACCGTTGTAAGGAAAAGGGGGCTTCACTGTGCTGGACATTACACAAACAGAGAAAATACACAAACCTTTTTCTGACAGTTTTACAAAGTAAAGCTTTCTTGATTTAGGGCCAAATTCTGTGCTCACTTACATTCACACAAGCCCAGCACTTTGCAGATGGAGGAGAAAATAGAACTAGTAACCTTGTGTTTACAGTTTGAGATAATAATTAACAAACACATTAAGCAACATTGTATATAGTATGACTAAAATTATCAATATGAGCATGGCAGCAAAAGGGTGTGCCCACTGCGTAGCAATCACTCTGTGATTTTCCCACATCATGCCCTCATAACGGAAAAGGCCAAATTTAAGGAGGCGAACCAGTAGAGGAGTTACTTAGACTAACCATTGGGATGCAAAGCTGTAAAGGCAGGGGTTCTGGCTGGTGATTGCCCGTGCTGGGAACCTCCCACAGAAAGCTGTAGCTCTTGTCAAGGCAACATGCCACATGTCATCTCCATCTGGAGTCAGCCTGGTTCACCAATACAGAAATAACCACGGAAGTACATCCTGGGGCTTTAGGCCTTTTTCAATAAAACTCAGGAAAACAACTCAGGAGGGAAAGTCTTTTCCACTACACTGGACATTTGATAAATGGATGTGACTCAAACCTCAATTGCTTAAATTAGTGTCTTTAAATGGCCCCTTCATGGTTTCTCAGCAGCAGGTAAAAATAGAGATCTGTATTTCTCTTAACATCAACTATGCTCTAGAGCAAACCAGCAAACTATAGCTAGTCTGTGACAGCTGGTTACTGCCAGAAGCTGACTATACACTGTGAAGTGTGGGTGAATCTTACCCCCCATCAAAGCCAACAGGAACTCGGGGAGACTGAAGAAGCCCATAAATCAGATTCAATTATTTTCAAGGTAGCGTGTGCTGCTTTGATTCTCTACTGTTAACAAGAACAACTCTGTTATCTTGCCTCTTTTCAACATCTGCCCGTTTCAGCAGGTAGGAGATGAGATGGAGTACTGCTAGCCCCATTTCAGCAATAAGATACTCCAAGCAAAGCATTTCTGGGGTGTTTTTAGATGCCTTGGATATATCACTGCCCATGAAGTGCGATAATCCCTAAGAAATGTCTGAAGTCACTCACTGCCGTTCTGAAATGGGATACGGCATATATAGTAGGAAAGTATGGAAAAAAGGAAGGGAGAGGAAGAGAATGAGAGGGAATTTGCCACATTCTGCCAAGTTTCCATGAAAAACACAGTGATCACATCCTAAATCTTCCAATGGCT